>NC_069500.1:804501706-805101706 GCF_027579735.1 Bombina bombina | reverse complement strand
GTGTTGTATATGTATGTTTGTCCTAATATATATTGATATTGAATGTGATTATTTTGCTAGTGTATGTATTATTTTTATTTTTCTTGTTGTTATTTTGCGTATTTCCGCATCTTAAAGTATATGCGTATTCCGTGTATTTTATTTCAATAAAATTCCCCCCGCTTGTGAATGTGTAATGCTTCTGTGCTTTGTTTAGTGATTGTTGTTGTGACATTTGCGGCGTGTTATTGTTGTGCATGATGTGGTATGCATCATATGACCGAGCTGTGCGTATTTCTCGCGAGATCGAGTGTTAGATGAAAAAAGCGTGTTTGTTTGCTTTTCCATTGATCTCTATGGGAGACTGTCTAACGCGGGCAGGATTCCGCGTGTGAAATACACGCGTTAGGAGTATCGTTAGAAGGTTTTTTTTTTTACTCTAAATGCCGGAGTCAAACAATGCCGTGCGTTAGACATAAACCACGCGTAGCGTTAACAACCCATCTACCGCCAAACTCCAAATCTAGCCGTAGGTATTCTTAGCCCTTGAATACCACCTCTTATGTGAACGCATTTTGACAGATTTTCACTACTAGAGGGCGTTAGTTCATGTGTGTCATATTGATAATCATATAGATTAATTGCACAGATATTACAAGTTGAGCAAAATGCGATCTCAGAGCTGTGGTTAACTGTTTTCTAAAGAAACAAAAATTTGCCCAAGACGCGTAAAACATACATAACAAAGTACACTTACTGTCATATTAACAAATATTTTTTTTAAAAATTGCACAAAAAAGTTATAAGGTCTCAAAGATATGAGATCTCCACTGTTTTCTGTGGCAATTGTACTCTGTCTAAGGCTCTCTTTTGGTATGTGAATTGGGTCCTGCTTCACCTCCTGCCAAATTCATTGTTTTCTGTGGCAATTGTACTCTGTCTAAGTCTCTCTTTTGGTATGTTTCTGTAGTCTGTGAAATGTTATGTATTTACTTTGTTGATATCTTGTCTTTAGCTATGTGATGTTCAAACCTTGTCAATACTTGTGATAATTCCTACATTTATAAGTTCACTAATAGTATAACCCCAGCCTCCTCCAAATTCTATTGTCTGTTTTTTTAAATTATCTCACCCTGAATCAAATTTTCCCAATTGGCCTTTTCACTGTCTTTGATCATGTTATTAACTAATTTATTGGAATCGGCTGAACTCTCTGTCCTATAAATGTAACACTGCTATGGGGTAGCATTGCAGGGGTTAACATTGCAGGTTTAGATAGAAGTATTGTAACATCATCTGTTCCCATTTCTTAAGTGAACATTTATAAGTGAGGTACTAAGAATTGGGCAAAAGAATTATACAAGGCAAGTTCTGCTGTAATAATTGGATACTTGTATAGCACACAACCTCAAACTTAATTGACTCACGGCACTGATAGCAGGTATTATTATTACCCAACTTAATAGTACTCATTTTACCGACCTCAGAAGGATGAAAGGCTGAGTAGACCTTGCCATTATTGAACCTGCAAACCTTGGGTTGCCACAGATCTCTGTAACAGTGCATTAGCACAATGAGTTATCTGTCCAGCTCAATACTGTTTTTTATCAACTGTTTGCTTAGTTTGTAATCATTCTCAATATCTTTATATTAATTTTTGCTACCTTTTGTCTTTACAACAAACTACTTTATTAAATTACTCCTTCCCCCTCACTTCACTTATACACTCTGGAACTCTCGCTCTGTTTGCAAACAAGCTCACTTCTATCCATGAACTCTTTATCTCCCACTCTCTCAATCTTCTGACTCTCACAGAAACCTAGCTCTCTCCTTCAGACACAGCTTCCTCTGCTGCACTGTCACATGGGGTCTCCACTTCAGCCACACTCCTATGTCTGATTATAGACAAGGAGGCGGTGTTGGTATTTTACCTTTCTTTCATTGCACCTTTCAACAAATACAGCCCTTCTCTTACCTCACATTTTCTTAATTCGAAACACAAATGATTAGCTTAGTCTCTCCCCTCTCTATACGCATCACAGTCATATACCACCCCCCCCCCCCGACTCCTCACCACTTAATTTCTAGATTACTTTGCTGCCTGGCTACCTTATTTCCTTTCCTCAGATACTATCGGTCTCCTACCCACTCAAAAGCTCACAATCGGCCAAAACCCACATAGCCATAAATTTAGATCTTTTTTGCCCTGTTACAGAGGAAGAAGTTTCTGCCCTTATACTGTCCTCTCACCTCACTACCTGTACCCTCGACCCCATACCCTCACAGCTACTCCCCTCCCTATCTTCTACCCTTACCCCTATACTCACACACATCTTTAACCTTTCCCTCAGCACTGGTATATTTCCCTCATCTCTTTAACATGCACTGGTCACACCTATCCTCATAAAACCTTCTCTTGATCCAACCTCCCCATCCAACTACCGCCCTATTTCCCTACTCCCTCTTGCCTCAAAGCTTCTAGAAAAGCTAGTACATGCATGTATATCCTATTTCCTTACATTAAACTCCCTCCTTGACCCACTGCAATCTGGATTTCGCCCCCATCATTCCACAGAGACAGCAACTGATAAGGTTGCCAACCATCTACTTACAGCAAAATCCAAAGGCCACTTCTCTCTGATTATCCTCCTTGATCTATCTGCAGCCTTTGATACTGTTGACCACCCTCTTTTGCTTCAAACTCTCCAATCCTTCGACATTTGCGACTACTCTCTCAAATCTCATATTGGATGTCCTCTCACTACCTCAAGCTAAATCTCTCCAAAACTGTGCTCCTTAGTTTTGCCCCTTTCTTCCAAAATCTCCACCCCCATTTCTCTAAATGTTGATAACTCCATTATTACCCCTACTCCACATGTCCGATGTCTTGGGGTCACACTTAATACAGATCTTTTTTCACTCCTTGCATTCAGTCCTTGGCTAAAGTCTGCCACTTCCACCTTAAAAACATCTCTAAAATTAGACATTTCCTTACACAAGACACAACTAAGATTTTAATCCACTTTCTCATCCTTTCCCGCCTCGTCTACAGCAACTCAATCCTCTCTGGTCTCCCTAGCTGCCACCTATCTCCTTTATAATCCATAATGAATGCCTCTACCAGGCTCATCTTCCTTACACCTTACACGTCGCTCTTCATCTGTTGCACCTCTCTGCCAATCCCTTCACTGGCTTCCTCTTGCCTCCAGCATTAAACACAAAATTCCTTACTCTGACATACAAAGCCCTCAACTGCACTGCTCCCTCCTTCATCTCAGACCTTGTCTCCAGATACTCTCCCTCCTGTCCTTTTTGCTCTGCTTATGATGTCCTACTCTCTTGTTACCTCCTCACATTCCCGTTTACAAGACTTCTCAAGACTGGCTCCCATCTTATGGAACTCCCTGCCTCGCTCCTCAAGACTCTCCCCTAGTTTTGTAAGTTTCAAGCACTCCCTAAAGACTCTACTATTTAGGGAGGCATACAACCTACACTAACCTTCCTAACTTCATTGTTATCCCCTTGAACCCCTTAGAATGTAAGCCTATGAGCCCAGCTGTTTGTAGATCACCTTCAGGACAGCTGACTACAGTGCAACTCTCGGCAGAGCCCTCTGCCCATTTGATCCCTATAAATGTTATCTTGTATACTGCCTATGTTTATAGCGTTGCGGAATCTGTTGACGCTCTACAAATAACTAATAATAATAATAAATACCGCTTGCGCAAAATAAGGTGTTTTAGAACTTGTAACATGAATGCAACCCGACTTGAGCAAAAAGCTTAAACACAGCTGAATTTTTGCGGGGGGGGGGGGGGGGGAATACTGCGCAAAACTTTTTTACATATAATTTGCCTTGGAGATTAGAGATATATTTAAAGGGTAAATTATTGATCAAAAAATGTTCAGTAGATCTAGAAGCAGTTTCAATGCAGAGTTATTGTGCTGTTGATTACACATGCATTGTAAAAAAATACAATGTCAAAACCAATTCGCCTTTGCAGATAGGTTTGTCAATAACATACATTTTAAATTGATTTCAAAAGTAATTTGGTCTGGCATATAAAATATGGAATTTATTAAATAGCTAATTAATTTTTATTGAATAGCAAATTCAATATGAAGAAGTGACACTTTGGTTGTTACATAGTTTTAGGGATCATACTTGCCCTAAACAGAACAGAGCAGATTTACTGACCTAGGGCTAGATTACAAGTGGAGCCATATTTAATGCTCCCGCTTGTGCGCTAACTTAGCTAGAAGTAAGCTTTTTGCACATGTCGGCTACAGCACGTATTACAAGTTGAAAGTAAAAAGTTTTTGATGGTGCGCCAACCCGACGAACAAAAAGCTGAAGTTAGAATATTACAAGCATGGTAATGTATTCCCCTATAGAAGTCAATGGAGCACAAGACACGATCGCATTTTTTAAATTGCACTAACCTGACATGAAATATGAATATTTCATATTTCAGTGTTCTTCACAGAGCAGAATATGTTCTATTTATTCATAAATACATATATATATATTATATATATATATATATATATATATATACTGTATATGATTTTTTTTGGTAAAATATATATGATTATATAGAGGAAAAGATATATATATATATATATATATATATATATATATATGAATATCTATGTATAAAGACTTAGAACATATTCCCCTATGTGGAATGTTTAAGGGCCATGATACCCAAATATTGAAACACTTGAAAGTGATACAGCAAAGCTGTAAAAAGCTGATTAAAAAATATAACCTGAACATCTCTATGTAAAAAAAGAAGATATTTTACCTCAAAATGTCCTAAGTATTCACACCCCATTGTAAAGTACTTTAAGGCGCCAATCAATATGCCTGTCCCAGGACCTGTAAGGGAGCGTGCCTCATGCACACTCATCTTATCCCTATTAAGTTTAAGGAAGTTTACTATGAAATCTCATGAGAGTTAAGTGAAATCTCATGAGATCACAGTAAAAGAATTCATGACCTCAGCACTGCTGATGCTGATTGGCTCCTGTTCATTTCTTCCATTTTTTTTTTTTTACCTGCCGCTGGGCTGTAACTTAAAGATAACTTTTTACTTAGAATTTACTCTGGTGAGTTGAGGAAGTTGTGGGGTAAATGTCTTCTTTTTTACATCGAGATTCTCAGGTGATATTTTTCTGTTAGCTTTATTACAGTTATGCTGCTTCACTTTCAAGTGATTTAGCATATAAGTATTATGTCCCTTTAAATATTTACAGTAAATACAAAGTTAAACACTTTATTGAATATAAATATTGCATGAATATGCATTTAAATGTTTTTAGTTACTTGACTGCAAAGGGCTTCAAAGCACACACACACACACACACACATATATATATACTGTATATACACACACATATATATATATATATATATATATATGTCTATATATGTATACATATATTTTTATGTGTTTATGTGTATATATATATATCTGTAAATACATATATACACATATAAATATATAAATATATATTTACACACATATACACACACACACACACACACACATATATATCCGTTAACAATGGATTAAAAGATTTAATTCTATTAAAAACAGGGGCACTTTAATTCATCAAAATTGACATTTCACTTGTTTTCTTCAAAAACTTACCTTTTAATCCTGACAGCCGCTCCAGCGATTCCCCCGGCTGCCGGAAGCCTCTTCATACGTCAGAAAAGATGAATCAGGCTTCCTCCAATCACAGCGTTGCCTCAGGCCATGTTTCCCCGGGGGGGGGGGGGGGGGGAAAGCCATGATTGGAGGAAGCCGGATTTGTCATTTCTGATGTATGAAGAGGCTTGCAACAGCTGGGGGAATCGCTGGAGCGGCTTTCAGGATTAAAAGGTAAGTTTTTGAAGAAAACGAGTGAAATGTAAATTTTGATGAATTAAAGTGCCCCTGTTTTTAATAGGATTATTAAAAACCGGGCACCAATACATCTAAATTGACCACTTTAAAATGTAGTTAATTTTTATTGGAAATTTTATTAGTTTAAGCATAAATATATTATTATTTTTTTTTTTTTTTTTTTTTTTTTATAATAATTTTTATTATTTCAATAAATGAGTAAACATAATAACATCAAAAGCGTACATTTGAATATCGGTAGTACAAAGTACGGTACTAGATGGAAATTACAATATGTAGAACAGACATGCATAATAATAAAAGTACAGAAGAGAACACTGAATGCTGAAAGCAAATGCCTATGAGTTATCAGCTATACCCCCATCGCAACAGACATGGGGGCCAACTGTTGGCTGCTTCGAGAAGGCAAACATGTTGCTAGTTATCTAATTGAGGCAGCATTTTCATAAAACATAAAAGTCCAAGCATGGTTGTTCTTACCAACATCAAAGCATAAACATACTGTGTTGCAAAGCAAGTATATCAATCGATCCAAATAATGACTGTGTCTAGCTATCGGTTAGGGGGGAGAGAGAAAAAAAAAAAAAAAAAAAAAAAAAGGGGGTTATTAGGGGGTTTAGGGGAGAAAGCAGGGAGAGTTGGATTCATTCTAGGGAGGGTAGGAAGGGAGTGGGGCAGGTAAAAGTAATCAGGAGGGGCAAGATTAAGACAGCGTGTAGGGCCTGTGAGTGCCCTATGGTATATACAGCAAGAGTTACTTTGGGCCATATTCCCAAATTTTGATTTGGAGATCTGCAGATCCATGAATATGTGAGAAATAAGACTCAATTTTCCTCACAAAGTTTAAAATGTCAGTCACTTGTTCCCATAAGGGTGAGGTACGTTGTAGCCACATGGGGGCCACAGCCAGTTTGACGGCTAAGAATAGGTAAATACAGAACAATTTTTGAGGCAGGGTCAGCTGCCGAGGTAGAATATGTAGTAGACATGCGCTTGGTGACATAGGTAGATGAATGCCCCCGGAGGAGCAAAATTGGATTGCCTTCTGCCAAAGTGGCTGAATCTGTGGGCAGGACCACCATATATGTTGAGGGGTTCCCAGATCGTCGCAACCTCTCCAACACTTAGGTGAATTAACGGGCGATATTTTAAAAAGACGAATAGGGGTCATATGCCATTGTAGCAAGACCTTAAGAAACAACTCATACAGTGTAGTACAGTGAATAGCTTTTCTGGTTAATTGGACTGCTTCTTGCCATTGGCGAGGGTCATGGGAGACCATTAAGGAGTATTCCCAGTGTCGTATCGGAGGAGATTTGTAGAAGACCGGGGAATTCAAGAGTACACGATATGAGACAGATAGGAGTCTGGTAGAGGAGGACAGAGAGTCCCATTTTATTTCCCAAATGGTTTTGGTTCGCAAAGGACCTTTATCAAAACCCCACGACAAAAGGAGACTACGTAGTCTCCAGAACTCAAAGTGCAAGATAGATGGCGGGTTAAACTTTCGAAGAAAATCTTGATAGGTGATTAATTTAACCCCATTATAGAGGTCTGTTAGCTTGGATAAGCCTAAAACAAGCCACAGATTAGGATGAGAATCTGGTAGAGACAATAGCAGCCCTCGTAACGAGTGCGATGGGGAAGGATGAGGCGCTATTGACAGAAGGTTGTGAATTTTATCCCAGAACCTCAAATTCGATTTTATGATAGGGTTCATCGAGAGGCCAGGTGGCCTAGAGTGCTTAGGGATCCATGGTAAATCTCTCAGGGTGTATCCCACTGGAAGGGATGCTTGCTCAATCTCAGCCCATCGGCTCACTGACACCGAGTTCCATTGGGTCACATGGGACAATCTGGCTGCCTCATGATATTTTAAGATATTGGGGGCCGCGGCCCCGCCAGCCAACAAGGGCTGTTGTAGGATGTTGGTAGCTAGTCTCGGGACCTTGTTGCGCCAAATGAATTTATTGCACAATTGCTGGAATTTATAAATTGTGGACCTAGGGATTGGAATGGGTAGGGAGCGAAACAGATAAGTAAGTTTCGGAAGAAGACTCATTTTAAAGGCCGCTATCCGACCCAGCCATGAAAGTGATGGAACATTCCACGTGCCTGTAGATTTCTCTACATCTGATAACAGAGGTGTAAAGTTCAAGGCTATCATTTCAGAAACATTATGGGATAAGTATACCCCGAGATGTTTGATATGCGATGTGGACCATAGGAACTTATATGTGTCTTTTAGTGTGTTAAGAGACTCTTCAGATATGCTGATCGCGTAAGCTTCCGTTTTGAGCACATTTAATTTATAGTAGCTAACCAGGGCAAATCTGTCCAGCAGGGAGAACAAGTGGGGGAGAGATGTAAGAGGCTCAGAAGTGAATACTGTTAAATCGTCTGCAAACAGGGATGTTTTCTGCTCCGTCTGATATATAGAAACTCCTTTGATCTGGGGACATGATCGAATAGCCGCAGCAAGGGGTTCCATCATAAGGGCAAATATGAGTGGGGACAGGGGACACCCCTGTCTCGTACCGTTCGTTATCAAAAAGGGCTTAGAGCAGAATCCTAGGCCCTTAACCACTGCCGACGGATTAGAATATAACACCGTAATTGCCGTGATAAAGGACTCTGGGAAGCCGAATCGTCGCAAGACGGCAAACATATAATCCCAGTTCACCCGGTCGAAGGCTTTTTCGGCGTCCAACGACAGGGTGACACAGGGCAGCTGTAGTCTATGAGCCTCAAAATAAATGATTAGGAGTCTTCTGGTATTATCTGGGCCCTGATGCCGCAGGACAAAGCCCACCTGGTCAGGATTAACTAGCATAGGTAGTAGGGAATTAAGGCGCAAGGCTAGGATTTTGGCATAGAGTTTGACGTCAAGATTCAGTAGTGAAATTGGTCTATAATTTCCACAAAGTGTCGAGTCCTTCCCTTGCTTGGGGAGGGTGATAATAGTAGCCTGTAAGAACTCCGCTGGGAAAGTTCCCCGCGCCCTTGCTAGTGAGAAACGTCGCCCTAGAATAGGGATCAGCCGAGTTTGAAACTTCTTATAAAATAAGTCCGAGAAACCATCTGGTCCCGGGGATTTGAAAGCTTTGAGGGACTTGATGGCTATCTTAATTTCTGTTGGTATAATGGGGCCCTGCAGAGAGTCAATGCGATCCAAGGGAACCGAGGGAAGATTTAGTGTGGTCAGGAATGTGTCAATAATTTCAGATGTTGGAGGCAGAATCAAGCCCCCCTGTTTCAGATTATAGAGAGAAGCATAATAATCTGCCAAGGCATTGCCAATATCAATTGGTTTTGTAACGTGTTGTCCGTCTACCTTCAGCAGGGGAATGCGTGCTGCTGCAGTTTTTTGGCGCAGCCTATTGGCGAGAAGCCTATCGGCCTTGTTACCTTTGTTGTAGTAGATTTCTTTAAGCTGTAAGAGCCTTACGGCTAACCTCTCGGTTTCTAGGTGGACTATCCATGTTTTGAGGTCTGCTAGCCTCTTAGACAGCACAGCTGTGGGAGTCACCTTGTGCTCCTCAGAAAGTTTGCGAAGACTCACAGTCAGCTGCGCTAAAGTGTCTCCTTTACGCTTTTTCTCGGCTGCCGCTAATTTTATAAACGACCCTCTGATGTACGCCTTTAACGTGGCCCATAAAGTGAAATCATCCACTTCACCAGTGTCGTTTAGGATTAAGAATTCTGTTAGGTCCCTGGTAATAGTTGTTTCTGTCCCGGGGTTTGTAAATAGATGTGGGAGCAAGCGCCACGTTGAGAGATGCTGAAGGTCCAAACGGGAGCGCAAAGTAATATGTACAGGGTCGTGGTCCGACCACTAGCATTGGGGAATCCAAGCGCGAGTTACCCCGTCTAAGAGACCCGGGTCACAAAAAAAAAAGTCCAATCGTGAGTATGAGCGATGCACCGAAGAAAAGGTGTAATAGGTAATAGGTGTAATCTCGAGAATTCAAATTAAGGGCACGCCATATGTCAAACAAGTTAAACTGGTGTATCAAATTCCGAAATTTGTGTGACAAATCAGCCACTGGCTTAATTGATCTACGGTTCGCATCCGACCGTCTATCCAGATCGGGATCCCATATAATATTGAAATCACCGGCGAGAAGTAAGAGGCCTTGACGCAAGGCCTCCAATTTCTGGAGAAATCTGCGTAAGGAGCGAATATGTTGCTTGTTAGGGCCGTAGTAGGAGGCCAAAGTATAGGTAGTCCCATCTAACTTGCAGATCAGAATCAGATATCTGCCTTGTGGGTCAGAATCAACGAAGATATTTTCATAAGAGATATCCTTATGATTAAGGATAGCCATACCTCTCGACTTCTGGGAGAAGCTAGCAGTCTCAATTATTGGGTATAATTTAGATTGAATGGGTATCGCTGCGCCCCTCACCCAATGGGTTTCCTGGAGGAAAACTAGATGGGCTCCAGATTTTGCTAGCGACCTAAGGCAGATACTGCGCTTAGTCGGGGAATTAAGCCCCCTCACATTGTGGGTTATACAGCAGAGTGACATGACTCGCCCGTTTACCTCCGATGATTAGACACTCAAAGGGTTGTCAGGCGAAAAGTGAGGTTCACTATGGAGAAAAAAGTGATTGGGAAGGGACGGATAAGGTGTAGGAATGGGGACAGGAGGGAAGGAACAAAGGGAGAGAAAAAAAAAAAAAAAAAAGAAAAGAAAAAAAGGGAAGGGGGGTGGGGAGTTAGGTAGGACTCAGCACAGTCTCAAATGATCAGAAACTTGAACTAACTGTGCAAACAATGTCTGATAAAAGTACAGTCAAGCAATCACAGCAAACAAGAATAATAAAAATGAATACAAAGGATGCGGTATACAAACAAGGTAAACCGCGTGTGTAGCCTCTGGATTGTACTTCCAGAGTACCTTAAGTGGGGGGGGGGGTAACCAAAGGGTTGTTAATTGAGCATAAGGGGATTATTTATACAGATAAGAGAAAGAGGAGCGTGGTGTTAGAGTAGGAGGGGAGGAAGCAATAGTCTCCGGATCTAAGAGGGGGCGGTGAAGGGAAGGAGAGGGGGGTGGAGAAAAAGAGAGGGGAGAGAGAGGAAGAGAGAGAGGGCAGAGGGGTGCAAAGTACACTATGTCAGAAAATACAGAAACAAGAAGGAACAGACCCAAACCTAATACCCTGATAGTAGGAGAAGAAGGAGGGGTGGGGGGGAAGGGACAAGGAGTTAGGGCTATATGTGGGCCACAAGTGCCAGGTCGGCACTATTGGCTATTAAATGACCGTATACTAATAACAGTCAAAGTAGAGACAGCAAGTATGCCATGTGGACAATACCCAACCCTTATAGAACTGCGAACAGCAAATAATTTATGGGCTCGTCCTAGAGTAGATAGAATCAATAGTGCAGCAGTGGTGAAAGAAATATACAGCCCAGAGGGACAAAGGAAATGTGAGAAAAAAAGACAGAGAGATTAGAGGAGTCTGAGGGTTGAGTGAGAAATATGCGGTAAATCAGGAGCAATATTCATAAAGCGTAACTGGAACACTAACAGTCATAATAGGATTAACATTGAAACTTTAACAATGTATGGTTGCAAAACCTCACCAAGACATTCAACAAATAAAACAGAAATAGCAAATATGCCAATTGTGAAACACCATACCTCTCAATGTTGCAAATTGCGGGCAGCGCATAATCCCGTCTTCAGGCGGGTAAATCAATAAGCTTTTTGTAGAGGAGGGAATGTGCGACACAAGGTGGCATACACAGTATAGTAGACATTCCTTAGGGTACAATTCAATTATAGAGAAAGCAATATAGCTAAAATAACAGAGCATAAGAGAACATCATAACTAATATTTAGTGGACCCAGTATTAGATTGCTCGAATGTGTTCACTCCCCTATTCAAGCAGAGTATAGCATTCAAGCAATGGTAAATTTACAAATACATTCCCAGAGACTCAGGTGCATTTCACATTTATGGAATGAGTGTGGGAGGGAATATCAGTCAGGAAGAATACAAGACAGAAGGAGAAAAAGATAGGAAGGAAGATAGGGGAGAAGACAAAGAGAAGGAAAGGGGAAAGCAGATAAAATAGGATAGGGTAGAAGAGGGGAGAGAAACGAAAGGCAAATAGAAGGGCAGATGGGAAGGGATACATATACGTTAGGAATGAGAATTTTGCATATATCAAAGCAATAGCAAAAAAAAAAAAAGAATTGTATGAATAAGAGAGTCACTTGCAATCTTTATATAGCCCTGTACCACCTATTCAGTCCTCGCCCTCCTCTTGGGCCTGACTGGGCGCAGAAGAGTCCTTGAGTAACCTTTGAGGTAGTGGGCTCCATTGTGGGACTAAAGGATTTAAAGAGCTTTGGGGTGAAGTGTCCTGTAAAGATGTAGAGCTCCATCTCTCCAAGAGACTTCGACTTTGTTCAATGGTGGTGACTATATGTTGCTGGTTATCTTTCAAAACAAACAGTCTTGTCGGGTGACCCCATCTGTATTTTATATTGTGTGTTCTAAGGAACTTCGTGAAGGTGGCAAAAGTCTTTCGCTGTTGAAGGGTGTGGTGAGATAGGTCAGCAAAAATGATGATGTCCTTGAACTGGTCTGGCAAAGTAGGTTTGGATAGGGAGGCTCTAACAAGCCGTTCTTTATACGTATAAAAGTGTAGACGTACTATAACGTCTCTTGGTTTGTCGGTTGCCAAGCTTCTAGGACGGAGGGCCCTATGTGCTCTGTCAAGGAGACCCTCATTTGGATTCCCTGGTGGCGCCAGAAGATTAAAGAACTCAGACAAATGGTTGACTAGATCAGTAGAGGCCACACTCTCAGGAATACCCCTAAGACGAAGATTATTCCGACGAGATCGGTCTTCAGCATCAGCAACTTTATTTTCCAGCCTAGAAAGCTGCTCTGCTAGACTTTGCGCATATGCCAGGACATTGGCTTGTTCTACTACCATGTCCTCCTGTTTCCTTTCAATTGTGTCCACTCTTTCAGTAGTAGAGGTCAGATCTCGTCTCATTTCAGCCAATGAGGCAGTGATTTGGGATTGGAAAGAAGAGTGGTGTGCCTCAAGTAAGGATTGCAGAGGTGACAAAATAAATGAAGGTGTCACAGTTGATGGGGCAGCATCTTGTAGATCCTGCAGAGTGGCAGCCACCATATCTGATCCTGGCGTATAGGTGCTTGAGCTGTCTTGTGAATCTTCATTAGTAGGCAATGGCATAGGATGAAAGTGATCTACCACAGTTCTTTTGGGTCCAGTCGTTAATTTTGGTTTCCTTTTGGTGGACTGCGCCATTGTAGAGCAGCGTAGGGCCCAGCCAGTGAGTAGGGTAAAAAGTCAAGACCAGAGGAGGTAACAGCAAAGCTTAGAATTGCAAGTTAGACTAAAGCAGTAGGTATATGTATCAGGATCCAGAGACTTAAAATCTCCCTCCCCCCACAACAATGCGATTAGCAACACATTAGTGGTCTAGGAGAGTGTCCTTGGATTTAATAAGGTAGTCCTGTGCCTCTCACTTTCCAGCGATATGATGGGCTCAGATTCAAGGCATAGTCCCTAGCCACCCAAGAGATTTCTATGAGGATATAAAGTTCCAGACCCCTATTGGGGTAGTTTTAGTCTTGTATTGTGATGATCTTGGTATGTCCAGAATGCTGGTATCAGCCGTAGAAATACAGGATCTATGTATGACCCCCTCCCAGGGGAGTGCCCCCTTTTGGGCGAAGCAGGAGAAGGGTGTTGGGTATGACCCACTGTCACCAAGGGCAGCAGGAAAGGGTGAGAGGGTGTCCAGATCTAAGGAGAGATGTTAGTATCCTCTCTAGTTATATTGATGAGTAAAGAGCTGTTGATGCTAGAGAAATGATTCAGGAAGAATTAGATGCAGGCTAATAGGGGCCGCACAAGGAGGAAGTTGCACAGTTGCATTACACACCACATCTCACTACCAACAGACGTAATCCCAATAAATGCAGGTCACAACATTAGTTGATGTATGAGTTAGCATCAAACAAGTTAGCATCACAGTCCCAGTATTAGCTATGTATATCAGAATGAGGGAACTTCTCAGCTAGCCATAAAGCACAGTGGGTGACCGGAGAGAGGGTAGATATGACAAGTAACAAGGATTGTGTTGTTATGAATCCACTTATACTGTGTAGCCAAGAAAATCTTCCAAGAGATAAAAGTGCAAAGCTCTCTCTATAATATATCAGGTGTGAGCGGCAAGTATCAGTATAGTAAAAACAAACAGTCTCTGTTTTAATTTATAGCTTCTATGATAGATCCACTTGCTAACACTTAAACAGGAGTTGGTATTGCTTCCAGCATACAATTTACAAGCTAAGAGCTGTGCGGTGAAAATGTTGCGTATGTGTTAATGCAAGCAAGATGGCGACTCGCGCCTTAATTGTGGGCCTTTCTGTCTGCGCACCGGGTAGTATTGAGAGTGCGGTGTTAAGGGCGATAAGGACCCAGAGTTGTCTCAATTATGTCCCAATGGGCAGTTGGTCTGCTCCGCTAAGGGAGCGGTTGCGGCCCCGTGACCTCCCTCTCAACCGGTTCCCAATGACGTGTGTCTCTTACCGCTAGTAAGAAGGACAGTTGGCAGGACTCCGGTCTTGCAGTACCCTAAGGGGTCTCACTAGTCGTGTAGATGACAGCTGCTGGCACTTCAAGTTTCAGCTAGAGGTGGCTCCGGTGAGCGGCTGTAGTTCAAGTGCTTCCCTGTAGTATCGGGTCTGTGATCAGTTGCGCGGTAAAGGGTGTGATCCCACAGTAGGCCTCCAGCAACCCGGAGCCGCTGGTCACCAAAAAAAGTCTGTTGTGTCCCAGAGAGTGCAGGATACTAGTACGGAACGTATAGGGAATGTAAAAAATTAAAATTGGCAAATTATATGGTAATTGAGCAAAAGAAAAGGTATATAAGTGGCAGAGCTGCAGTCACACACGTCCTCTCGCTCTGCTGGCTAGCTCCGCCCCCCATAAATATATTATTTAAACTAAACATTTATGCTTAAATAATAAAGTGAACAATCAAAAATAAATACATTTTAAATTAGATACAATGCTTAAAATAATATGTATTATACATGACAATGCATATCATTTTAACATAGGATATAAATTAAAAACTAAAATAAACTATTAATCCCTTACACGACCCTCACCAAGTGCAAAAGTGCAAACCTACACTATTAACCCCTAATCTGCCATAACCTAAATAACCTAACCACCCCCTAACCTATTAACCCCTACACCACCACAACCCCCCAATGCAATAAGCCCCCTAACCTTTTAACCCCTACAATACTTAACTACCTAACACCTAACCCCCTACCTCTAAGCTAAAACCCCCTAAATTACAAAAAATAACAAACACTACATTTACAAAAAAATAAAAAGATTTGTACTCATGAAGTTAACTCCGGTGGTGCGGCTTTTCTTTCTTCATGGTGGTGGTCCTCCGGGTCGGTCCTCTTCATCTTCATGACAGCGGTCCTTATCCCTGATCTTCTGTCTTCTCCCATGTTCTGTCTTTTTCCATCTTCTGTCTTTTTTTTTCCATCCCATCCTTCTTCATGCAATCCCATACGCACACTGAAGCTTGAATGCAAGGTTCCTCCTTATATAGGAGTACCTTTATATTTTTTGGCTGATTTTTGAATTCTTAGTTTAATCAACCAATAGAATGAAAGTTTTGCATTGGGCTATTGCGGTATGGGTGTTAATAGTTCAGGAAGTTTATTGCAGTGGGCTATTGGCGATATAGGGGTTAGTTAGTGCAGGGTTAGTTTGCGATGTTGGGTTATGTCAGTTTAGGGATACAAAGGTATATTTATTAGATTGTGTCCAATATATTTAAAAGGGATCCTTTATTTTACATCGCCAATGTCGGTGCCAATGCTGCTTGGAATATTCTGCCAGCATCGGCACTCATTGCGATGTATAGTAAAATGCCCCTCTGTGATGCTGCCTTTGAAGAGTAATTTTAGCACATTTGAATATCTTGACAGCATTCTCGACATTGCATAGGATCCTTTTGAAATACATTGCTGCCTTGCAGCACATTCTATGATCAGGCCTTAGAGTTTAAAGTTTAAGTTGTGGCAAGGCGTTGGGGGTGCCACACATTTATTTAAGGCAAGGTGGTCACATTTATTTTTTTTAGATGCTATACCACTGACACCTATGTGACAATAGTTGGCCATAGTTACCTGCCATCAGGTGCTTCCAACTTCATGTAGTTAATTTACACTAAATAATAATGGACTGGTCGTTATATGGTCACTAAAATGATTTGCCAATAGAGTATTTGGCAATAAATAGAAGTATTATGGGTCAGAAACGAGACATGTTTTGGTATTAATATTACTGGTGGTATCTGGAATTTGTCAGTAGACACATATAATATGAATAGCCCTTTCCTTTAGTTCTTGATACTGATTCTTGTTTTATTTACTGTGGTCTTGAAAAGGTCCCTATGTGTGTGTGCAAAATATTATGTGCTGATCTACTGCTCACATTATTTTACCATATTGTTTTCTATTTTTCAGCATGGTGTTGATCATAGTGTTTGTAAAGGTCCTTATATTTACATTTTTATTTATTTTTTCTTTTGGATAATATTTTACATATATTGTCATGTTTTTTACCTTACACCTTTCAATTATTATTATTCTGCAGTAATTTAAAGCCATCTTTTTTTCTTTTCTTTTTATTTTATTATGAGCCAAAAATAACCTGCTTATTTTTTAAGATGAAAATTAAACATAAATTTAACGATGAAATAGCAGAATTTTGCAACACTAAACACAAATTGCTAAAAAAAAATGTAACGTTTCTGATACTGTATGTTACCAGATAAACCCTTTACTTCTTGGTTCGTGATACTAATTCCTGATTAAAGTGATGGTAAATAATATCTCAATTGCCAATGTATAATAAGACCAATTCAAGCACAACAGCTTCAATATTTTTTAAAAATAATAAGGAATCTTAATAAAAATTTACTTTAAGTCACTCACTACATTATCATTTCTAATTTTTTTCTCCACTCCCTTATAAACTTAGTCCAGCATTCCAGTGACGTATAGAGAGGTCCCACCCTCTTTATGCGTAATAGGTGTTGCATGCTCCTGATAGAACTAATTTAAATGCGCACGTGTGGTCTATAACTCTATATTTATCCAAGTAAACAGCTCAAGAGGCTGCACGGATAAAAATGTTTTGTGCAACGAAACGTATGTGCATAAGCATAACAGTGCTTTCATTCACTTCAGCGACGCAGCTGGCTACATGTATGATTGGCTAACTACGTAATATGTCACATAAAAAAATAAAAAGATAACTAATGAGTCTTTATAATTTAACTGACAGCAATATATACTGTGGATATATAACTACTTGAAGGTAGTATAGAACTTTTTAAATAGCACTATCATATCAATATAAATACTTATTATGAGGTTTTAAAAAGTGTCCAGGCTGACTTTACCATCACATTAACTTACTATGGTCTTTGAAAGTTGCATATAATGTGCTATCACATCTACTGTTAAGATTAGGTTACCTTTTTTTCCCCCTCTATTTTTTCAGTTTGGTGTTGCTCATACTGACCAAGATTACAAGTTGTGCGGTAAACCCGGTTACACACCACGCAAAATAAGACTGTACCGCTATTTCCATACCGCCGGCATTACAAATCACCATAAAACTTTCTTTTGTTGTGCGGTATGGTGCGGTAAGCTGCATACTTCCCAAAATCTAAGTTCTGACTTGACGTGCTTGTGCACGTATTCCCCCATAGAGATCAATGGAGAAAAAATGTAGGAAAAAAAAACCTGTGATTGTGAAATCGCTACCGCATTTTCTCATTCCCCATTGAAGTCTATGGAGAAAAGAAAGTATGACAAAAACCTAACTCCCTAACATAAACCCCTAGTCTAATAACCCCTAAACAGCCGCCCCCCACATCACCAACACTAAATAAAGCTATTAACCTCTAAACCTCCATCCCCCACATCACCAACACTAAATAAAGCTATTAACCTCTAAACCACCGCCCCCCACATCGCCAACACTAAATAAAGCTATTAATCTCTAAACCACCACCCCCCCACATCGCCAACACTAAATAAAGCTATTAACCTCTAAACCACCGTCCCCCACATCACCAACATTAAATAAAGCTATTAACCTCTAAACCATCGTCCCCTCACATCGCCAACATTAAATAAAGCTATTAACCTCTAAACCGCAGTCCCCTACATTGCCAACACTAAATAAAATTATTAACCTCTAAACCACCGTCCCCCCACATCGCGACTACCTAAATTGAACTATTAACCCCTAAACCTAACACCCCCTAACTTTAAATTATAGTTACAATATACTAACTACCCTAAAACAAATAAAAACTTACCTGTGAAAAAATAAAACCTAAGCTTAACCCTTTAACGACCAACGACGTATGGGGTACGTCCTGCAAAAAAAATGATCGCTGGCATGGTCACGGTGGGTGCGTGTGAGCATGGGGGCGGTGGGTGTGCGCATGCACGGGAGCGGGAGCAGGTGGGAACACTACACTATGAGACCTTTTTAGTAAATAAAGTGGTAGAGAGGAGGGTGTGAATATTTATCTAAGGGGGTTGCTTTTTGAGGAGGAGAAGCTACACTACAGAAAAATATAAAAAAAACGAAAAAGCCAACATTTTATTGTAAACTGGGTACTGGCAGACAGCTGCCAGTACCCAAGATGGTGCACAATAAGGTAGAGGGGGAGGGTTAGAGAGCTGTTTGGGGGTGGGGGGGGATCAGGGAGGTTACGGCCTAAGGGGGGATCCTAAACAGCAGATTATGGGTTAACAAAAAAAAAAACCTTTTATTTTAGTACTGGCAGACTTTCTGCCAGTACTTAAGATGGCGGGGACAATTGTGGGGTGGGGGAGGGAAGCAAGCTGTTTGGGAGGGATCAGGAGGTGGAATGTCTCAGGTGGGTGGCCGATCTCTACACTAAACCTAAAATTAACACTGCAAGCTCCCTACAAGCTTCCTAATTAACCCCTTCACTGCTGGGCATAATACAAGTGCGGTGCGCAGCTGCATTTAGCAGCTTTCTAATTACCAAAAAGCAATGCCAAAGCCATATAAGTCTGCTATTTCTGAAGAAAGGGGATCCCAGAGAAGCATTTACAACCATTTGTGCCACAATTGCACAAGCTGTTTGTAAATAATTTCAGTGAGAAACGTAAAATTTGTGAAAAAGTGAACGATTTTTTTTATTTGATCGCATTTGGCGGTGAAATGGTGGCATGAAATATACAAAAATGGGCCTAGATCAATACTTTGGGTTGTCTACTACACTACACTAAAGCTATAATTAACCCTACAAGCTCCCTATGTCAGTATATTTATGAAAATCTTAGCGGTATTCTCCAAACAATGTGTGAGTATATTTAACAATCTTCCTTTAAACTGAACCCACAATCAATATACTTCTACTAAGACAACAAATAAAATTAATATAAATACCTGAACTCTTTTATTTAGTTAATATCCATGAACATTTTTGAAATATATTTGCAATAAAAGGAATATGAAATAATATTATATGCGCTTGAAAACTATTTAAATATGCTATGCAAAGTTCATACACGCTTACCTTTAAAACCAACCTTATTTATAAATAGCCTTTAACATCCAAGCAACAGTGCTTATAATCAATAGGGTAATATATATATTCTGCTATTTAACTGCAATTTAAATTAACTTACAATATCAGAACTTGAACAGATGAGTTACTTAACAAATCAGATACAGATTTAAACAATATATAGGTTGTGAAATGCTAACTTAAAATCCAAACTATTTCTTTTACTCTGCTACATACAGTAATAGTAAATGCTTACTTTAAATGCTTGCATACAAATAGGCAGGCTAAGAGCTATCTAAAAACAATGACACACAGTTTAAAAGTATAATCTGCTCTTTAAATCTATTAACTGTAATGGCTATGCATATAACTTATCTTACAATAAAACTTTGTATACATCACCAAATAAACAGCAATCCAGTTTCCAATGTTTCTTAACAGATCCAATTTCACCTCAGAAATTCAAAATTTGGGAATAATGCATATGGAGTCCAATAGTAGGTGTGTGCTTTAATAATAACTGCCGTAGTTATTCCTTCAGGAGTCAGCCAACAACCCCTTTTCAGTCTCTATGCTGGGGTTTAAATCATCTGATTTCATCCCTCCCCGTTTTTGATTATTAGCAGTCATTGGTGAATATTGGATACGCCCACGGCCTTGTCTTGGATTGGTTCTTTGCAACTGAACATGGATTGGTTTATTTGGTAAATGTGTTGTCAAGGAAATGCATCCTGGCAACAAACAATCATCTCATGGCTGCAATTTTGCATCATAACACTAGGTGGCAGCAGACAGTACAACACAAACAAATACAGCAAGACCATTTCTAAACATTTTTAAACAACTTAATTACTTTTATAAAATGATTATTTAATCAGACCATAACTTTCTATAGCAATTATTCATAATATTTGTTTTAGATAGGGTGGGGTTTTATGAATTTTCTGATCATTTCTAGATCAAACTCCATTATATTATATTATAATAATTTATACTGCCAATTATTTTGAAATTAATGGCATTTATAAATTCTGTTATATAGGTTTTCACATAATATAATATGTTCTATATCTCCGACAATTTCTGCATATATGAATTGATGCCTGCAATAGAAATGGAAACAATTGTTAGAAATGATTTAAGCATTCATATGTCTATGGTCCATATGAAATAAAATTAAGTATTATTAATCATTTACTTTTAGGTCCACAAATATTCTTAAAAACACAGAGGCTAAGTAAGACCTTTTATGTTTTCAAAACATATATATATATATATATATATATATATATATATATATATATATATATGCACATTCATTTCTATGTAGATCTGAAATGATATAAAATCCAGCAGATTATGCATTGTTCCCTTTGCAAAATGTATTTAATTCAGTATTGTACTGTATTCCAACAAGAATATGCCATATTTTATGTTTCTAATAAGCCCAGGATGTATGAACCTTCTTCATGCAGATCTGAGATTATATGTCTGAAAAATATAAACTATCCAGAGGTTATTAAACATTTTTGACTGACTAAAACAGTTACCTCCCAAGCTTAGCAAATACCCATGTAATAATAGAGAATTAGACAATTTCCCAAATTTCTATATTTAATACATTCTGAGGCATGCATTCAAACAGAAAAAAATGATTATTTGCTGTCTGTTTAGTAAATCTCAAAGTCACACCTTAGCATTTGTCTGTGTTTCCTAAGGTCTTTACTGCCCTTTCAGTAACTTTAGATTCCAGACTTTTTGTCTCTTACTCACCACATGGGGTCCCCTGCCCATAAGTGCAAATGGTGTAACTCTTACAAGATTTGTCACCTGAGCTAAATTCTTAGGTATATTGGGAGGGGTAAATAGATTTTATCTCACATTCCCAAACAATCACACAGATGGTTTCTGAAACTGTGTTAATTTTCAGTTCCTTGCTAAATTATACAATTGCATAATTTAGCATATTGAGTGTGTGAGATCTCCCAGAAACAATCCTTTGTTCTACAAACAGTGTGCACATCCACAGACTTACCAAATAAAGACAAATATACTTCTATATATTATGTAATAATATTTCAAATACCTTGACACCTAATTAACCCCTTCACTGCTGGGCATAATACACATGTGGTGCGCAGTGGCATTTAGAGGCCTTCTAATTACCAAAAAGCAACACCAAAGCCATGTATGTCTGCTATTTTTGAACAAAGGGGATCCCAGAGAAGCATTTACAACCATTTGTGCCATAATTGCACAAGCTGTTTGTAAATAATTTCAGTGACAAACCTAAAATTGAGAAAAAGTGAACGTTTGTTTTATTTGATCGCATTTGGCGGTGAAATGGTGGCATGAAATATACCAAAATGGGCCTAGATCAATACTTGGGGTTGTCTACTACACTACACTAAAGCTAAAATTAACCCTACAAGCTCCCTACATGCTCCCTAATTAACCCCTTCACTGCTGGGCATAATACACGTGTGGTGCGCAATGGCATTTAGCAGCCTTTTAATTACCAAAAAGCAATGCCAAAGCATTGCCAAAGTCTGCTATTTCTGAAGAAAGGGGATCCCATAGAAGCATTTACAACCATTTGTGCCATAATTGCACAAGCTGTTTGTAAATAATTTTAGTGAGTAACCTAAAGCATGTGAAAAAAATTGTGAAAAAGTGTACGATTTTTTTTATTTGATCGCGTTTGGCGGTGAAATGGTGGAATGAAATATACCAAAATGCACCTAGATCAATACTTTGGGATGTCTTCTAAAAAAATATATATACATGTCAAGGGATGTTCGGGAATTCCTGAAAGATATCAGTGTTCCAATGTAACTATTGCTAATTTTGAAAAAAAGTGGTTTGGAAATAGCAAAGTGCTACTTGTATTTATTGCCCTATAACTTGCTAAAAAAGCAAAGAACATGTAAACATTGGGTTTTCTAAACTCAGGACAAAATTTAGAAACTATTTAGCATGGGTGTTTTTTGGTGGTTGGAGATGTGTAACAGATTTTGGGGGTCAAATTAGAAAAAGTGTGTTTTTTTCAATTTTTTTCTCATATTTTTTAATTTATTATAGTAATTTATAAGATATGATGAAAATAATGGTATCTTTAGAAAGTCCATTTAATGGTGAGAAAAACGGTATATAATATGTGTGAGTACAGTAAATGATTAAGAGGAAAATTACAGCTAAACACTAACACTGCAGAAATGTAAAAATAACCTTGTTATATACTAACTACCTTAAAATAAATAAAAACTTACCTGTGAAAAAAATAAAACCTAATCTTAAATTATATAAAAAAAAAAAAATACCGTTTGGTCAGAATATGGAAAAGTGATGTGGTCCTTAAGGGGTTAAACTACAAAAAAAACTAACTACCGAAAATATTAAAAATTGCTAAAATTTAAAAAAAACAACAAAAAACTAACATTACAGAAAGCAACAAACGAAATTATCCAAAATAAAAAAGGTATTCCTAATCTTATACCCCTTAAAAACAAAAAAGCCACCCCAAAATAAAAAAAACTAATCTAACAATAAACTACCAATATCCCTTGAAAGGGCCTTTTGTAGGCCCACCCAACCCTCATCCTATTGGCAGATTTACATTTTTTAGCCAATAGGAATGCAAGGAAACCCCAATATAAAAGAGGTACCTTGCATTCAATCTTCAGTGTGCGGTGGATGATCGAATAAAGAGGACCCGTCCGGATAAAGACTTTTCGCCTCCTGGAAGAAGATGCATCACTGGATTTTAGTAATGGTGAGTACCTATTTTTGGATTAATGTTAGTTTTTTGGAGTGTTTTTTTTTTAGATTAGGATTTTTTTATTTTTATGGGCTGTAAAAGAGCTGATTGCCCTTTTAAGGGCAATGCCCATACAAATGCTTTTTTAGGGGCAATGGGTAGATTAGGGTTTTTTAGTTAAGTGTTTTTTATTTTGCAGGGTTGGGTTTGTAATTTTATGGGGAACTTTGTATTTTTTTTTTTTAAAAAGAACTGATTTTTTAGGGCAGTGGCCTACAAAGGCCCTTTTAAGGGCTATTGATAGTTTATTGTTAGGTTAGGGTTTTTTTTTATTTTGGGTGGCTTTTTTGCTTTTAAGGGGGTATTCGAGTAGGAATAACTTTTTTTATTTTGGATAATTTTGTTTGTTATTTTTTGTAATGTTAGGTTTTTTATTTTTAATATAATGTTAGGGTTTTTATTTTTAATATAATGTTAGGGTTTTTTTCTGTAATGTTAGATTTTTTTATTTTTTGTAATTTTCTATTTTTAATATTTTCGTTTTTTTTTTTATAATTTAAGATTAGGTTTTATTTTTTTCACAGGTAAGTTTTTATTTATTTTAAGGTAGTTAGTATATAACATATAGGGGTGTTAGGCTTAGGGTTTAATAGTTTAATTTAGGTATTCGCGATGTGGGGGGATGGAGGTTTAGGGTTTAATGGGGTTATTTTAGTAGTCAAAATGTGGGGGGATGGTGGTTTAAGGGTTAATGGGTTTATTTTAGTAGTCCCGATGTGGGGGATGGTGGTTTTGGGGTTAACAGCTTTATTTATTAGTTACAATGCTGGGGGATGATGGTTTAGGGGTTAATAGTGTAGTTTATGGTTATTAGTATACTTTGTAACATATTATTTATGGGTTTTGTGAAACTTTTTTATTTCGCAAAATCCATAACTACAGGTCTTTGAATTCGGAATGGATCGTTGAGGTATAGGCCATAATGATTGCGTTAAAGCCATACCGCACGACTTGTAATACAGAGCAGCTGACCATTCCACACTCAAAGGCCATTTTTTTAGTGGTAAAGCCATACCGCACAACTTGTAATCTTGGCCACTGTTTGTAAAGGTCCTCTGACATTTAAATTTAAAAATTTTTTAGTATTGGACAACATATATTCTCTTTTACAAATTTTGTCATGTTTTATCTTTATGCCTTTTGCGTATTATTATTCTGCACTAATTTTAGGCCATTATGTGTTTGTTTTTTTAATTGTGGGCCAAAATAGCCTGACATTTATTCAGATGAAAATGAAGAATTTATTTAACACACAAGCTTACAGAATTTTCAGTAAGAGTTTTGCAAAACTAAATACTAATTCCTAAAAATGAAAAAAAATTGGAGCTCTGTTTCTGATACTGTATGTTACCAGATATGCCCAGAATTGAGCAGTTTTATAGTCATTTTCATCTCAGAAACAGCTGTTTTTATGTATTTGACCTCTGTACACAGTAAGCTGCTAACTTGGGAGCAGGATACAGTGCATAGAAGAGTGCCCAGGGAATTTCTTTTACAGAATGTAACTATAATTATATAGTTTTAGATGTTAAAAAAAGGTCTGTCAAGATGACTCTTGGAAAATCCAGGATTTTTCCTTGGTTGACCACTAATAAATGTTACCAAATGTAATTACTTCTATGTACAAACAAATTTTGACCTTTTTACAAACTATTAAAGAGACAGTAAAGATTGTACAATATTTTCAGCATAGCACTTCATTATGGTGATGAAATGTCCCAGATTTTCCAGGATTTAAGGCCTCCGTCCCAATTTTCCAAAGGGAAAATTTGGGACACAATCAAATTTCACTCCGGTGTCATGAATTTGCTCCTCACAGCTGGCCACACAAGTGTACAGCTGGTCAATGTGGAGATGTACTAGGCTTAGTTAATTATTTTTTAAAAAAATTATAAGAATCATTTGCTGGTGGGTTAACCATTCAAGTTCCTGCTCTAAATACTGAGAGTGAGGACAGTTAGGTGGAGAGTAGCAGTGGAGCTCCACATGTCATAAGGACTATCCTGGACTCTCTCAGACTCAAAGTATATGCAGTGGGGTGATCTGCCAAAAGAGGGCGCTGGTGCAAAGGTAACTCAGTAGTAACAAATGGAAATAATATATATGCTGCTCTATATTATGCTATTCAATATAAATACATAGATAGATAGATAGATAGAATGAATTGGCAACCTATACTAATAAAAGGCTCTCCTATGTATAGACTGGCTACTATGGGGCCCCTTCCGGCACTTTGGCCCTGGTGTAGCTGCACTTGCTGTACCAATGGTAGTTCCACCCCTGGTCCCCCCCACTCCTCTGTGTCCTCTCTCTCCCTCTTTGTCTCTCCAGATCTGTGTACTCTCCCCCCTCATCTGTGGTCTGATTACTCTCTCCCTCCCTCCTCTGGCTCCTATCTCCCCCCTCCCTTTGTACTCTCCCTCCCTCCCTGTGTCCACTCCCTTTCTCCCTCCTCTGTGTCCTCTCCCTCTCTGTGTGTCCTCTTTCTCTCCCTCTCTGTGTCCTCTCTCTCCCTTTCATTGTGTCTTCTTTCTTTCTCTCTCTCTCTCTCTCTCTCTCTCTCTTTCTCTCTCCCTCTATCGCTCGCTTTCTCTCCCTGTCTCTCTCCCTATCTCTTCCACTTCCCCCCTCTCTCTATGTATCATCTGCCTCTCTCTGTGTCCTCTCTCTCCCTCCCTCTGTGTCCTCTCCCTTGTTCTTTTTCTTTTTTTAATGTCCTACGTCTTCAACATTTATGAGGTGTCTCAAATTTGGGTCTGAGATGTCCTAAATTTGAACCTTGGAAATCTGGTCACCTTAATTTCATATAAAAGGACTAGCAGGCCTGAGAATTTGTTCACTTTGCATTTTGTTATTTGATAAAAACAAACTATTAACATTTCTTTATTGAAAGCATTTTTATTTTACAGCATTTTTTAACACCTGCCTAAAACTTGTACACAATACTGTTGAAGCCCACAGAAGGCCAAAACATACATCTGGGGTTGCTTTCTTCCTTGTTCAGAGGTGTATTGCCTGGTATCTCGGAGCTGAATTGGCCTTGCTAGACGGGATCTAATTAATAATAAACTTCAGGAAAGTTCTCCTCTGTGAAAAGCATAACTGGCTAAATGAGGCTTCTCCCAGGTTGTAACTTGCCATAGAACAAGCTACTGATTTCTTTCTGTATGCATTTGAATTACCCACTTGGGAAGTATCCCTAAGGGTAATGGGGGAAACCTGATGTGGACTCCTTGCCCAATGTGCTTAGAGGGATATGATTGCAGTTCACTGAAGAGGCCCAGAGAAGGTGGAAATGAACGTCTGAGGTTGTCCTGGAAGAGATGGTATGACCCCTACAGAGCACTGATCTCAACATTATTGAGTATGTATGGGATTACATGAAGCACAGAAGCAACCAAGGCTGCCTAAATCCACAGTAGAACTGTGGTAAGTTCTCCAAGATGTTTGGAACTACCTACCTGCCGAGTTTCTTAATAAACTGTCTGTAAGTGCACCTAGAAGAACTGATGTTGTTTTGAAGGCAAAGATTGATCACCCCAAATATTGATTTGATTTAGATTTTTCTTCTGTTTGTTCACTTTGCATTTTGTTAATTGATAAACATAAATTATTAACATTTCTATTTTTGAACGCAATCTTACTTTACAGCATTTTTTCACACCTACCTAAAACATTTGCACAGTACTCTGAATGTATGTATGTGTATATTTATACAAAAAACAGGAAAAAACTGCACTCTCAAACTGGACTGGGTACATATCTACTGACTCTGCCCACCATCACTCTCAGGCAGTTGCACAGCTTTCAGGGACTCAGGCAGTTAACTCCAGCCAAGCCTGGGTGCAAAGCCCATAGGGAAAAACAAAACAAATTATTAACACAACACATAGAAAGTCTGGCACTCTTTGGTGATAGGCCCATGACCACATCAAGGTCTCTTCCTCCCTGGGTCCCTAATACAAAGCACAGAAATGGGCATTAAAAGTTAAGTTTTACCCCTTGGAAATCAATGTCTTTTGAATTCCTTGGTTACTATATATATATATATATGTGTATATATATATATATATATATAATCCAAGCAGGACAGCACAATCTTAACCCATAGGTATAATATGCCAAGGTGCACTGCTAGCCATATATAGAAAGAATGTCCAGAAAAAAGCAGGCACTCACTGGGCTTTACAAGTTAAAAGCATCCTTTAATAAATTCAATTAAAAAGATATAACTTTCGGCACATATCTTGTGCCTTTGTCAAATGTCACCTTACAAGTACAACTAAGCACCTGAACCTCCTAACAAACATTAAAACAGGCATTCCTTAAATACACAAATAATTACTGCCAAACCCGCTCCATGGGCGTCATAGTCGCACGCCGACGTATCTGACGTTATGACGTGGCTACCGCCGTAACCATGGCAACAGATCAGGCGTATACAGAAGGCAACAGCGGTAACAAGATGATATGTCATACCCATTCACACTTGCGCGCGCATGCGCGCCCACATCTGTGTAGCTTACTGGTTGTCAAGGCAACCTCTCTAAACAAACAGCGCGTAGTGTGAATGGGTAGACATCAGGCATCAGCTATGAATAACTGCGGTATCCGTCTCATGGAACTGAATTGATAATATGTGGGGATGCGCCCCAACAACAGACCATGCTTATAATAAAGCAACAAGAGGTCCCAAAAAAATCTCATGTCCATGACACGAAGACCGCACAGAACACAAAAGTGCTATATCAGTACATGATAAGTTAGTGCAAAAGATGGAACTGCACACAGTAAACCTGATCACAATAAATAAATGGTAAGAACCATAATATTAAACAATATTTAACAATACTGTATCATAATTAATGTATAAAAAAGCCTCAAAGTTAATACATCACGTCTACCTGGAGTGTGCTAGAAACATATTTAGACAGCGAGACCCCATAAGAGATATAATCATCACTTAGCCAGATGAAATAAAGTACTGAGGGTTAGAACACAGCCAGCATTGCTTTTTTAGTAAAATGGGCTAAAGTCCAAGTATGTGTTAAGCCCCCTAGGCGCCAAAGTGTCAAGTCGATGAATCTATCTGCTCTCACGTTGCAGTAATCTCTTGGCCCGATTGCCACACCTAGTCAGAGGAGGTTCATGATCAATAAGCATACAACGCATGCTCGAAACAGTGTGCTTATATTCAATGCAGTGCCGTGCCACCGGCTGATCCGATTCGCCCTGTTTTAGGGCCTCATGTATGGCACACCTATGGTTGGCCATCCTTTCACGAAAGGTAGTGACAGTTTTGCCCACATAGACCTTAGAGCACGGACAGATCAAGATGTATATAACATAGGTGCTAGTGCATGTCAGGCGATAATGGATATTGAATCTATGGTTATTATGTGGGTGCTGGAAAGTATCACCCCTCAGCATTCCATTACAGGTGACACAGCTACCGCATGGACAGCAGCCCTTCTTGGAAGATTTCAGCCATGTATCCTTTTTATAGTTTGTAATTGGATCAGACTTAACTAGGATATCCCTCAGATTTTTGGCTCTGCGATATACCATCCTAGGTGCCAACATTTTTTGAAATGGCAAGGTGGAGTCACTTTCAACCATGGGCCAATGCTTCCTTACTGCTCCGGTTAGATTCTCGCACTTGGGAACATATGTCGTGATCATACCATCCTAGGTGCCAACATTTTTTGAGAGGTCTGCCAATGATAATACACAAAACACACAATCTTTTTTAGGGGTGGCCACACGCTCTACCAAAAAAAACCCCCATAATGCCTCAGGCGAAAAAAGGCCAAAAGGACGTAAGATCAGAAGGGGAGGGTACAAATCTCAAACAAACAAGAAGGAAATGAATATTGTTTTCAATTTGAGTAGTAGACCATTAAGTGATGCTGATAACTCTTCATTGAATCAGGGTTTATCTTATATTCCCACCCCTAAATTTGACCCCTTTGATAAACTTGTGGACATACACAGATTTCAGCATCAACTCAAACTTAGGGACCATTTTAGGGGTCAGGCATATCAACCTGAACCTTTCAAGAGAGTCTCTACTTATGAGCCACCAAATACTCATACTTCGATTAGAAGTTACAAACGATTACTTACGAATAACATCAAGGCCACGTCACAAACACAGATTTACCCTAATCTTAATGTTGCTGAGTCCAAAGCTCTTAAAGATTTAAGTAATGATACGTCCATCATTATCCGCCCTGCGGATACGGGACAGTTCCATAGTCATTCAAGACTATGTTGATTATCGAAAAGAGGCTCTTAGGCAATAATCTGCATTACATTGAAGGGTAATCCAACCATAAACTACAAGGTGTTTATTGATAATTTTCTGCAGCGCAACTTTGAAGCTGGCATATTAAGTGAGAGTGAATCATCTTTCTGACCACCGACCATCCCATCATACCAGTTCTGTACTTGCTCCCAAAGGTGCATAAAACACTTGTTAATCTACTGGGCAGACCTATAGTGTCTGCCCGTGGATCGGTACTTACCAATTTGGCTGTCTATGTTGATTCGCACCTACAGAATGTGGTTAAAAACACCAAATCGTATCTAAAGGACTCACCGAGTCTATTAAAGATACTTAAATAATTTCCTGATTTACAGGTAGATGATATCTTAGTCACCATGGACGTTGACAGCCTCTATACTGTTATTCCCCATGTGGGAGGTGTGGAGGCTGTCAGGTCCATGGCGACGGATAGCATACATTACAATGGACCGCCTGTAGAATTTCTATGTGAACTGTTATCTCTCTGTTTAGAGAGGAATTACTTCAAGTTTGAGAGTGATATCTATCGCTACATTGATGACGTGTTTCTAATGTGGCGAGGTAGTGAGGCTATGTTGCGTGAGTGGGTGTCGGGTTTGAACTCCATGGCAAACCCTATTAGGTTTAAACTTGAATTTAACCTAACAAATGTACACTTTTTGGATTTGAACATCTTTAAGGTTGATGCCTGCGGTGAATTGCGGTTCAGCACATCATTATACACGAAACCTAACGACCGCAACTCACTACTAGATGCTAGAAGTTTTCACCCCAGGCATCAAAAGAAGGGTGTCCTCACTTCACAACTCACTCGCGTAATCAGAAACAACAGCGAGATACCCCAAATGCACATCCAAATGGATGAAATGGGTAAGAAGTTAAGGGCAAGAGGTTATGCCATGAATGAGATCCGAGGTATCCAGGAGAAGCTGTTAAACACAAGTACTGCCCCGAATATTGGGACTATGATCATGCAACCAAAGGAACAATTGAATATGATCACGAAATATGTTCCCAAGTGCGAGAATCTAACCGGAGCAGTAAGGAAGCATTGGCCCGTGGTTGAAAGTGACTCCACCTTGCCATTTCAAAAATTTTTGGCACCTAGGATGGTATATCGCAGAGCCAAAAATCTGAGGGATATCCTAGTTAAGTCTGATCCAATTACAAACTATAAAAAGGATACATGGCTGAAATCTTCCAAGAAGGGCTGCTGTCCATGCGGTAGCTGTGTCACCTGTAATGGAATGCTGAGGGGGTGATACTTTCCAGCACCCACATAATAACCATAGATTCAAGATCCATCATCGCCTGACATGCACTAGCACCTATGTACATCTTGATCTGTCCGTGCTCTAAGGTCTATGTGGGCAAAACGGTCACTACCTTTCATGAAAGGATGGCCAACCATAGGTGTGCCATACGTGAGGCCCTAAAACAGGGAGAATCGGATCAGCCGGTGGCACGGCACTGCATTGAATACAAGCACACTGTTTCAAGCATGCGTTGTATGCTTATTGATCATGAGCCTCCTCTGACTAGGTGTGGCAATCGAGCCAAGAGATTACTGCAACGTGAGAGCAGATGGATTCATCGACTTGACACTTTGGCGCCTAGGGGGCTTAACACATACCTGAACTTTAGCCCATTTTACTAAAAAGCCATGCTGGCTGTGTTCTAACCCTCAGTACTTTATTTCATCTGGCTAAGTGATGATTATATCTCTTATGGGGTCTCGCTGTCTAAATATGTTTCTAGCACACTCCAGGTAGACGTGATGTATTAATTTTGAGGCTTTTTTATACATTAATTATGATACAGTATTGTTAAATATTGTTTAATATTATGATTCTTACCATTTATTTATTGTGATCAGGTTTACTGTGTGCAGTTCCATCTTTTGCACTAACATCATGTACTGATATAGCACTTTTGTGGGCGTGCGGGCGAGCATGCGCACGCGAGTGTGAATGGGTATGACATATCATCTTGTTACCACTGTTGCCTTCTGTATACACCTGATCCGTTGCCATGGTTACGGCGGTAGCCACGTCATGACGTCAGATACGTTGGCGTGCGACTATGACGCCCATGGAGTGGGTTTGGACTATGAATGTTTGGCGGTAATTATTTGTGTATTTAAGGAATGCCTGTTTTAATGTTTGTTAGGAGGTTCAGGTGCTTAGTTGTACAGTACTTGTAAGGTGACATTTGACAAAGGCACAAGATATGTGCCGAAACGTTATGTCTTTTTAATTGAATTTATTAAAGGATGCTTTTAACTTGTAAAGCCCAGTGAGTGCCTGCTTTTTTCTGGACATTCTTTCTATATATATAAACGTGTGTGTATGCGTATGCACACACACCTATCTATTATCTATCTGTCTATTTGTCAATCTATTGATTGATTTATTATCTATCATCTATCAACACAGACACACACACACACACACACACAATGTAAAGTAAATAGATAGCTGTGCTTTGGAATAAGTTGATGGTTTAAATACTGTTACTGTTGTTACTGGAGAGCAATTCCCTCTATTGGCTGAAGAAAGAAGCACATGTATTCTTTAAAATATGTTAGACAATGACCTGCACACTCTTTATTGGTCATAGTTTTGTATGAATGTTTTGTGTGTGTGTATTTCATAGATGATAAATAATAATTAAATCAATAGAGAGATAGAAAGAAAGAAAAACAGATAGATAGATTATATATATATATATATATATATATATATATATATATATATATATATATATTATTTTGATGTTAAATTATTAAAGAATGGGTAAGACTAAATAGGTTTACAATTTTTGCAGTTTTGGAACCTGGTTAGAAATCCAGAGCATTAGGATCTAGGTCTTTGAAAGCCAAAAATGAAACAAATTGTGACACTTCCAAATCACCTGGGACCCATTTGTGATTAAATTTAGAATGCTATTTGCCATATGGAGTAATTTAACAAGTGACTAATTTCTGCAGCTTTTTGGTCTGCAAACTTTTTTAAAGGGTTATTGTTGTGCAAAAATTAGATGTTATGAATAAATAGAACATATTCTGAAATGTGCAGAACATTGGAATGTGAAATATTCATATTTTCACATCGGGTTAGCGCAAATGAGAATACGTGATCTCAAGTCTGCGCAAGAGGGGGGTGCTGACTTCTATGGGGGAATACGTGAATGCACATGTGATATTCCAAAAAATGTTGTCTTTTTTTGTGCTATTCGGGTTACCACAAGAGCTAAAACAGTTTGCTTTTAACTCGTAATATGAGCGTGACCCGACAAGCGCAATAAACTTACTTCTAGCACAATTAACGCTCAAGCGGAAGTGTTAATTTGTGCTTCACTCGCAATCTGGCCCAAAGTTAAAGTACCCCTTGTGAGCTGCAGAGAACTGCTGGTCAAGAGCAGACACAGCTGGTGACACAATCAGCAAGTGGTAGTTGCATGACCCAGCAGACATCAGTTGAAATTAAAACATTTATGGTCTGTTTCATGTGGCATTTCTTGGCAGTTTTGCACGGCTTTCTCTGTGAAAAAAAGTTTTTGCACATAATCAGTTCACGTGTTAGTTCACATTAAATTTGTACACATATTAATATGATTAATTGTTTGGAAGTTTAAACATGTACATTATACTATTACACAAATAAATTATATAATACATTAAGAGATTATTAATTACGCAAAACACACATCATGAAATGATGTTAAAGGGATATGAAATTCAAATTGTTTCTTTCCTGATTCAGATAGAGCATGCGATTTCAACCAGCTTTCAAATTCACTCCTATTATCAATTTTTCTTCATTCTCTTGGTATATTATTTGAAAAAGGAGGAATGTAAGCTTAGGAACCGGAAATTTACTTAAAATTGCTTGCTCTAACCGAATAATGAAAGAAAAAATGTGGATTTCATATCCCTTTAAAGATTTTTTTTTTTTTTAAATAATTTTTATTGAGGTTAAATACAAGCTACAACATACATGCAATATTTCAAAGATGTGTGAGTACAGAAGAGAAAAAATCAAAACAGGCATAATGTTGCGAATATAAAGTCATATCAGTATCATCACAGAGAGATTCAAATATGTATAAAATAAAATAAACCTCACATTTTCACATTTTTCTTGCTTTGAAATATGCTGAAGACCTATATAACTTATTATATAACGTACAGAGAGTCAAAGGGTGCTTCCTTAATACCCAAAAAAGAGTGTGGAAAATAATCATTAAAATGTGGTTTCTGATATATAAGAACTTGCAGAAAATTAAAAATGAAAGCGCAAACAGGAACCACAGCTTGAGTATTTAATTAGAATATATTATCTGAATCAACCATTCTTCCCTATGTTGCAGTACAGACAAATATTGAAATATTTCAAGCAATATAAAACCTGTGGTGCAAAGAATTATTGACTTAAATCGAGGGAGCATATAAAAAACTAGTAAAAGTTAAATATAGTGTATATAATGAAATCTGATTGTATATACGGTATTTTGCAAGGGAAACTGTGCAAGACTTTATGGACATGCTCACATATGCCAGAGTGCAACATATGGGGGGATAGGATACCAAGGTTGGCTGCTACACTTGTTTCTGTGGATAATTTCAGTCAGGCTTATCGCATTGCCATCAAACAGTGTAGCATGGGGAATATAAGATAGTGTTCCCTGTCTCAATAGAGCAAGGTGAGAGGCTAAATGTAGCAAAAAAGTAGAGCTTATGAATAGCTACCAGTATGTTAGATGCTATGATAAATTGCCTGACTAGCCTGATTAGCTGGTAGAGATGATCCTATGGGGCCTATCTCTGAAGCTCCGAATGGAGCTTGATGCCCCGTGTTTCTGGCGAGTCTTCAGACTCACCAGAAACAGCAGTTATGAAGCAGCGGTCACAAAGATAGCTGCTCCATAACCTGTCCGCCTGCTCTGAGCAGGCGGACAGACATTGCCGCAATTCAACCCGATCGTGTACGATCGGGTTGATTGACACCTCCCTGCTGGCGGCCGATTGGCCACGAGTCTGCAGGGGGCGGCGTTGCACCAGCAGCTCTTGTGAGCTGCTGGTGCAATGCTGAATACGGCGAGCGTATTGCTCGCCGTATTCAGCGAGGTCTGGCGGACCTGATCCGCGCTGTTGGATCAGGTCCGCCAGACTTTGATAAATTGGGGCCTATGAGTGGTTGAAACATTTAATTGCTGTGACTATGCAAGATTTGGGGGATCAGTCAAGGTATTTACAATTACATGCAATATTATATAGATAGGAACAATGGATATCATATAGTAAGCTCCTGTATATATGCTCCTATATTAATGTATACTAGATCGGTAGAGAACAACACATAGTTTAGAATTGTAAACTAGACTCCAGAATTAGTAAATATTATATGTATAAAGCAGTTAGTCTTTAAGTAATAAGAGGACAGAGACTGATTCAATATATAGTATGCTACTACAAAACCTATATAGCTTATATATTAGGAGAGGTGACTGTAAAGATATTGTGGGTAAGGTACAAGAGTATTACAGTGAATATACCATAATCTACTAGATAGGAGCCTTAGTAACCTTTAAGAATATGCACGCAATGGATACAGGAAGCAGCTAATATAAATATTCAATAGCAAAATCAAAGCTGTATAGGTGTAACCATAAAGTATACCCTGTAATTATAAAGTTGCAATAAGTCTGAGTATAATAAATCTTGACATACCTAGGGGCAGAGAATTATAGACGCAGGCCTTAAAAATATCCTACAACTGACTCATTAGCTGCTGGGGAGTTAGTAGCTATTAAGGCAACAGCTAGCGCAGCAACCACATAATTCCAACCTTAAATTATCATATATTGGCTGTCATGGTGTGAAAAGTAGTCAATATAAACATCCAGAGCAAAAAAAATCTTCAAGGGAGCAGTGTCTCTGGACCAATTTATCCAATTCTGCTTTTTTGACGATGTCTGGGAACATTAAACCGGAGCTTCAGTGTTTCAACAATAGGTGTTGTGTTGTAAATCCGGAGTCTCATGGAGAATAGAATTAGCTGAGCTCTTTTAATCCCATTTTTATATGACTGCTCTAAGGGTACTAGTAACTCAATGGCATTGTGGTCTAGTTGGGCCGACCTCTCATCTGTTATCCAGCTGGTAGCGCTTGGGGTATTTAGCCAATTGGAATGAAATTTAGTATTTTCTTTAGGAACTTGAGCCTTTAGTTCTGCAGAAGCCGACCTCTTGGAAAAAGCCGATCTTGAAGCTTGTTGACGCTCCCACGAGGTTCCATTTTCTCCTGTAGGTGTGCTTATGGCTGTAGGAGTGGCAGTTAGCCTCACCACCTCCGCTTTGTATTTCAATGATTTTGGTCCTTAGGGGAATAAAAGCCACTTTTAATGTTTCCAAAAAGGCTAACTGGTGCTCTAGAAGTAGGGAACCAATCTCTTCTAATATGGAAGTGGTGGTCTCTATTTTTCCATATGCATAGTAGATGTTGTCAAAGTTGTTGAGGGGTATCGCTGTGTTCACTGATCCAATTTCCTTAGGGGGAGAATAGTGCAGCAGCCCACACGGATAATCTCACCCTTTGTTTGATTTGATTTTGCTGTTTATTGTACTTTTGCTGTATCTTTATGTTTTCATTATTTTCATTTTTTATTTTCATTTTGTTCTTTGGTTTGGGGCTAATATGAAGTGGGTTGTTATACTCCCCTAGGATACGATGTAGTATGGTTTACCTCCTAGACTTGAGGTCTTGCTATTTGCAATAATCAAGTAATTCACTTGCTAGTATTTTTGGCATTTTTTTGGGTTTATCTCCCTTCATGTTTAACGGCATATTTAACCGCATATCTAACCTGATGTTTTTTGACTGCATAATCTGTGAGACTTTTTACTGTCTTTTTTGTTATCATTCTCTTTTCATTGCATTAGATGAGCGTACTAGGACTGTTATGTGATTGACTGGTTCAAGCCATACCCTTTGGTTGATCCTATGATCATGGGGGCAGTTTGTATTTTGCGTTTGCTATAGCAACCTGGCTGTCAGCTGTGTTATGCTGTTATGGTGATTCCATTCTATCACTCCAAACCTAGCCTCTTTGATGCTGATGGTTATCCTGATATCTATGTCTGTTTATATCTGTTTAATGTGGTGTTAAACTACACTATTGTTGTTTACACGTTAGGATGTTAGTAGGCACTGGGGAGAAAAGCTGCTGGGTCGCCGCCTGATGACGTCAGCCGGTGGGAGTGGCGCTTCTGGTTGCGGCTCGGTTCTGGAACACTTGAGTAAGTTTAAAAGGCACGGTGGTGGTAAGTAAACTGTTGTTATTTTTTGGTGTCTGAGGAAGGGGGTAACACTCTGAGATGTTACAACTAAAGTTAACGATTTTAAATCCTGATGAGTGCATCCTCTATCTTCTGCCTATATATATATATATATATATATATATATATATATATATATATATATAGGCACAGATATATACTGATGTACCTGTATATAGGATTATATATTTAAAAATACATAGATCATTTTCCTCTATACAATGTAAAATGTTTACAGTATAAACAAAGTAAAATACATGATTTAATACAAAAATGTATTAAAATTCTTTTTTTTTGTTTTCAGGTATTTGAGTGGAAAGTGCTCCAAAGTATATATACATGTGTGAATGTGTAGATAGATATAGATGTGTGTATATATATATATATATATGTATGTATATACATATATACACATAGAAACACATAAATACACATGTATACACATATATATGTATATGTACATACACACACATATTTAGACAAGTATATATGTATATAATATACATTATAGCCTTTTCTATTCAAATACCTTGTCACATACAATATACCTTTAACCCTTAGAATTATATATATTTTTAATATTTATATGAATAATTATTATAAGATAGTGTATATATGAGTGTTACACTTGATTTTAATGTATTCATGTTGTGTTTGGTGCAACTTATAATTTAGCCCTAACCCTTTACGCAAGAATTTCAGTCATGCTAACCCAATGAGTGCAAATTTCATTTGAGCTTGTGCGGTCGTGTTTACTTTCAACTTGTAATATGAGCGCAAGCTAGCACTGTCCTGATATTTCAAATAACGCAAGCTCATGTTAACTCATGTGAATTCGAAATCTACTATTATTTTACAATGTTACATATTATATTATATAGTATATTATATTATATAACAAGAAATATTAGCCCTAGAGATGAAGTAAAACAATTAAAATAAAATAACACCATAAATTAGCAGAATGTAAAAAGACACATTAAGAATTCATTAAATATAAAAATCCCTTAACAGATAAAAATAAAAATAAAATTGTAAATGTTTATTAGGAATATAACTCTAAACAGTGAGCTTGTATTGTGTCTTCTATCATGTGGGATACTGGTGTAGAAGGAAGTAACATCACATGTTATAATCATATATAAGTCATCCTTTCAATTTATTTATGACATCCATCACATCTCAAAGAAATTTTTTTAGGTCTCTTACTAAAGTATGTAACTCCCCTCCAGAAAAATGCCCAATAGATTTTGGTAAATTACTAATGACAATCCTACCCACAAGATTATTGTCCTCCTTGGTGGCTTGGTGGCAGTCATATTTATTTGAAAGAGATGATAAAACACAAGTGTTCTTAGAAACGGTTCAAAAAACAAGTCAAGAGGACTGTAAACATTAATATTATTCTCGCAGTATCATATAATAAGATTGTGTAGGGCAAATTTAGCCCGAGGCATAACTAAGGGTTAAGGCCCTAAGGAGTGATTGCTAAGCCTGGTTATTTGGCAACATTATTTGCTCTAGGAAGGGGGAGGGTTGTACTTACCCTTTATAAGTGTTATACAGGAGATCCAATTCTTCTTTGTTTCTGTGGACTCCTAGAAGCTTCACCATGGATTGTGCCCGCAGAGCGTCAGGATTCCTCTCCTGTTGGACAAGCTGAACAAAGAGTGAATGAGGAAGTTGGCATGGAACAGGGTGACTGGGTTCCCTCATCACCAGCAACAATGGATCATTCCCCATTCTCCGTGCTCTATCTCCCTCCTTCCCTTCTGGTGTGGAGGACGAGATCCTTTTAATCTTTTCCTCTGATAGTGGGGATGGGTTTGTTGCTGAGATTGAGGCCTTTGAGCTTACTGAGGCCTTTGGGCCCACCAACTCTTTTGGGCCTTCGGAGGCCTTTCTATCCCTGTCCCTGTGGCCGGTTGTCCCTCTCCCCCTATTGTTGGTCCTAAAAATCTTCCCCCTACCCAAATACTCTTGTTAGTGGAATTAGTGGGAGCAGTGGGGTCTTACCTGGGTCTGTGGTTCTGTAAGGGAAGTCTGTTGTAATGGTTGTTTCCTTGTTGAATTTATTGGTGGTGGCCCTCTTTGGAGCATCTGGTTATGTGTCAGGGTCCGGTGCATGGGTATCAGTAAGCAGTGGCAAATCTTCAGCGATTGTGGCCACTTAGAATATAGTTGCCGGTGATTCTAGCTTTCCACTTTTCACTTCTGGTTGTGCCAGTCAGCAGAGGGGCACCAAGCGGAGCACAGCATCTCCTCCCCCCCCAGGTACCAAAGGAAAGAACGTGGTACCAGAAGGTAAGGAGGGGCACAAGCTCCATGGGGCCCCATAGAAAGGATGGCTGTGATAGCTGGAGGTCCTGAATCAGTTGACGTGGTGGCCATAATTCTCACTTGTGGCCTATGGATAGTATGTCTGGGGCTGAAGGGCCTCATCAGATTGGTACATGAAGCCAAAAGTCACCCTCACAGCCTAAAGAAAGTGTAAGTGGTTTAAAAGGGGTCCTATCTGCATGCATTAAGGACTCTCAATCATGATTGCAGCCTAAAGCGGTAGCTCATAGGGGCTCTAAGGTTGGCATTGCATCACTCTCAGAGAAGGCTAGCAGGGCTCCAGTAATAAGTGTGCATTATGAACAGTTTTTGTGGGGGTTTGGATTCATATCTTGGGCCCACTGAAGCCAGGGACTCTGAAGTGGTGCATGAGGCTAGGAGGTCTGTGAGGTTAGTGGATGAAGAGATGTGTTTAAGATGTGCATAGTCTGGCTACTTCCTCCTTGCCCTTGGTTGATCAGGCTGCCAATAAGAGGTCAATTATACATGAGAATGTGTCTGGTCTTTCGAGTGGACGTGCCCCTAGGGTGTCTGGGGCCCCTGTCCCTGCCCAAGGTACTCCCCTTTCTTTCTCTGTCTTGCAGGATGGTATGGCTTTAGTGGAAGTCGGGAGCGTTGGTATGGAGACATGTCAGGGAACCAGTTCGACATCAGTATTGGAGTGACCTTCTACTTAAGCTGGGGCCTCTACACTCCCGAGTGCGGCTAGTAGTGGTAGTGAGTCTGAACTTTTTCCTGTGTTTTGGGGTTACACTTCTCCCTCTAGTGATTCAGGGTCAGAGAGTGACAGATCCCTGGGATTGTTAGCGAAAGGTCACAAGAGGTTGTATAGAATGTTGAAGAGACTAGTGGACAAGAGGGATGTGTCAGTAGTGCATAGTTCAGGACAAGAGTATGGCCCATCTGTGTTTTTTTCACTGGTGGCACTGCTCAGCCTCTAGAGAGCAAGTTGGAGGTTCACGGCGATACCTTCTTGTGTGCAGTTTATAGCTTGCACGCGCATCTGAAATCCAAGAAATTTTAAAAAATACATGACGGTATGTCAATATCTTTGACCTCTAAGTGGAAGCCTACCATCAAAAGGAGATGGCAGAGGAAAGCACAGGCCCGAAGAAGGTGAAGAGACCCGATATGTTAAAGGAGTGGCAGCGGTGCTTCCAGGTCTTTGCATCCTGCTACCTGGAGAAGAGGTCTGATCAAGCCCTGTCTATCTTAAAGTACATGGACACCAGCAGCATCCAGTGTAAGTATTGCACAGGTGTCTGGAGGGAATATGACATGGTCTTTCGTATGAAGATGGCGGGCAATCCTTTACTGGATTTCAGGGCTTTCGACATTCACCTTTGAGTGAATCAGGGTCCTGTAAAGCCATTTTCAATAGTCCCTTGGTCTAGCAGTGTAGTTTCACATCAACCCTCTCGTTTCCAACAGTGGGCCTCCAGAGTGTGCTGGAGGTTTTCAAGGGTCAACATGCTCCTTCCGGCATGTGTTAAAGCATTGCATGGGCTTCCACTCTGGGACCAACTGCTTCAGGAAATAGAACCAGCAGGGTGACCGAAGTGGAGCTAAGGGCACTTTTGAAGGTGAAGGCAGCAACCCTGTTGAAGGTGGGTGCAATTGAACCTTGGTTGGCCGATTACCCAAATCGGAAAGGTTGCTGGCTTGCTTTGGGGATGGGTTGAGTGATCCCTTTTTCGAGTATCATTTTGGGCTCACAGGTTCGCAGAAATTTGAAGTCCGCATACCAATATCCTGCTGCCGTTAGGGAGAAGATTTGCAAAGAAGTGTCCGGCTCTTTAGGGAATATTCAATTCCAGGGTTGGTGATTTTTTCATTTAGCAAGGTGCCTTAGAAAGGGTCAGGTAAATGCTAGTTAATCCAACATTTTTTTGTTCCCCAAATCCTGATCTGTCAATGACGCCATTGACCCTGAACTCAGCACAGTGCATTTCCAGTCCTTTGATGAAGCACTGCATTTGGTGCAGATGGTACAACAAGGTTGATGGATATGTTGGACATGGATTCAGCTTCTCCCGATTCCGCCCTCTTCTTTCAAGTTGATAAGTTGCTGGTTTGAAGGGTCATACTATGTAGATCGGCCTCTCCCCATGTGCTGTTCTATTTCCTGTGCTTATTTTGAGGCCTTTAGCACTTCTACATTGGGCTGTGGCTTCAGTAGTGGGGATGATAGGATTGCCCATTATTTGGATGACCTTCTCCTGGTAGGCTGTCCGCAAACTGCAGTCTGTGTGACCTTGATGGATGTCATGAGATCACTAATGGCAAAGTTTGGTGTTCCACTCGCTGTGTATAAAACTCAGGGTCCCTGTATGTGCCTCACATTTTTGGGGGTTGAAATTGATTCAGTAGCTTTGCAGTGTCATCTGCCCACTGAGAAGATGAGTTGGATGCTGGAGGCGGTTAGGGCAGATGCTGCAGCTCCTTCGTGCTCTTTGAGGGAGCTCTAGTCTTTATTGGGCTTGCTGAACTTTGCAGGATGAGTTATTCCCAAGGGCAGAGTTTTCCATAGGAGGAAAGAGAGCCAATGTCAAGTTGTCAAGCCTCCATGAGCGCAAGTCAAGATGATGTCTGAGATGGTGGATGATCTGCAGATATGGAGACAATTCCTTATGGACTTCAAAGGAATATGTGTCTGGCTAAGGGAGCCTTTTTTCGAGTCAGTTGCTTCAGCTTTTCCCTGATGCTGCTGGTTCTCATGGATATGGTACGTATCTGGATGGTAAATGGTGTGCAGGGCCCTGGACGAGGTCCTGGACAGAGATGCGTTTGAAACTTAATATGTGTTTTCAGGAGCTGTTCCCAATTGTTGTGACTATTGAGATTTGGGGACAGTATTTTTGCAACTGTGCTGTGATTTTCTTGTCAGATAATCTTAGAGTAGTTTTTGCAATCAACAGGTTGTCTGCTGCATCCCATCTAGTGGTTCACTATTTGAGGCCCCTGGTGTTGATATGCTTGCAACTGAAAATTGACTTTCGAGCACATCATGTACCAGGTGTTCAAAACGTAGTGGCAGATGCCCTTCATTTTCAGTGGGACATGTTCAGCTTTCGTGATGTTTTCAGAACATTCCTTGTTTGGCAGATAGTGCATGGTTGGGGGTGCTTGATATTCATGAGCCGATTACTGTTGAATGGCTTGTCACTCTTTTGGATTTTGAGGTCACTTTGTTCACTGTATTATTTGGCCTGGGTTTTCATGGAGCCGTATTGGTGCCGTTGTCTAAGAATGTAGTTAGGGGTGGGATTTTTCAGGAGCATTTGCTTTTGGCTGGAGATGCTGTGCACTTACATATTCTGTGTTTGAAGATGTATCAGGATAGCAGGGACATCTGGGTATACCTCCCTGCTCAGCAGGGTGTCCATTTTTGCCCTGTGGCATTGTGTCTACTTATTTAAAGGTTCATCTGGGTGGCTTTTCTAGATTTAATTTCAGAAAAGTTCTGGGGTGGGTCATGCAGCGGGCAGGTCTCAACCCATCTTGTATTGCCCCTCATTTATTGGGCTGTTGGTGGTCCCAGAGGTATGGAGCATACATCAGACCTCTGCATCAGTTTAGTTAAAGATGGTGCCCTTTTGTTTATTTTCCAGGGAAGCTGTGGGTCTTGTTCAAATCTGGATAGTTGGGCATTCCTTCGTACATTGGGTTGCAATTTGAGCAGTTGCAGTACCTGATGTAAACCAACTGGGACTCCCTCCATCTAGGGCTGTTGTTTGATAGCTAGGGTGTAGGGGGTTCTGCTGGGCAGCCTTGCCTGTGTTATTACAGGATGTTCCCACCAGGAGGTGAAAAAAACTTCAATAAATCATGCAGGCAGATTTGCGTTGGTTTAGTGTGTGGTTGCCTGGTGTGCCGAATGGCTTGTCCAATATTATTCCCAGATTGAAGTGGAGGCGCATGGTGCTCCAAGTCCATAAGAAAATTAATAGGGACATGCGCAAATTAATGAATTATTGAACATGAGAATATATTGGCAGCTGATAAAAGTCTTTATCGCCCGGATGGAGTTAAATTAATGGACTTGTGTGTTTATTTGTTTTTGCATAATATTCAGCATGCTCTACTTCTAAATTTGTAATTGTGTGTGGCGGCAAGAGTCTTGTTGCTGGCTGTAATGAGGCCAAATGATGGCCATTACATAGCCCCAAAGTAATCAGCTCTTTTACCTGTAAAAAAAAAAGTACAAATACCCCCCAACATTAAAACCCACCACCCACACAACCAACCCTACTCTAAAACCCACCCAATCCCCCCTTAAAAAAACCTAACACTAACCCCTTGAAGATCACCCTACCTTGAGAAGTCTTCACCCAACCAGGCAGAAATCCTCAACGAAGCCGGCAGAAGTGGTCCTCCAGACAGGCAGAAGTCTTCATCCAACCGGGCAGAAGTGGTCCTCCAGACGGGCAGAAGTCTTCATCCAGACGGCATCTTCTATCTTCATCCATCCGGCGCAGAGCGGGTCCATCTTCAAGACATCCGACACAGAGCATCCTCTTCAAACGACAGCCGACGACTGAATGAAGGTTCTTTTAAATGATGTCATCCAAGATGGCATCCCTTCAATTCCGATTGGCTGATAGAATTCTATCAGCCAATCGGAATTAGGGTAGAAAAAATCCTATTGGCTGATGCAATCAGCCAATAGGATTGAACTTCAATCCTGTTGGCTGATCCAATCAGCCAATATGATTGAAATGGCATTCTATTGGCTGTTCCAATCAGCCAATAGAATGCCAGTTCAATCCTATTGGCTGATTGCAAGAGTAGGTGTGATTAATTTAAAAATCTTGTAATTATTTTATTATTTTCTGTAATTTAGTGGGGGGGGTTTCCGTACTTTAGATCATTTTATTTAATTGTAATTAATTGTATTTAGTTTAGGTAATGTATTTAATTATAGTGTAGAGTTAGGTGTTAGTGTAACTTAGGTTAGGTTTTATTTTACAGGTACTTTTGTCTTTATTTTAACTAGGTAGTTATTACATAGTTAATAACTATTTAATAACTATTCTATCTAGTTAAAATAAATACAAAGTTGCCTGTAAAATAAAAATAAACCCTAAGCTAGCTACAATGTAACTATTAGTTATATTGTAGCAAGCTTATGATTTATTTTATAGGTAAGTATTTAGTTTTAAATAGGACTAATTTAGTTAATTGTAGTAATTTTATTTAGATTTATTGTAATTATATTTAAGTTAGGGGTGGTTAGGGTTAGACTTAGGTTTAGGGGTTAATACATTTAATATAGTGTCGGCGACTTTGGGGGTGGCAGATTAGGGGTTAATAAATGTAGGTAGGTGGCGGCGATATTAGGGACCGCCAATTAGGGGTTAATAATATTTAATAAGTGTTTGCGAGGCGGGAGTGCGGCGGTTTAGGGGTTAATATATTTATTATAGTGGCGGCAATGTCCGGTTCGGCAGATTAGGGGTTAAACTATTTATTTTATTGTTTGCAATGTGGGGGGGGGGGGGCTCAGTTTAGGGGTTAATAGGTAGTTTATGGGTGTTAGTGTACTTTTTAGCACTTTAGTTAAGAGTTTTATGCTATGGCGTTGTAGTGTAAAACTCTTAACTACTGACTTTGAAATGCGGTACCAGGCTTGACAGGATATGCTGTACCACTCACTTTTGGTCAGACTCATAATACCGGCGCTATGGAAGTCCCATTGAAAATATAGGATACGCAATTGACTTAAGTGGATTTGCGGTATTTCCGAGTCTGGCCAAAAAAGTGAGCGGTACACCTGTCCCTGCATGACCAGCGGCCATTAAAAAGCAGCGTTAGGACCTCTTAACGCTGCTTTTAAAGGCTAACGCAAGACTCGTAATCTAGGCAATAATTTTTTGTAAATGTTTATTATTTTTAAATGTAGTTAGTATTTTTTTATTTTATGTTAGTGTATTGTAATTGTGGTTAATTTAGTGGGTGTTAGGTTAGGGTGCTTAGTTATTAGTTTAATACTTTGCATTGTGGGGAGTTGGCAGATTACGGTTTATTAGGTTAATTAGGTCGTCAGCGTTGTGGGGGGTTGGCGGTTTAGGGGTTAATAGTTTTATTAGGAAATTTGTGTTTTGGGGGTTTGCGGATTAGGGGTTAATAATGTAATTAGTTAGATTGCTTTGTGGGGGGTTGGCAGATTAGGGTTTAACAACATTATTAGTAAGATTATGTTGTGAGGTTGGTGGATTAGGGGTTAATAATTTTATGAGGTGGATTGCGATGTGGGGGTTTGGCGGTTTAGGGTTTAATACTTTCATTAATAGTTGCTATGTGGGGGGTGGCGGATATAGGGATTTTGATGTGTCGGTTTAATTTTTGGGAGGTGGGTTAGATTTTTATGGTCGATTTTAACTTTTTTTCTTAGGCACCGGCAGTTCATATACTGCCGTAAGTCACTGGGGACTCTAGAAATGTGTATTTACAAACATTTCTGAACCTCGCCAGTTTATCCGACTTACAGCAGTATATGATCTGCGAGCGCCGTATTTGTGATTCACACGATGTTTGAGGTGAACTTACAGGTGACCTACACAGTATATGTAATCTCTCCCCTAGAGAGAAACTACTATACTAATTGTGCTTCAAAAGTTTTGCTTATCTTCCAAACAGCCAAGTAATTATATTTTATAAATCTATAAATATTTAATTATAATAATTTAATAGGTATAAATAAGAAATGTTTTGTGAATTTATAAATATAAAGCCTTTCTTGCCTCATGCTGTGCATCCTTGAAATTGACACTAATCTCTTGCTAGCAAAGTTTCCAAGTAAAAAGTAAATTCAATTATTTTTGTTTATTTGGCTATTTTTCATTTAAATAATATTCAAGGTATAGTGTTTGTATACTAGCGCACGAGCCCTCACAGCATATGCGCCTATGTTTCTGTAAAAAAGCAATAACTTTTACGAGAACAACCCTGCACCAGTCACTTTATGGCACAGAAAGGGTTAACAGACCCTTTCCACTTTAACCAATCTGTCACAGTCTAGCCGCTACAGGCAAGTCTGTGACTTTGTCCAGTGGGTGCAAGGGTTAACAAAACTCTCTAGTCTGTCCTAGACAAACTAGAAAAATGCCCAAAACTCCCCTTTAATGCCACTGACACTAAACTATCACTAAGCTGCCACCACTTAAAATTTATTATATGGGAAATCTTAAGGAAACCCCAGACTAACAAAATAAATCCCAGAATACAATTTAGCAAAAAAATATATCCAAAAACACAATATTAATACTACCAGTCAGTCTCTTTCAGCAATGTGGTTCAAATATAGGACAAAGGCAAAAACTTAATAAAGGAATTATTTATTATGCAAACAATGAGGCACAGTGCATTATTAATAAAAAGATGATAACAAATAGTATTATACACAAGCAAACAGTTTTTAAAATAAAAAGGATAAATAACAGAACCTAACACTGTACTAGCTTTGATGTCTGCACCAAGGAGATTGGCAAGAAAAGATGGTCACTCACTCTGTTGGTACACAGGCTCCCATGTAGAATAAACAACTTGTATTGTTAGAATCATAGTTTTATACCTGTTTCTCTGATATAAAATTGCTTGGCCAAACCTCCTTCATCAGGGCCCTTGGAAATATCCACCCCTCTCTTTTATGACATGTCATAAAGCTGAGAATCTTTGGCTGAAATTATACATTAAACATCTTATAACTTCTGTTCTGTATATCTATTTTATATACACAGATAGGCAATCCCTTTGTGATGTCATGAGAAGTATTTTGATACCAAACACCATATATTTTGCATTCTTTATGGTTCTGAGGCATTATGACTAATAAACGTATATTTATTTGGAAGGCTGGTTGTCCTGTCAGTGACCTCAGGTTAGTGCCTGGACAGAGGCATTGTGTTCCATCATTCTCTGTGCTGAAAGGTTGTGGCAATAAACTATTTATGAGGGCTCTGGCTTATCTAAGGGAAAACACGGGAAAACATTTCTTCTGAAAAAACAATTTTTTTCAGCACACAGGCTAAAAAATTAACTCTTTAGCAGCTAAATCATGAGGTCTTCATGACAAAGTATATTACAAAAATGTTTCTATTTAAAATTAAAATGCACCCATGCACAGTTAAAATTTGACCTTTCTATCCCTTTATTTTCCCTTTAATACAAGACTAGTAAAAACAAATTGCGCATCATGATAAATGCCTATCCCATCTGTGTCTGATGCTGAACAGAACTAAATAAAGTAAATATATATCCATTTAGCTAGTGAACTAGCACTTAAGAAACTAAACCACCTTTCATGGTAGGAATATTATTATCTTTTTCAGCAGTTTTAAGATAAGTGTGTTTTGTTCTGCATAATACTGAAGCTCAGTTTTTCATTCTAATGACACCAAGAATAAATTGTTAGCAGTTCTGTGTGGGGGATTGTGAAACATAATCTGACAGCAAATGCCCAGCAGGCAGCATTGCCTTAATAGGAGCATGCAAGCTTAGAAATATTATCATGACAAGTTTCATATGATGTAACAATGGTTTGTTCTTGCACTTATTCAATATAAAGCTTTTTGTTTTGTTTTTTAAAAAAGAGCCCATGCAACTATATACAGTATAATGTAGCTGTTAAAAAATAAATTAAAAAAATCTAGTGACAGCAAATATTTGCACAGCTATGGAGCTTCTGACCCCACTGACTAGTGTGAACCTATACCACCACAATTAATCATACATGTGATACTGCCCCACTATAAAAAAACCTATAGGCGACCTGCCCTCAATAAACCTCTCACTCTAAGACAGTAATCTAAAATGACCTATCTGCTGCAATCACCCAAATGTTTGCAGAGAAATCACATTCACTAAAATTGTCCCATAATATTTTCACCCACCATAAGATAACAACAAGCATGGTCCCTCATTAATGAATACCTCAGATATGATCCTGAGCAATCCCCTAAAATAGGAAAATATCCCCTGTTCCCCTATTTGGAACCTCAGCTTCTATAACTAGAAGCCCCCAAGTTAATGAAGGAAAAAACACTGTTTAAAACCACCCTTGGTATAAACCCACTCAATACTTAGTCAAAGATTGGTTGAAGAGCCTATGGGGCCGATTAACTAAAATACGAGCGGACATGATACGATGTAGCATATCATGTCCCCCGCACATCAATAAATGCAGACAGCATGCACTGTCTTGTGCAATGCCGCCCCCTGCAGATTCACGGCCAATCAGCTGCTAGCAGGGGGTGTCAATCAGCCCGATCGTATAGGATCGGACGGATTGAAGACCACGGCCTCAGAGGCAGCAGACAAATTATGGAGCAGTGGTCTTTAGACCTCTGCTTCATAACTACTGTTTCCGGCAAGCCTGAAGGAGCTTGATAATTTGCCCCCTATATTGTTTGGTCAACTATTAATACGTTATGGACATCTGCATTTCTGAGAACTTTTCGGCTCCATGTTAAAAATAGGGCTTTTCTCTGTGAGCCAAAAAAAATTGTGGCTGTGGGAAAATAGCTGAAAACACGCTGTTGTGATCGCACTGCCGGAAAAAGAGCTGAAAAGGCCTCAGCTAATAGATTGTCATTGACTCATTATGTCTTTATCAATAACATATGCAAATGATTTAGACCAGTTAGTGTTACATCACTTTTTTGTAGTTTTATATATAAATAGAACACTTATAATTTAAGTTGTACAGGCATATCAATGTTAAACCCTATTTTTTTTATGGTGTGTGTGTGCATACATATGTGTGCACACTAATGCACGCACACATAGCTCTCTGGGCAATATCTCCTGAGAGGACTCCTGCTTCCTTTTGGACAGACCCATGCAGAGAGGCTGATAAGTATATGTAGAATTTTGAAATGTTATTGCCTGTTCTATTTTGATGTTTATACAGTTACTGTTTACTTTGTTCATTGTATACCCACCTTAGTGCCTTAGACCAAGCTGGCCTACACAACGAGTACCCGGTACCAATAAACCCGTAATTCTCCCTGTCGTTAAAGGATTCCAAAACTTTTGTTTTTTGTTCATACCTGGACCACAAATTTCATAATATAAACATTTATATATTATAAATGACCTACTTTTAAACTCCAAGGATGTTTCCTGACATAATAAAATTAAACTTTAATTTTCGATGATGATGTCATCAATCCCCACCCTCCAATATGGGTTGTGCACGATAAGAATACATTTCCAACCGGATTGCGCTATAATGCATATAATTAAGTGACAATTTCGTCACCATGTGCATGCGTACTGTGATCCCTAAACTAGCGCATGCGTACTGCGACCCATGATCGTCCAAATCGTAAACAAAATAAATGTTTCATTAATTATTTGTTTGTAATTAATGTAAATAGGGTATTAATGCTCGTTATTTGAAGGGAGATTCTCGCAGCGCACCACTCTTACCTGCTCTGTACAGCTCCGTCATCCACTCTGCTATCGATACAGCGGGTCTGCTAATTTGCTGAGAGTAACGTAAAGGTAGATTCAGCATATCGCGCATGCGCATCATCCGCTCTGCTATTGATACAGCGGGTCTGCGCATGCGCATCACGGCAATAAATCGCCATTTGTATAACCTGGGTTATCGGTCGGGATTAGACGATGCAAAAGCATAGCCGGCGGTGGGTTTGGAAATAGTTTAATTTTACTAATAGGATTTCTACTAAACTGTAGTTATTTGAAACAGAATGTACATTACAAAATTATGTAAAATTTATACATTTTGCAATTGCATATAACTTTTTTTGTGGGTTTAGTGTCCCTTTAACATAGTAAGTTTGCTCTTATACCTCCCCTGGCATCCATATGACCCTGAGCCCTTGAGAAGGATGGTCCTATACTCCACACTCTGTCTCCTTACGCTGCTAGAAGAGGTACTTTTTCTCCCTCCTCTCTTTTATTTAGGCCTCAGACACCAATAGGTAATACTGATATAAAGTAGTATATCCATAGATTTTTCACACACTAAACAAGCATATGTCCACATCTGAAGTGGGATTGTTTTAAACCTGTGTATTTCTGAACTGCCATATATACGTTGTGTTTTAAGGTTTTCATAAGAAATGAGATTTATATAGAATATCGAAACATTACCACCTGATAAATCTTGACAACAACACAGGCACTGTTTTATTTGCTTACTATATACCTACACTAATATCTTAGCTCATATTGGTCCATATAGTATATATTCCGTGCCTTTAAGCCAGTAACACTCCCTATAGTTAACGCCATGAGCTTGGTCTTACACCTTTCCTGGCATCCATATGACTTTATAGGTTCTTCATCTACTGAGCATGGTTTCCACAAGAAATGTCCCCCCTACCTTACCATTTTATTAATCCTTGAACTTATGCCCATAATGTCTAACCATTTACTTCCTTAGCGCCCCCAACTATTTCACATTCCTTTTAATAGCTGTCTCACGGCTTAATCTTACCCTTACTTTTACTCTTCATTGTTACATTACCAAATTGAGCGCTTCCCCTCCCACGCATTACATCTAGGCAACTATGAAGCCATTATAACCTATCATCCCATAACCCACCCCCGATGTGGGCAGCATATCCTACATAACTGAATTCTAATGGAATAAAGGCTTGGAACTTATCCGCTTAGCGCTAGGCAATAACATTTAAGAGTTTGAACTCCACAGCTCCTGAACAGCATAATCCTTAGAGTAGTCCCTAATCCTTTACATCCCTCCATACCTCTCTCTAGGGACAAACTGATTTTTCTTGATATATGCAATGTGTCTTCTTTCAAACAACTTTTGACTGGTAATTTTAATGTTAAGGGTTGTCCTCCCTCCTTGTTTGATAACGTCTCTATCTGTTTTGTTTCTCTATGAACGTATTGTAATAATCTTATAATGTGGCATACTCTCACACAAGGCGGCTTGCAACATTTTCTTCACTGATGACACCACACCTAGCAAGCCTACCTGCTTATGGCCCTAGTCACCCCCACATTCCCGCATACTCAGTATGTTGGCCCTCCCTATATCTACAAGTTCAACCCATCTTGTCCTTCTCTCTTTTGAACTTCCAAACACCTCCTACAGGACCTCTACATAAATACACCAGTTCCATGGAGTTACTTCCTGTATCTTACCTAAAATGAACCCTGAACAACACCCCTAACTTGGCCTTTGGCCATACCACACACCTCTCATAGGTGGGCAATCCTTTGTGGCCGTTCACTTTTATTCTTTTCTCCTACAACAGACCCTCAGCTTACTTCCCTACCCCTCCCATTTGCGACCACTCCTCCATCATCCTATTTATATCTGGCACTCTGTGCCTTTCCCTAAAACACTCACACACACCCCTCCACAACGTGCCCCTCTTTATGAGCGGCATACCAAGGTGGTTTGTTTTGCCAATACCGCAACCCTATTGTTCTTCTACATTAGTAACCATTCCTCTCAGTTAGGTGCTGGGCATCTTTTAATTTTTTTAATATTTTTTTCTCTCTCCTGTTTTTTATTCTTACTCTCCTTTCCTCCTCTCATCTTCTCTCTCCCGCGTTCCTCTCTCCTTTTGTCTCTGCCACACTCTTGGATACCATGACTCTGTCACTCATGTCCCATAATATCAGGGGTCTTAACACTCCCAATAAGCGCAGCAGACTTCTGCACAATCTTAACCATTTGAAATCACAGATAGTATTTCTCCAGGAGACCCACTGGATAGATGGCTCCCCAGTCCCCGTTAAATCTAAACAATACCCAGTAGTTGAGGTGGCATCCTATACAAGCAAATGCAGAGGGGTAGAGATTTTACTACACAAGATCGTACTGGATGTTTACGCTGACCCACAGGGGTGCTTCCTGGTCTTAAATTCTAAGCTGGAAGGAATCCCGTACACCCTTGCGTCCTATTATGGGCCCAACTCGGGCCAAGTCCCGTCCCTCAGGAATTCCTACGCTACCTATACTCTTGCAAATCAGGAAATTTTCTCCTTGCAGGAGATTTCAACATGATCCTTGACACCTCTCTGGATAGACAATCCCCTAAGCATAGGGCCTATGATCCCTCTCTACTCAGTTTCTAAACAATTTAATTCACTGCTAGCACACCACAATCTGTTTGATATTTGGCGATCACTGCACCCCACATCTAGAGACTATTCATACTTTTCCGTGGTTCATAACTCTTACTCATGCATTGATTTTATCTTTTGTGAGCCACGCCTATTAGACTCCATGCAGACCACACGAATCCCAAATAGTCGGATCACTCTCCCATACAAATAACAATGCACTCCCCTAACTCCTTGACCTCTAGACCCTCCTGGAAGTTACCTGAATACTTATTCGCTGAGTTAGACAACATAAACCAAGTTAAGGAAAAGATTAGACAATTCCTATCCATTAATGATAATGGAGCAGTAGACGATCACTGCCTCTGGAGCTCACTGAAGGCCTATATTCGGGGAATTTTTCTTAAATTAGCAGCCAATCATAGAAAAAATCAGGGAGGGACCTTAGTGTAACTTCACATGCGTCTCCGCACTCTTACCTCCCAGCACAAAGACACTCTTGACCCTCAAACCCTTGCACAAATTGAGTCAGTAAAATCTCAAATCACTAACTTAGAGAATGTCAGAATGCAATGGCAGCTACAAAAAATTAAACAACTGTACTATGCTAAAGGAAAAAAGACGGACCTCCTTCTGGCCAATAAGTTGAGACAGCAGACAGCGGATGCCCGCATACCCTACATTACTACCACAACCTTTATAACCTTAAAGATGCCCAGGACAACCCTACTCCTACCTCCATGTCAATAAAGGTGTTCCTTGACCCGCTCTCACTCCCACAACTCACAGATGATCAGAAAGATTTAATCGATTCTCCACTCACCCCACATGAGGTAACGTTAGCTATCAAATCTTTGAAAACCCATAATGCACTAGGTCCTGACGGATATACAGTCATCTTTTATAAAAACAAGTTTAGCCCCCTCATTGTTCCCTTACTTACTAGAGTCTTCTCTCTAGCAGGCAAATCTGGTACCCTCCCTCCCTCCCAAATTTCTTATTGCAGCGATAATAGCCATCCTGAAGCCTGGCAAAGACCCTAACGTTTGCGAAAACTTTCGACCCATATCCCTCTTAAATCTAGACATGAAGCTCTCGGCTCAATCATATCCTTCCTTCCCTGATAGATTTTGATCAAGTAAGATTCACCCCATGCAGAGAGGGCCCCGATAATACTAGGCGTCTCCTGAATATATTCCTTGAGGCCAAGCGTGAGACTATCCCATGCACCACTTTGCTCTCAATGGTGAAAAAGCCTTTGACCGTGTGAATTGGCTTTACCTTTTTGAAGTTTTAAACAAACTTGGCTTCCCGTCCTACTTTTTCCCATGTGTCAAAGCGCTATATACATCTCCCTCAGCATTAGTTAGAGGACTAGGATTTTCTTCCCCCTCCTTCCCGATCACTAACGGAACAAGACAGGGGTGCCCCATGTCCCCCCTGATTTTTGCACTAATAATGGAGCCCCTGGCTGCAGCAATTCGAGCTAGTAATGACCTTAAAGGAGTAGTAATAGCAGGTGTACCTCAAAAAAACTCTCTGTTTCCTGATGACCTCACTGTACTTTTGAGTGATCCCATCCATTCCTTCCCGGCCCTCTTTGACCTCCTACACACCTTTGGTACAGTCAGCTATTACAAACTAAATGTGAATAAGATGGATGCTTATGTAATTAATATACCTGACCGAACTCAAAAGGCGATACGCATTCAACTGGTCACTACAAAGACTCAAACATCTAGGAGTCTTTCTCTCCTGTAATATCTCGACTGTTGTTGAATCTAATTTTTACCCGCTCCTCCACTCCTTTCAAATATCCGTTGAACACTGGAATGATCCAAGCATGTCATGGTTGGGTAGAGTAGCAGCCTTTAAAATGACTCTTCTTCCCAAGCTCACCTACCTTTTTCGAACTTTACCGATTCCCATCCCCAAATCCCTCATTGGGAAATTTCAACTCCTATGTAATAAGTTCATTTGGAAATACAAACACCCAAGGGTTGCTACTAGAATCTTACAGCAACCATTGCTAAGTGGGGGTGCTGGCACTCCTAATCTAGAATATTACCACAAAGCCTCTAGGCTGGCCCATATTCTTCCATGGAATTGTGAATTTTCCGATTGCAAATGGTGGATATTGGATCAAGCTACTCTACCAGACTCGCTTGCACTCTCAGACTTATTGTGAATCCCTAAACACACAAGAGCCTCTTTTAAAATCCAAAACTATATAGTCCTTTCAGCCTTAAGATTCTGGGATAAAATCCACTCCCTACCTCAAATTGCCCCCCCCCCACCTCTCTCCGGTCCACATGCTATCGGCCTACTCCGAGCTCTTAAAGATTCACACCCCTCCATATGGCGCTCTCATGGCATCATTAATATTCAAGACCTCTTCCCCAATGGACAACTAACCACCCTTGAAAACTTCTGCTCCACATTCCAAACTTCCCAACTCCTACAGTTTGAATTTTGGAGATTGAGAAGCCTTCTTCAATCGTGGGTATTTACTGCTCTTCCCCTATGGGCTCCCACGGGATGGGAACAACGCTGGCGCACAGCCAAAAGAATCCCTAAAGCATTGTTAGTTTCTTATCGGAATGTTCTCAACCCTCCCAACTATTTTAAGTCAGCCTATATTGTTTCATGGGAAAGAGACCTGCAATTTCCCGCCATCCCAGAGGACTGGGCTAAAGCTGCATTGATCACAAAACTGGCTCTCCACTGCATCACATTAATGGAGCTATATCTTAAAATATGCATGCAATGGCACCTAACTCCTTTGACGCTTTTTAAAATATACCCCCTAAACTCTCCACTATGTTGGAGAGGATGTGGAAATGTGGGATCGCCAGCGCATGTGTGGTGGGAATGCCTTGTTCTACAACCCCTCTGGAATATGCTCTCCCATAAGTGCACTGCCTTGGACCCTGTCCTTTGGACTAAGCCTCAGACTGTGCTATTTCACTTATATATCGGGTCTCCTCTCTCTCCTGTGGGTCTCCTTAGCGTGTATCTATTAACAGCTGTCAAACTAGCTATCGCTCGCCTTTAGAAACAGGCTGCACTCCCTAACTGGAACTATATCATTAAAATTATGGCTCTAGAAGCAATGGAAAGTCCCATTTTTACTGTGAATAATAAGATTAATTTATACTGTCAAACATGGAAGTTGTGGAAAAAAATCAGATAGCCCAGTAACTATTGGAGATGCAGAGTCATCTTGGTTTAATGGTTTCCTAACCTCTCCCCCTCTTCTCCTTTCCTGCTTCCCCCCCCCCTTTTTTTTTCTTCCTCTTTGTTTTTCTCTCATTTTCCGACCCGGCATGTTCCCTTTAATGCTGATATTTCACTTTATTCACAAGCCCTTTTCATAGCTATCTAGCTATTCGCACATTCACTACTGTTAGTCACAACTTCCCTGATTACAGCATAAGCCATACTATTCAATAACCACCGCTGTATGATTATGTTTATACCATGATGTCTTTTGCTTATTGTTGGCCTTTGATTTCTGCAACTTGAATGTATCGTAAAAAAACATGCATTCGTGATCTGTGATTCATGTTGTTGTATTATTGATATGGCTCAATAAAGTTTATTTGAAAAACGAAAAAAAAAAGATTACAAATTAAAGAAGATCTTATATTAAAGATTTTTTTTATTAACTGTTGAAATAAAATGTATCTATCCACTGGTAGACTGCTACAAGTAGAACAATGTTTTCTGTTGCATTTAAAATTGCAGGTTTTTGGAAATGTAGACAGAAATAACAATGTAAAAATCATCTGTAATATGATCTTCCAACAAACAAAAATCCATAGAAAAAACAAATAGTTCATTATTTGGAATGTTTAAAGAGAAAACAAAACAAACAAAAAACACACACACAACACCCTAGTTGCATAAGTCTGCACATTGACACACCACCCAATTAATACCTTGTGGAAGAACCTTTTGCATTTATTACAGTAGCAAATCTTTGTGAAGTCTCTATTAAAGTGATGGTAAATCATGGTATTTCAAAAACGCTAGTATTTACCAGCACTAAAAATAAATAGGTCCTTCAGTCACGGACTCCATGCTAAACTAAAATAGCGCTGTCTGCCAAAGGCATAACTCTTTTTTTTTTTTCAATGTGGTGAGGTTTCCACCTCTTAGCCAATAGCAGTGCACAGTGCCGTTTTGCTAGAACTGCTATTGGCTGAGAGGTGGAAACGTCACTTCATTAAATGCCATCAAAACCTGTGTTTCTGTGATTCAATCCACTTCTAACCTTAAGCTCACCTTTTGTTGATATCTAAATTATTTAAGGTGTGTACATTTAAAAAATATGTACTGTATGAATATGTAAAACTGGCTCTGCTTGATATTCCTGATTACTGAAGGATAGTATTTTTTTTTTCATTATAATATTTTCGTTTTAGTCAGTTTTTAAAACATGTTAATCAAAACAATCAAGAACAAAATAGTTTTAAACAGGATTAAACATTTGGTATTTTTTTTTACTTTTATCTTGAAAGGTCATGGTTGCATGTGTATATGGCTTGTTCCAAATTTCTGGGCTGTAGTACCCAAGGTTCATTAAACCTTTGGTTTGGCTTTTCTGTTTTCACAATATTTGTTTTGCATAGAGATACAGCAGCATTTAAAATTTAGCTGACACTTAGGGGTCGATTTATCAAGCTACGGCAGACAGAGGTGTATATATACGAGCCACTGTCCGCCGCAGCTCGCCTCTGGCAGGCTGAATTCCGCTGCTAGAATTCATCATTGCACAAGAAAGCAATTTTACGCTCTTGTGCAACACCGCCCCCTGCCCGGGCACAGCCAATCACACGCAGACAGGAGCTGTCAATCTGATAACCACTGCTTCATAAATACGGAATACAGGTTATCTTGTGAGAACCTGCAGTTGTAGGGGTGCAAATTCTTTGATAAATCGACCCCTTTGGGGACTTAAAAAAAATTAGACATTTAAGTGTGCAGTATTTTTGCCTAGATTTTACTGTACAACCTGCAAAAATATTGGACTCTCTGGTTGAATACTGGTCACCTGGGAACCTTACTTACCACTGGTGAAATTTAATTAAAGGTGTTTAATTTAAAGAAATATATGTGTTTATTGGGTTAAATATGATCTGTAGGAATAATTGATTCCTGAAAATTAAAGGATTTTTTTTCTATATTTTATATTGAGTTTTGAATTTGCTAACCTTGGGTTTACAAAGGCATATACTGTATATATTGGGTATCTATGCACTCAGGATACATTTAACAAGTTTTCTTCTTATTTGTTTTTACCTGTTCTAAATTTGCTGAGAATCTAGAAAAGGAGGAACACATTTCATGGACAAGTATTTTTGTGGATGAAGTCAACATGGGAAATGTTATATTCTCTAAGGTGTGTAAGTCCTATTAATTAAAAGGTAGCTTTTTTTATTTTAGTTCAGTTCTGAAAATGGCCTCTCTATGTGCTGTACTAGGTATTATAAAATCATGTTCAAGTTTAGTATATGTATACTCAGAAGATATTGGAGCCCTTGAGCGAGCAATTCTGCTTACTGCAATGTAAGAAGCAGCAGTCAAGTCTTTTTATGGTGATTGACTGGCCCTGCTCTTTCTTCATTGGTCACAGAAAAGAGCATGAGGCAGTGTTGCACGAGGAAGTCCTTGCGTAATAGTACATACAGGAAGTGGATGCATAGGGTTCGCTGCTCATTCACCTCAAAGGTGAGTGAAGAGTTTCCCAAGTTGGGAACCTTGTCAGTTTGTCGAATAGTACATGTTATTATTATGTCAAGATAGAATATAAAAAAAAATCTGTGAAAAATGTAAAGAATTCCTATTTTTATTCCTGGATGGCTATGTCTATGGTTGAATTTTCTATGCAAATCTGCTGTATTTAATAGGTCTTTTCAGCAAAGTAAATTTGACAAAAGAAATAAATCAAAAAGTCTTTCAAAAATGTATGCGCTATCTTAACCAATTTTTTTTCATGTCCCTTTAAATATGAAAACCCTGCGAAAAGCAATACAAAGATACTTGTCCAGAAATTCAGATGGATTGGAATATATAAAACAATTACATAGAGGGCCATATCCAAGAATCCGTACGGCTAGATTTGGAGTTTTGTCGGTAACAACCCGAAAAACAAAGCCGGCTTTTTTCTGGCCGCACCATAAAAATAACTCTGGTATTGAGAGTCCACATAAAGGCTGCGTTAGGCTCCAAAAAAGGAGCGTAGAGCATTTTTAACGCAGCTTCAACTCTCGATACCAGAGTTGCTTACGCAAGCGGCCAGCCTCAAAAACGTGCTCTTGCACGATTCTCCCATAGGAAACAATGGGGCTGTTTGAGCTGAAAAAAAACCTAACACCTGCAAAAAAGCCGCGTTCAGCTCCTAACGCAGCCCCATTGTTTGCTATGCGGAAACACTTCCTACGTCTGCACCTAACACTCTAACATGTACCCCGAGTCTAAACACCCCTAACCTTACACTTATTAACCCCTAATCTGCCGCCCCCCGCTATCGCTGACCCCTGCATATTATTATTAACCCCTAATCTGCCGCTCCGTAAACCGCTGCTACTTACATTATCCCTATGTACCCCTAATCTGCTGCCCTAACATCGCCGACCCCTATATTATATTTATTAACCCCTAATCTGCCCCCCACAACGTTGCCTCCACCTGCCTACACTTATTAACCCCTAATCTGCCGACCGGACCTGAGCGCTACTATAATAAAGTTATTAACCCCTAATCCTCCTCACTAACCCTATAATAAATAGTATTAACCCTTAATCTGCCCTCCCTAACATCGCCGACACCTAACTTCAATTATTAACCCCTAATCTGCCGACTGGAGCTCACCGCTATTCTAATAAATGTATTAACCCCTAAAGCTAAGTCTAACCCTAACACTAACACCCCCCTAAGTTAAATATAATTTACATCTAACGAAATTAATTAACTCTTATTAAATAAATTATTCCTATTTAAAGATAAATACTTACCTGTAAAATAAACCCTAATATAGCTACAATATAAATTATAATTATATTATAGCTATTTTAGGATTTATATTTATTTTACAGGTAACTTTGTATTTATTTTAACCAGGTACAATAGCTATTAAATAGTTAAGAACTATTTAATAGCTAAAATAGTTAAAATAATTACAAATTTACCTGTAAAATAAATCCTAACCAAAGTTACAATTAAACCTAACACTACACTATCAATAAATTAATTAAATAAACTACCTACAATTACCTACAATTAACCTAACACCACACTATCAATAAATTAATTAAATAAACTACCTACAATTACCTACAATTAACCTAACACTACACTATCAATAAATTAATTAAATACAATTCCTACAAATAAATACAATTAAATAAACTAGCTAAAGTACAAAAAATAAAAAAGAACTAAGTTACAAAAAATAAAAAAATATTTACAAACATAAGAAAAATATTACAACAATTTTAAACTAATTACACCTACTCTAAGCCCCCTAATAAAATAACAAAGACCCCCAAAATAAAAAAATGCCCTACCCTATTCTAAATTACAAAAGTTCAAAGCTCTTTTACCTTACCAGCCCTGAACAGGGCCCTTTGCGGGGCATGCCCCAAAGAATTCAGCTCTTTTGCCTGTAAAAAAAAACATACAATCCCCCCCCCAACATTACAACCCACCACCCACATACCCCTAATCTAACCCAAACCCCCCTTAAATAAAACTAACACTAAGCCCCTGAAGATCTTCCTACCTTATCTTCACCCTGCCAGGTTCACCGATCCGTCCTGAAGAGCTCCTCCGATGTCCTGATCCAAGCCCAAGCGGGGGGCTGAAGAGGTCCATGATCCGGCTGAAGTCTTCATCCAAGCGGGAGCTGAAGAGGTCCATGATCCGGATGAAATCTTCATCCAAGCGGGAGCTGAAGAGGTCCATGATCCGGATGAAGTCTTCTATCAACGGCATCTTCAATCTTCTTTCTTCCGGATCCATCTTGCAGACCTCCGACGCAGAACATCCTCTTCTCCCGACGCCTACTAGCCGAATGACGGTTCCTTTAAGGGACGTCATCCAAGATGGCGTCCCTCGAATTCCGATAGGAGTCTATCAGCCAATCGGAATTAAGGTAGGAATATTCTGATTGGCTGATGGAATCAGCCAATCAGAATCAAGTTCAATCCGATTGGCTGATCCAATCAGCCAATCAGATTGAGCTCGCATTCTATTGGCTGTTCCGATCAGCCAATAGAATGCGAGCTCAATCTGATTGGCTGATTGGATCAGCTAATCGGATTGAACTTGATTCTGATTGGCTGATTCCATCAGCCAATCAGAATATTCCTACCTTAATTCCGATTGGCTGATAGAATCCTATCAGCCAATCAGAATTCGAGTGACGCCATCTTGGATGACGTCCCTTAAAGGAACCGTCATTCGGCTAGTAGGCGTCGGGAGAAGAGGATGTTCCGCGTCGGAGGTCTGCAAGATGGATCCGGAAGAAAGAAGATTGAAGATGCCGTTGATAGAAGACTTCATCCGGATCATGGACCTCTTCAGCTCCCGCTTGGATGAAGATTTCATCCGGATCATGGACCTCTTCAGCTCCCGCTTGGATGAAGACTTCAGCCGGATCATGGACCTCTTCAGCCCCCCGCTTGGGCTTGGATCAGGACATCGGAGGAGCTCTTCAGGACGGATCGGTGAACCTGGCAGGGTGAAGATAATGTAGGAAGATCTTCAGGGGCTTAGTGTTAGGTTTATTTAAGGGGGTTTGGGTTAGATTAGGGGTATGTGGGTGGTGGGTTGTAATGTTGGGGGGGGGATTGTATGTTTTTTTTTTACAGGCAAAAGAGCTGAATTCTTTGGGGCATGCCCCGCAAAGGGCCCTGTTCAGGGCTGGTAAGGTAAAAGAGCTTTGAACTTTTGTAATTTAGAATAGGGTAGGGCATTTTTTTATTTTGGGGGTCTTTGTTATTTTATTAGGGGGCTTAGAGTAGGTGTAATTAGTTTAAAATTGTTGTAATATTTTTCTTATGTTTGTAAATATTTTTTTATCTTTTGTTACTTAGTTCTTTTTTATTTTTTGTACTTTAGCTAGTTTATTTAATTGTATTTATTTGTAGGAATTGTATTTAATTAATTTATTGATAGTGTAGTGTTAGGTTAATTGTAGGTAATTGTAGGTAGTTTATTTAATTAATTTATTGATAGTGTAGTGTTAGGTTAATTGTAGGTAATTGTAGGTAGTTTATTTAATTAATTTATTGATAGTGTAGTGTTAGGTTTAATTGTAACTTAGGTTAGGATTTATCTTACAGGTAAATTTGTAATTATTTTAACTATTTTAGCTATTAAATAGTTCATAACTATTTAATAGCTATTGTACCTGGTTAAAATAAATACAAAGTTACCTGTAAAATAAATATAAATCCTAAAATAGCTATAATATAATTATAATTTATATTGTAGCTATATTAGGATTTATTTTACAGGTAAGTATTTATCTTTAAATAGGAATAATTTATTTAATAAGAGTTAATTAATTTCGTTAGATGTAAATTATATTTAACTTAGGGGGGTGTTAGTGTTAGGGTTAGACTTAGCTTTAGGGGTTAATACATTTATTAGAATAGCGGTGAGCTCCGGTCAGCAGATTAGGGGTTAATAAGTGTAGGTAGGTGGAGGCGACGTTGTGGGGGGCAGGTTAGGGGTTAATAAATATAATACAGGGGTCGGCGGTGTTAGGGGCAGCAGATTAGGGGTACATAAGGATAACGTAGGTGGCGGTCGGCAGATTAGGGGTTAAAAAAATTTATTCGAGTGTCGGCGATGTGGGGGGACCTCGGTTTAGGGGTACATAGGTAGTTTATGGGTGTTAGTGTACTTTAGAGTACAGTAGTTAAGAGCTTTATAAACCGGCGTTAGCCCAGAAAGCTCTTAACTACTGACTTTTTTCCTGCGGCTGGAGTTTTGTCGTTAGATGTCTAACGCTCACTTCAGAAACGACTCTAAATACCGGAGTTAGAAAGATCCCATTGAAAAGATAGGATACGCAATTGACGTAAGGGGATCTGCGGTATGGAAAAGTCACGGCTGAAAAGTGAGCGTTAGACCCTTTTTTGAGTGACTCCAAATACCGGCGGTAGCCTAAAACCAGCGTTAGGAGCCTCTAACGCTGGTTTTCACGGCTAACGCCAAACTCCAAATCAAGGCCGTAGTTTCTTACTGTAACAAATCTGACATTTAGCCACCAATCAGCAAACGCTACCTAGGTTCTGAACCAAAAATAGGTCTACTCCTAAGCTTACATTCTTGCTTTTTAAATAAAGATAAAAAGAGAAAGAAGAAAAATTGATAATAGGAGTAAATCAGAAAGTTGCTTAAAATTGCATGCTCTATCTGAATCATGAAAGAAAAAAAAAAATTGGGTTTCATGTCCCTTTAATGCATTTTTAATTTACAATTTCATTTGTTATCTTCCTGAAAATGTACAACTTAAATCATGAAGGTTATATTCATATAGTTCTTGACTTATTAGACTCTTATGTCACCGTATCTGAATGCAGCTAAATGGTACAAAGCATCTGCCAATGTTTGAATGGTAAACTTATTTTTCAGCCAATAACACTGGGTAAGTGTCCTTGACTATTGAAAAATATTTGCTTTATTAGAACAAACCTGAAATGTTTAAATTTAGAATGTGAGAAAAAAAAAACCTGAATGAGTTAGAGCAAGAGTTGGCATTGGGTATTATAATAGTAGTAGGATTAGTCCAACCTAACCTAGGGGTGACCTGATGTCTCCTTTAAAAATGGAATTCTCCCTTAGTTCAGAACTTCAGGGGCTGGTAGGGGAGGATCATAACAGTCACTGCAGTCGTGGTGCAGTGGATCAGTGACAAGAAAGGTCAAGCATGGAGTTTATAAACATTCACTGTATAAATCTAGACTCCTTTTCAAAATAGTAATCTATTTAAAGGGGCAGTAAACGCCTTGTGATTTTTTTTAAATTGCATACTGAAACAGTTTAGCAATGTATTTTTTCATTATTTATTTAGTCCCCTTTTCATGTAATTTTCTCTAAAAACAGAGCAATTTCAAATTCTCAGAACTTGAAATGAGACCACGCTGACTTCTCAAGACGAACTGTGCTACATATCTGTTAAGACTAGACGGATATGTTATTCTATAGGAACACTACCAAAATGTCTTCTGAATACACAGGGTTTACTCTCTTTTTAATGGGATAATTTTCTCCTACCCAATAATGGGCTAGATTACAAGTGGAGCGCCCGTTTGCGGAAGCGTGATAATTAACCAGCCATTACAAGTAGCTGGTTATTGCTACCACAAGCTGACCTGTGATGCTGCCAGGCACCGGTGTGCTATAGTTTGAAACATTCGAGTAGATTTATTAAAAGGCGAACGGACATGTCCTCTCGACCTTGCTAAATGCGGCCACAGACGCTGTCGGCATTTATCATTGCACAAGCATTTCTGCCGCTAGCAGGGGCCGTCAATTATCGGATGATTTCAGTCCGCCACCTAAAATGTGGGGGAAAGTTAAGGAACAGTGGTCTTATGACCGCTGCTTTTAACTTCCGTGTCAGACGGACCTGAAATGATGGGGCTTCAATGCAGCATCTGCTGCTTTATAAATGGAGACCATTGTGTTTGTTGCAAATGATTTTAACCATTGAAATAAAGAATCTGTTTTTAAGGCTCCCCAGATACATTCATTTATCCTGATTGCAAAACCACAGCCATATATTGCTCCAGACACATGCACACTATATATGCTCTTCTTCAACAAAGAATACCAACAAACAAAGTAACTGATAACTGAAGTAAATTGTAAGGTTTTTTTATTTATTTATATGGTTCTAGTCCTAAAGCCCGTTCACACGGGCCATTTTTTGCAGTACAGAGATCCCACCCCTTGCACTCTCTCCCTCCCCCTCTCTTTTGCTCTCTCTCCCTCCCCTCTCTTTTGCTCTCTCTCCCCCCTCTCTTTTGTTCTCTCTCTCCCCCTCTCTTTTGTGCTTTCTCTCTCTCCCCCCTCTCTTTTGAGCTCTCTCTCTCTCTCCCCCTCTCTTTTGAGCTCTCTCCCCCTCTCTTTTGCGCTCTCTCTCCCACCCCTCTCTTTTGCGCTCTCTCTCCCCCCTCTCTTTTGCGTTCTCTCTCTCCCCCCTCTCTTTTGTGCTCTCTCTCGCCCCCTCTCTTTTGTGCTCTCTCTCCCCCCCTCTCATTTGCGCTCTCTCTCCCCCCTCTCTTTTGAGCTCTCTCTCTCTCCCCCTCTCTTTTGCGCTCTCTCTCCCGCCCCTCTCTTTTGCGCTCTCTCTCTCCCCCCTCTCTTTTGCGCTCTCTCTCTCCCCCTCTCTTTTGTGCTCTCTCTCGCCCCCTCTCTTTTGTGCTCTCTCTCCCCCCTCTCATTTGCGCTCTCTCTCCCCCTCTCTTTTGCGCTCTCTCTCTCCCCATCTCTTTTGTGCTCTCTCCCCCCTCTCTCTCTCCCCTCTCTTTTGCGCTCTCTCTCCCCCCTCTCTTTTGTGCTCTCTCTCTCCCCCCTCTCTTTTGCGCTCTCTCTCCCCCTCTCTTTTGCGCTCTCTCTATCCCCCTCTCTTTTGCGCTCTCTCCACCCTCTCTTGTGCGCTCTCTCCCCCCTCTCTTTTTTACGTTCTCTCCCCCCTCTCTTTTGCGCTCTCTCCCCCTCTCTCTTTTGCTGTCTCTCTCCCCCTCTCTCTTTTGCTGTCTCTGTCCGCCCTCTCTTTTGCTGTCTCTCTCCCCCCTCTCTTTTGCTGTCTCTCTCCCCCTCTCTCTTTTGCTGTCTCTCTCCCCTCTCTCTTTTGCTGTCTCTCTCCCCCTCTCTCTTTTGCTGTCTCTCTCCCCCCTCTCTTTTGCTGTCTCTCTCCCCCTCTCTCTTTTGCTGTCTCTCTCCCCCTCTCTCTTTTGCTGTCTCTCTCCCCCTCTCTCTTTTGCTGTCTCTCTCCCCCCTCTCTTTTGCTGTCTCTCTCCCCCCTCTCTTTTGCTGTCTCTCTCCCCCTCTCTTTTTCTGTCTCTCTCCCCTTCTCTCTTTTGCTGTCTCTCTCCCCCCCTCTCTTTTGCTGTCTCTCTCCCCCCTCTCTTTTGCTGTCTCTCCCCCCCTCTCCCGCTCTCTCTCTCTCCCTCTCTCTCTCTGCCATTTTTCGCTCAACCGCACCCGGCCACGCCCCCTTCACAGCCATTCACGCCTGGTCACGCCCCCTTCCTGCCAGTTACGCCCCTTCATGCAGGCCACGCCCACTTCTGCCGCAGATCAGCTAGGGACTCAAAGGCCAGGTGTGTTTGTCCTCGTGCTGTCTCTACTGCGCAAGACAGCTTCGGACAAACACACTTGGCCTTTTATTATATAGGATGTCTGAATCACTGGTCAGAAGTGGTTATGAATGAATGAAAAAAAGAAAGAGAAAAAACTCAGTAATATGGTAAAATATATTAAAGAGGCACTGAAGTCCTAATGAAATGTTCATGGTTTAGATGAAGTGTAAACTTTTTAAAAACTTTCTAATTTGCTTCTGTTATCAAATTTAACACTTTCTCTTGCACCTTTGGTTGAAACTTAAAGGGACAGTCTACTCCAGAATTGTTATTGTTTAAATAGATAGATAATCTCTTTATTACCCATTCCTCAGTTTTGTATAACCAAGTAATATACTTTTTACCTCTGTAATTATCTTGTATCTAGGCCTCTGCAGACTTCCCCTTATATCAGTTCTTTTGACAGATTTGCGTTTTAGCCAATTAGTGCTGACTCCTAGGTAAATCCTCAGAAGTGAGCACAATGTTATCTATATGCCACACATGAACTAGCACTGTCTAGCTGTAAAAAGCTGTAAAAATGCACTGAGATAAGAGGTGGCCTTCAACGGCTTAGAAATTAGTATATGAGCCTACCTAGGTTTAGCTTTCAACAAAGAATACCAAGAGAACAAAGCAAGTTTGATGATAAATGTAAATTGGAAAGTTGTTCAAAATTGCATGAATCATGAAAGTTTAATTTTGACTAAACTGTCACTTTTAACCTTTTCTATAAGGGCATACTGAGGTAGGGTCAGGAGTGTGCACATATCTTGAGCACTATATACCTGCAAAAATGTGTGTAGCAATGTTATAAAATGTTATAAAAGTAACTTGTTAAACTAACTGCAGCTCAGACATTCTATGGTAAGCTACTCACCTTCTAAGGGCAGTCTTTTTTTAGAATAGGGTTTTGACGGACACCGCCTACCCTGACTGGGAAGCTCCGCCAAGAGGGTCCTTCCTGTACCTGGAACTTGTAGCTATAGAGTGGAGAGATGTGATTATAGTCCACCCAAATAACCAGACAAAACCAGTATTCAGGTGAAACACGAACAGATTTTATACCCACAGCTCATCATGATAAGGGTCTTATCTGACCCCAGATCTCCCACCATTCCCGCCCCTTCCAAACAGACTGGCAGCCCCCATAGCAGCCATAGTTACATACAGTCCTTGTAATACAGAGGTGGTGGTTTCGGGGCGATCCCGAGGGAGCAGTGGATATTCCCGGGTACCAATGGAGAGCTTTGTGCCCCAAAGTGTTCCAGTCCAAAAACTGACATAATCCGTTGTTGGGGGCTAGAGCGGCAATGGATCAAAGGTACACCGGGCAATGCCCTAGAAAATGCTCTTATCAGAGGAATTTTTTTGGATAGGGTTATTTTATAGAAAAGGGATTTTTTTAATGTAAAATAGCTAAGTTCACTTTAGACCAAATGTCCTAATCAGGGCACTTTTTAGAGTAGTTTTTTTTTAGATGGGCTTTTTTGGGGGTTGGGGTTTTTTTTTTTTTACTTTTATTTGTAGAATGTGGTTGTATTTTTTGGAGAAAAAGAGCTAAATCGCAATGCCCTACAAAAAGCCATTCTACGGGTTAACTTTTAGTGTTAGTATATACAGTATATATATTTATTTATTATTATTTTTTTAAAAGGCGGCTTTAGTTTTAGAATAGGCATAACTGTGTTTTTTTATTTTTAGTAGTATTGTTTTTTTTGTAATTTCAGTGATTTTTATTTTCTGTAAGTTAGGGGGTGTAAGTTTAGAGTTAGGAGGAAGTTAGATAGTTCTGTAGTGTTGGGGTAGTTTGAATTGGGTGGTTGTGGCAGTGTAGGGGTTAATAGGTGGTTTATTGTGTTGTAAGGTTTATTGCGGTGTAGGGGTTAAGTAGAGTGGGGGATAATGCGTTAATGAGGGCTAATGACAGTCTAGGGTTTAATAGGTTAAAAGGTTTCTTGTGGTGGGCTAACAGCGGATTAGGGGTTAATAGGGTAGGTTTCTTGCGGTAGGCTAATAGCGAGTTAGGGGTTAATATGGTAGATGCTTTCTTCAGCAGCTTGGAACATATTGCTGGCTCACTCAACATTGCAACAGATTCCCTTGGAATATATTGCTGCATTGCAGAAGTTTCCATCATGAGGACCTCTGTGTACCCTTTACATTACAGACACATAGCAAAGGAGAACATACTATTAATCTCCAAACCAGCTAAGTTTGAAACAAACCTAATTTAACTTCTCCATTTTCTACAGGGAACTTCCTCCTTTTCTAATGAGAAATCCAGCCTTTACTGTAAACAATGTGTATATGTCATTAGGGAGCTAGCGAGAGTTCTGAGAGATGTGTTACAGTAATAAAGAGTTTCAGATACATTAGTAAGGTGGGAAGTTAACACATCTTTGCGGGACATCTGTTGGAGTACTTCCTAATCGGGGACTCCAGTAATACATGTATTCCTCTCTCAGGAGAATTTTTTTAAAGTAATTTTTAATTGTGTAAAAGAGAGGCTGAATCTACAGGTCAATAAAATTATATTCCAGATTATTGCAGATTCTTATTGGTTTTAGTGGGCAAAGCGTCACTTAAAGGGACATACAATAGGAATAATAAAATGCTCTAATGCATTTTCATTTTGCACTATTGCTTGTGTAGTATTAGCTATTTAAAAGAGTAAAATGCATAGTTAAAGTCAGCTCCAGAAAAGCAATGCGCTACTGGTCCTGAACTGAATGCCGAGCCAATCAGGTGGGCCATATGTTTGTAAGCACCAATCACTGGCCATGTTCAGCTCTGGATTGTCTGTGTATTGTCATTGTATTGACTATTAAAATCTGACCTAAGTTTTTAACACCTAAAACATATAGGGGTTGATTCCAATATTATTGATTATGTTTTTGGCTCCTGATAAACCTTTATTAACAGTAGAATCTTTACATATGATGATAACCCCATTCTTATATTTGAAACATTTCATATTGGATATCGGAAAAGTCAACCATATAATGCACGGACAGTACTAACCAGCAATCACAATTCACCTGACTACAAGTTATTGACTATCAACAATAATATGGACTCTTCAAATTCAGCAGCCAAAGACACTTGATAAATGTTTAGCACCCACAGATAACAAACATCTGACAAATTATAATGGCTACCGATCTGCCAATGTTTGGATCTGAAAAACAACATGGTGCTGCCCATGCCAACAAGAGTCTACAAGATATCGACAATTGTAACATGCAGAGAAAGTGGAGTCTGTTAGGAGAGAATGCTGTAGCAGCAGAATGAGGATGAGTGCTCTGGTTATTTGGTAGATGTAAAAAGAGCAGCTGTATTTCTCTTGTAAGGTGTATCCAGTCCACGGATTCATCCATTACTTGTGGGATATTCTCCTTCCCAACAGGAAGCTGCAAGAGGATCACCCACAGCAGAGCTGTCTATATAGGTCCTCCCCTAACTGCCACCCCCAGTCATTCTCTTGCAGCTCTCGACAAGAAAGGAAGTATCAAGAGAGATGTGGTGAATTAGTGTAGTTTATCTTCAATCAAAAGTTTGTTATTTTTAAACGGTACCGGGGTTGTACTGTTTTTACCTCAGGCAGAAATTAGAAGAAGAGTTTTGCCTGAGATTTTTGATGATCTTAGCAGGTTGTAACTAAGGTCCACTGCTGTTCTCACACATAACTGAGCATATGGGAAAACTTCAACTGGGGGAACGGCCTGCAGAATTAACTGCTCTGAGGTATGTTCAGTATATTTTTTTCTAGAGAGATGATAAGGTCTAGAAAATGCTGACAGTGCCTGATATATTTAAGGTAAGCCTGATTGCAGTGATTTAACAAACGACTGGCATCATGCTTGCAGTAAAGGGTAATATTCATGTTACTTGCTCTTATTACTTAGTATGCAAAACGTTTACATGATATATAAAGAACGTTTTTTACTGAGGGTGATAAATCTTTATTTGGGGCCTAGTTTTCCACATGGCTGACTAGATTTCTCCTAGGAGTAGTTATTTATGGCCCTTTCACTTTGAGTGTATGGTGGGAGGGGCCTATTTTCGCGCTCTAATTGCGCAGTAGTTTTTACATTCTGAGACATCCAGCTTCCCTGAAGGAGTCCCCTGACATATTGGACCTCTGTAAAGGGTTTTTGTGCCTACAAAAGTCGTTTTATGGGCAGGTAGGAGCCACAGTAGAGCTGTGGCAGTTTGTTTGTGACTGTTATAACGGTTTTACCATTTTTCTGCTTCGTTTTTGAGCCTGAGGGGTTAATCATCCATTTGCAAGTGGGTGCAATGCTATTTTAGTCTATTATACACACTGTAAACAGTTCGTAGAGTTAACTGCTTTTTTTCACTGTTTTGCAGTTTTTGTGTTGTTTTTTTTTCTTTAAAGGCACAGTACCGTTTTTTATATTCTGCTTTTTCCCATTAATTAAAGAGTTTTCCAAGCTTGCTGGTCTCATTACTAGTCTGTTAAACATGTCTGACATAGAGGAAACTCCTTGTTCATTATGTTTAGAAGCCATTGTGGAACCCCCTCTTAGAATGTGTACCAAATGCACTGATCTTACTATAAGTTATAAAGACCATATTATGGCTTTAAAAGATTTATCACCAGAGGAAATTGACAAGGGGGAAGTTATGCCGACTAACTTTCCCCACGTGTCAGAGCCTATAACTCCCGCTCAAGGGACGCCAAGTACATCTAGCGCACCCATTGCGTATACTTTACAAGACATGGCGGCAGTTATGAATCATACCCTTACATAGGTATTGTCCAAACTGCCTGGGTTACAAGGAAAGCGAGACAGCTCTGGGGTTAGAACAAATACAGAGCTCTCTGACGCTTTAGTAGCTATGTCTGATATACCCTCACAATGTGCAGAAGCCGAAGCAGGAGAGCTTCTATCTGTGGGTGATTTTTCTGACTCAGGGAAGACACTTCAACCTTATTCTGATATGTCTACATTTAAATTTAAGCTTGAACACCTCCGCATGTTGCTCAGGGAGGTTTTAGCAACTCTGGATGACTGTGACGCCATTGTAGTCCCAGAGAAATTGTGTAAATTGGATAAATACTATGCAGTGCCTGTTTACACTGATGTTTTTCCAATACCTAAGAGGTTTTCAGAAATTATTACTAAGGAATGGGATAGACCAGGTGTACTGTTCTCTCCCCCTCCTGTTTTTAAAAAGATGTTTCCTATAGATGCCGCTACATGGGACTTGTGGAAAACGGTCCCTAAGGTGGAGGGAGCAGTCTCTACCCTAGCGAAGCGTACAACTATCCCTGTTGAGGACAGTTGTGCTTTTCTAGATCCAATGGATTAAAAATTAGAGGGTTACCTTAAGAAATTTTTTATTCAACAAGGGTTTATTCTCCAGCCCCTTGCATGCATTGCCCCTGTCACTGCTGCTGCGGCCTTCTGGTTTGAGTCTCTAGAAGAGGCTCTACAGGTAGAAACCCCATTGGATGATATCCTTGACAAGCTTAAAGCTCTTAAGCTAGCCAATTCATTTGTTTCTGACGCCGTTGTTCATTTAACCAAGATAACGGCTAAAAACTCAGGTTTTGCTATTCAGGCGCGTAGGGCGCTATGGCTCAAATCCTGGTCAGCTGACGTTACTTCAAAGTCTAAGCTTCTCAACATTCCCTTCAAGGGGCAGACCCTATTCGGGCCTGGACTGAAGGAGATCATTTCTGATATTACTGGAGGAAAAGGTCACGCCCTTCCTCAGGATAGGTCCAACAAATTAAGGACCAAACAGACTAATTTTCGTTCCTTTTGAAACTTCAAGATTGGCGCAGCTTCAACTTCCTCTAATACAAAACAAGAGGGAAGTTTTGCCCAGTTCAAGCCGGTCTGGGGACCTAACCAGGCTTGGATCAAAGGAAAGCAGGCCAAAAAACCTGCTGCTGCCTCTAAAACAGCATGAAGGATCAGCCCCCGATCCGGAAACGCATCTAGTAGGGGGCAGACTTTCTCTCTTCGCCCAGGCTTGGGTAAGAGATGTCCAGGATCCCTGGGCGTTGGAAATTGTGTCCCAGGGATATCTTCTGGAGTTCAAAACTTTCCTTCCGTGTTCTTTATTCTACTTCTCGCCCTTCAGTGGCTCAGTGTATGGAAGTAATCAGCTTAATGGTAGCGGCAATGGACATAGTGCCGTTTGCCTGCCTACATCTCAGACCGCTGCAACTCTGCATGCTCAGTCAGTGGAATGGGGATTACACAGATTTGTCCCCTCTACTAAATCTGGATCAAGAGACCAGGGATTCTCTTCTCTGGTGGCTATCTCGGGTCCATCTGTCCAAGGGTATTACCTTCCGCAGGCCAGATTGGACAATAGTAACGACAGATGCCAGCCTTCTGGGCTGGGGTGCAGTCTGGAACTCCCTGAAGGCTCAGGGCTCGTGGACTCAGGAGGAGGCACTCCTTCCGATAAACATTCTGGAACTAAGAGCGATATTCAATGCTCTTCAGGCTTGACCTCAGTTTGCTTTGGTCAGGTTCATCAGATTTCAGTCGGACAATATCACGACTGTAGCCTACATCAACCATCAAGGGGGAACAAGGAGTTCCCTAGCAATGTTGGAGGTTTCAAAAATAATTATATGGGCAGAGGTTCACTCTTGCCATCTATCAGCTATCCATATCCCAGGAGTAGACTACTGGGAGACGGATTTTCTAAGTCGGCAGACTTTTCATCCGGGGGATTGGGAACTCCATCCGGAGGTGTTTGCACAGTTGATTCAACTTTGGGGCGAACTGGATCTCATGGCGTCTCGTCAGAACGCCAAGCTTCCTTGTTACGGATCCAGGTCCAGGGATCCCAAGGCAGCGCTGATAGATGCTCTAACAGCGCCTTGGTCCTTCAACCTGGCTTATGTGTTTCCACCGTTTCCTCTGCTCCCTCGTCTGATTGCCAAGATCAAGCAGGAGAGAGCTTCGGTGATTTTGACTTGGTATGCAGATCTGGTGGACATGTCATCCCTTCCACCATGGACTCTGCCGTTGAGGCAGGACCTTCTACTTCAGGGTCCTTTCAACCATCCAAATCTTATTTCTCTGCGTCTGACTGCTTGGAGATTGAACGCTTGATTTTATCAAAACGTGGTTTCTCCGAGTTGGTCATTGATACCTTAAGTCAGGCACGAAAGCCTGTCACCAGGAAAATCTATCATAAGATATGGTGTAAATATCTTCATTGGTGTGCATCCAAGGGTTACTCACGGGGTAAAGTCAGGATTCCTAGGATATTATCTTTTCTCCAAGAAGGATTGGAGAAGGGATTGTCAGCTAGTTCCTTAAAGGGACAGATTTCTGCTCCGTCTATTCTTTTGCACAAGCGTCTGGCGGATGTTCCAGACGTTCAGGCGTTTTGTCAGGATTTAGTTAGAATCAAGCCTGTGTTTAAACCTGTTGCTCCGCCATGGAGTTTAAATTTAGTTCTTAAAGTTCTTCAAGGGGTTCCGTTTGAACCTCTGCATTCCATAGATATCAAGCTTTTATCTTGGAAAGTTCTGTTTTTGGTAGCTATCTCTTCGGCTCGAAGAGTTTCAGAGTTATCCGCCTTACAGTGTGATTCTCCTTATCTGATCTTCCATGCAGATAAGGTAGTTTTGTGTACCAAACCTGGGTTTCTTCCTAAGGTGGTATCTAATAAGAATATCAATCAGGAGATTGTTGTTCCGTCACTGTGTCCTAATCCTTCTTCAAAGAAGGAACGTCTATTACACAATCTTGACGTGGTTCGTGCTTTAAATTTTTATTTACAAGCTACTAAGGATTTTTGTCAAACATCTGCATTGTTTGTTGTCTACTCTGGACAGAGGAGAGGCCAAAAGGCTTCAGCAACTTCTCTTTCTTTTTGGTTAAGAAGTATAATCCGCTTAGCTTATGAGACTGCTGGCCAGCAGCCTCCTGAAAGAATTACAGCTCATTCCACTAGAGCGGTGGCTTCCACATGGGCTTTTAAAAATGAGGCTTCTGTTGAACAGATTTGTAAGGCGGCGACTTGGTCTTCGCTTCATACTTTTTCTAAATTCTACAAATTTGATACTTTTGCTTCTTCGGAGGCTATTTTTGGGAGAAAGGTCTTACAGGCAGTGGTGCCTTCCGTTTAAGCGCCTGCCTTGTCCCTCCCTTCATCCGTGTCCTATAGCTTTGGTATTGGTATCCCACAAGTAATGGATGAATCCGTGGACTGGATACACCTTACAAGAGAAAACAAAATTTATGCTTACCTGATAAATTTATTTCTCTTTTGGTGTATCCAGTCCACGGCCCGCCCTGTCATTTTAAGGCAGGTGTTTTTTATTTTTAAACTACAGTCACCACTGCACCCTATAGTTTCTCCTTTCTCTTGCTTGTCTTCGGTCGAATGATTGGAGGTGGCAGTTAGGGGAGGAGCTATATAGACAGCTCTGCTGTGGATGATCCTCTTGCAGCTTCCTGTTGGGAAGGAGAATATCCCACAAGTAATGGATGAATCCGTGGACTAGATACACCACAAGAGAAATAAATTTATCAGGTAAGCATAAATTTTGTTTTTTGTGTGTATTTTTTGTGTTCAAACTTGCTGTTTCTGTGATCTTCAATCTGAACTACCAACTGTTCTTTGTTTATCTATCAGTAAAGCTTTCAAAAAGACTATCATTGTTGTGTGTATCTGTTCCTGCATTCTGAGTTCCACACACCCTAACCTCCTTACACTATTTCTGCTTAAATGGACTGATAGCAAAAATGCTAAAAATTCTCTAGTATTTTGGGCATGTTTTTTTCTGAAATTCTCAGTAGCGAAGGGGTTAAAGGATTTTGCTAATGATCTTTAATGTCATTAAATAAGGGCTATCCAAAGAACCAGGTTAGGAGTCACAGCACAACTTGCATTTTATTTTAACAGAAATAACATACAAACATTTTTCTGTTGAAACAGCATGCTGTATTTTCAACAATAAGGGTGAACTAATTTCACCATGTGGCATAATGTAAAACAGAGGTATCAAGGGAAAGACCTACTACATAAGCAAATTTGTGAAATATTTACCAAGCTCCAACAAAATACAAATATTCAATAGTACTGTTGGTCAATGTGCACACTAGACTGTTGTGCTACAATTTACATTTTAACCTTGAGTTTAAATAGATAAAGCATTAATAATCACTGACTTTACCACATGAAATAAGACATCACAAATAGGTAGTATCTATATTAAGTAAAGGCCTCTGAGCAGTTCTTTCATAATACTAAATTACAATTGATCAATTGAAAGATTGGCTTCCATTCCAATAACTGAATTTGCACACAAAAGCAATGTATAGAAGCTATTTTTTTTATTTAAATTCAGTTTCAAACGAAGCTCCTTCATCCATAGGTAAACAATATTTCTGCATTTCTGAGGGAGAAATAGTGAAAGGGGGGAGTCAGACACAAAGTCAAAGGAGAGATAGTGATTAGGGAATAAGACAGAAGTGCCAATTTATCAATGTCTGGTGGACATAATCCGCTGCAGCAGAGCATGTCCGCCAGACATCACTGAATGCTGACAGCATGCACTGTCGGCATTTAACATTGCACAATCAGTTCTGGTGAACTGCTTGTGCAAAGCCACCCCCTGCAGATTCGCGGCCAATTGGCCGCTAGCAGGTGGTGTCAATCAACCCGATTGTATTAGATCGGGCGGATTGATGTCCGCAGCCTCAGAGGAGGCGTATGAGTTAAGGAGCAGCGGTCTTAAGACCGCTGCTTCTTAACTCCTGTTTCCAGCGAGCCTGAAGGCTCGCGTGGAAACAGCTGTATTCAGGGCAATTCGGGCCGTGATAAATCGGCCCCATAGACTGAAAGATGATAGATCATTATGGAGAAGTAACAGAAGGTCTCACAGGGGGAGGGAAATTTGAGAGTCAGACAATAAGAGGTGTTTTAATAGTTTGAATTTCTTGTTGGAGTTTACCTTTCTACTGTGATTCTCTAATTGTGGTGATTGGTGTGGATTTTAAAAGATTCTTTCTTTCATGTAAAGAGTCCATGAGCTAGTGATGTATGGGATATACATTCCTACCAGGAGGGGCAAAGTTTCCCAAACCTCAAAATGCCTATAAATACACTCCTCACCACACCCACAATTCAGTTTTACAAACTTTGCCTCCTATGGAGGCGGTGAAGTAAGTTTGTGCTAAGATTTCTATGTCCCAATTCCTCTCAGAGTACAGTGAATGTCAGAGGGATGTGAAGGGAGTATCACCTATTGAATGCAATGATTTCCTTAATGGGGGTCTATTTCATAGGTTCTCTGTTATCGGTCGTAGAGATTCATCTCCTACCTCCCTTTTCAGATCAACGATATACTCTCATATTCCATTACCTCTACTGATAACTGTTTCAGTACTGGTTTGGCTATCTGCTATATGTGGATGGGTGTCTTTTCGGTAAGTATGTTTTTTATTACTTAAGACAGCTATGGTTTGGCACTTTATGCATTTATATAAAGTTCTAAATATATGTATTGTACTTATATTTGCCATGAGTCAGGTTCATGTATTTCCTTGTGCAGACTGTCAGTTTCATATTTGGGGAAAATAAACATTTTAAGAAATATTTTTTCTTACCTGGGGTTTAGTCTTTTTTTCAAATTGACTATATTTTTCTTGCAAATTGCGGGCAATACTAGGCCCGCGGGTGCGCCAAATGCTAGACTTTCTTGCGTCATTCTTGGCGCAAGACTTTTTTGGTGCGAAAGTACGTCCGTTGGCGTAAGTTCATCATTTCCGGCGTCGTAGTTGATGCCGGGTCCTTACACAGGGTTGCGTTGTTAGTGACGCAAGTGTGTAATTTCCGGATGTTGTTGGTGCCAAAAAATTTTCTGTCACATTGTGCGTCATACTTGGCGCCACAATTTTCATTAATTTATTACCCCATTGCTATTTGCCTCTTGCCTTTTTCTATGTCAGATGGCTATGCTATTTGCATTTTTTCCCCATTCCTGAAACTGTCATATAAGGAAATTGATAATTTTGCTTTATATTTTATTTTTCCTTTTACATTTTGCAAGATGTCACAATCTGATCCTGTCTCAGAAGTATCTGTTGAAACTTTGCTGCCTGACATCGGTTCTACCAAAGCTAAGTGCATTTGTTGTAAGATTGTGAAAATTATATCTCCGAATGTCATTTGTAATAGTTGTCATGATAAACGTTTACATGCAGACAATATATCCATCAGTAATAGTACATTGCCGGTTGCAGTTCCTTCAACTTCTAATGTACATGATATACCTATGAATTTTAAAGAATTTGTTACTGATTCTATTCAGAAGGCTTTGTCTGCATTTCCGCCTTCTAATAAACATAAAAGGTCTTTTAAAACTTCTCATAAAGTTGATGAAATTTCAAATGACCAACAACATACTGAATTATCCTCCTCTGATGAGGATCTATCTGATTCAGAAGATCCTTCCTCAGATATTGACACTGACAAATCTACTTATTTATTTAAAATGGAGTATATTCGTTCTTTGTTAAAAGAAGTGTTAATTACTTTGGATATTGAGGAAGCCAATCCTCTTGACGTTAAGACTAGTAAATGTTTAAATGCTGTTTTTAAACCTCCTGTGGTTACTTCAGAGGTTTTTCCTATTCCTGATGCTATTTCTGATATGATTTCGAAGGAATGGAATAAGCTAGGTACTCCTTTTATTCCTTCTTCAAGGTTTAAAAAATTGTATCCTTTACCAGCAATTTCTATAGAGTTTTGGGAAAAGATCCCCAAGGTTGATGGGGCTATTTCTACTCTTGCTAAACGTACCACTATTCCTATGGAAGATAGTACTTCTTTTAAAGATCCTTTAGATAGGAAACTTGAATCTTATCTATGGAAAGCCTATTAATATTCAGGTCATCTTCTCAGGCCTGCAATTTCTTTGGCTGATGTTGTGGCTGCATCAACCTTTTGGTTGGAGAATTTAGCGCAACAAGAATTGGATTCTGACATGTCTAGCATTGTTCGCTTACTGCAACATGCTAATCATTTTATTTGTGATACCATTTTTGATATTGATGTTAGATCCATGTCTTTAGCTATTTTAGCTAGAAGAGCTTTGTGGCTTAAATCTTGGAATGCTGATATGACATCTAAGTCTAGATTACTATCTCTTTCTTTCCAAGTTAATAATTTATTTGGTTCTCAGTTGGATTCTATTATTTCAACTGTTACTGGGGGAAAGGGAGTTTTTCTGCCTCAGGATAAAAAACCTAAGGCTAAGGTTAAATCTAAGGCTTCTAACCATTTTTTAAATCTAAGGCTTCTAACCGTTTTTGTTCCTTTCATCAAAATAAGGAACAAAAATCTAATCCTTCCCCCAAGGAATCTGTTTCCAATTGGAAGCCTTACTCAAATTGGAATAAATCCAAGCCTTTTAAAAAACCAAAGTCAGCCCCTAAGTCCGCATGAAGGTGCGGCCTTCATTCCAGCTCAGCTGGTAGGGGGCAGGTTAAGGTTTTTCAAGGATATTTGGATAAATTCTGTCCAAAATCAATGGATTCAGAGCATAGTCTCTCAAGGGTATTGAATAGGATTCAGCGTAAGACCTCCTGTGAGAAGATTTTTTCTCTCACGCATCCCAGCAAATCCTGTAAAAGCTCTGGCTTTCCTGAAGTGTGTTTCAGACCTGGAGTCTTCAGGGGTATTCTATAAGGACTATTCTGCCTTTTGTTCAGCAAGGACATTATATGTCTACAATAGACTTGCAGGATACATACCTTCATATTCTGATTAATCCAGAACATTATCAGTTCCTGAGATTCTCTTTTCTAGACAAGCATTGCCAATTTCTTGCTCTTCCATTTGGCCTAGCAACAGCTCCAAGAATCTTTTCAAAGGTTCTAGGTGCCCTACTCTCTGTAATCAGAGAGCATGGTATTGTGGTGTTTCCTTATTTGGACCATATCTTGTGTGAGCAAAATCTCACACAAATCAACTAGTGTTGTTTCTTCTAAAACATGCTTGGAGGATCAATTTACCAAAAAGTTTCTTGATTCCTCAGACAGATTCCTTTTGCTTGTTTTCACATGAGACCTCTCCAGCTTTGTATGCTGAATCAATGGTTCAGGGATTATACAAAGATATCACAATTAATATCCTTAAATCCCAATGTTCGACACTCTCTGACGTGGTGGTTAAATCATCAGCGTTTAGTTCAAAGGGCTTCCTTTGTTCGGCCAAACTGGACTGTGATCACTACAGATGCAAGTGTTTCAGGTTGGGGAGCTGTTTGGGGATCTCTGACAGCGCAAGGGGTTTGGAAATCTCAAGAGGCGAGATTACCAATCAATATTTTAGAACTCCGTGCAATTCTCAGAATTCTTCAGTTTTGGCCTCTGTTGAAGAGAGAACTGTTCATTTGCTTTCAGACAGACAATATCACAACTATGTCAATCATCAGGGTGGGACTCACAGTCCACAAGCTATGAAAGAAGTATCTCGGATACTTGCTTGGGCAGAATACAGCTCCTGTCTAATCTCTGTGTTGCATATCCCAGGTGTAGACAATTGGGAGGCGGATTATCTCAGCTGTCAGACTTTACATCCAGGGGAGTGGTCTCTCCATCCAGATGTGTTTTCTCAGATTGTTCAGATGTGAGGTCTTTCAGAGATAGATCTGATAGCCTCTCATCTAAACAAGAAACTTCCCAGATACCTGTCCAAGTCCAGGGATGTTCAGGCGGAAGTAGTGAATGCGCTGACACTTCCATGGTGTTATCATCCTGCTTACATTTTCCCGCCTCTAGTTCTTCTTCCAAGAGTGATCTCCAAAATCCTCATGGAACAATCGTTTGTGTTGTTGGCTCCAGCATGGCCACACAGGTTTTGGTATGCAGATCTTGTTCGGATGTCCAACCTTGGCCATTTCCATTAAGGCCAGACCTTCTATCTCAAGGTTCGTTTTTCTATCAGGATCTCAAATCATTAAATTTGAAGGTATGGAAATTGAACGCTTAGTGCTAAGTCATAGAGGTTTCTCTGACTCAGTGATTAATACTATGTTGCAAGCTCGTAAATCTGTCTCTAGAAAGATTTATTATCGAGTTTGGAAGACTTACATTTCAAGGTGTTCTTCTCATAAATGCTCTTGACATTCTTTTAGAATTCCTAGAATTTTACAGTTTCTTCAGGATGGTTTGGATAAGGGTTTGTCTGCAAGTTCTTTGAAGGGACAAATATCTGCTCTTTCTGTTTTATTTCACAGAAAGATTGCTAAACTACCTGATATTCACTGTTTTGTACAGGCTTTAGTTCGTATTAAGCCTGTCATTAAATCAATTTCTCCTCCTTGGAGTCTTAATTTGGTTTTGAAGGCGTTACACGCTCCTCCATTTGAGCCTATGCATTCTTTGGATATTAAACTTCTTTCTTGGAAAGTGTTGTCCCTTTTGGCTATCTCTTCTGCTAGAAGAGTTTCTGAGCTATCTGCTCTTTCTTGTGAATCTACTTTTCTGATTTTTCATCAGGATGTGGCGGTTTTGCGGACTTCATTTAAATTTTTACCCAAGGTTGTGAATTCTAACAACATTAGTAGATAAATTGTTGTCCCTTCCTTGTGTCCTAATCCTAAGAATGCTTTGGAAAGATCCTTACATTCTTTGGATGTGGTGAGAGCTTTGAAATATTATGTTGAAGCTACTAAAGATTTTAGGAAGATTTCTAATCTATTTGTTATATTTTCTGGTCCTAGGAAAGGTCAGAAGGCTTCTGCTATTTCCTTGGCTTCTTGGTTAAAGCTTTTGATTCTTCAAGCTTTTTTGGAGTCGGGGCAGACCCCGCCTCAGAGAATTACAGCTCATTCTACAAGATCAGTTTCCACTTCGTGGGCTATTAAGAATGAAGCTTCAGTTGATCAGATTTGCAAAGCGGCAACTTGGTCCTCTTTGCATACATTTACTAAATTCTATCGTTTTGATGTATTTGCTTCTTCAGAAGCAGTTTTTGGTAGAAAAGTTCTTCAGGCAGCTGTTTCAGTTTGATTCTTCTGCTGATGTTTAACGTTTTTCTTGCCATTAAAGAATAAACTTATAATTTGGGTTGTGGATTATTTTTTCAGCGGAAAATGGCTGTTTTTTATTTTATCCCTCCCTCTCTAGTGACTCTTGCATGGAGTTCCACATCTTGGGTATTGATATCCCATACGTCACTAGCTCATGGACTCTTGCCAATTACATGAAAGAAAACATAATTTATGTAAGAATTTACCTGATAAATTAATTTATTTCATATTGGCAAGAATCCTTGAGGCCCACCCTTTTTTATGGTGGTTATGATTTTTTGTATAAAGCACAATTATTTCTAAATTCCTTTGTTGATGCTTTTTACTCCTTTCTTTTTCACCCACTACTTGGCTATTCGTTAAACTGAATTGTGGGTGTGGTGTGGGGTGTATTTATAGGCATTTTGAGGTTTGGGAAACTTTGCCCCTCCTGGTAGGATTGTATATCTCATACATCACTAGCTCATGGACTCTTGCTAATATGAAAGAAATGAATTTATCAGGTAAATTCTTACATAAATTATGTTTTTACACTCTACTTGGGTTCTGTGTATTGAGTTTGTCTCTCTGTAGCCTATGTATGATTATCATTACTGTGTATGATACCTTTGAATGTGCCTTTCCACTGAGTATGTGTGCCTGACCATTGAAAGATATTAACATTGCCTTAGATGCCACCAGCACCAGCAGCGCTGTTTACTTATATCAGGATCGCATATATGAAAACAGCATGTTATCTCTACACTCATGCTAAGTCCATAAGGTATTAGCAGTTTTCTGCTAATAGGCCCAAGAGACATCCTATTAAATGTTGAAGTGTCCATTTATAATGACCAGTACAATAATCTAGATTTGCCTTATGGTTTCTATGTGCTGGACATGCTTCGTCTACCAAATCCCAATCAAAGCATAAAGGTTTACTATGCTGCACAGAAAGTCAAGAAGTTTGGTCTGAGTGATTATATAGAATGGGGGTATCATTAGCTATATATAAGTCTGGTTGTTTACATGATTTTTCACTCTGTGGAAGGTTTGGTATCTATTTATACACAATCATACACATTAGATACTAGCAAGATACTCATATATAATGGATTTTTACTAGGCTAATATGTTGTTTTTCTAATGTAATATGGCATATCTGTATATTATTTAATTTCTGTGTATGACCCTAGTGTTTGTCTGGATTGTGGTAATTGGGAACTGATACACTTGAATCTCCCACTACTTGAATACTTCTGTATTATCCTTTTTTTATGCACAGTGCTCTTAGCAATTAGCAACTTGCCCCATCATTCCATTATCTATTGATCTAAATACCTTGCTTGCCATATACTGGACAATGTTTGTCTAATCAGACTGCCTCAACATACCAGTACTTCTTGTTCCAGCTTTCCTGTTACTTCTCCAAAGTTATTGTTGACTCTCCTACTTCTTTTCTGGTCTCAGGTATGGACTATTGTTCATGTTACCATGGTGAACTTTCACTTCCTAATCATTTATCCAGCTGTACTCACTGGAATATACAATTGGATAAATATATTTTGTACTATAATCTTTGCATGCTATCTCTAAGTTCTGTAGAATGTACTTGGTCTTCATTTCCTACATATTCAGAGCCAGACCAATACACTGTGTTCTTGTTAGGGCAATTTCATTCCTTTGTGTAAAATTGGGAACTGCGTTTGCATGGATTAAATATTAATGCACAAACTTATTTCAGGTTTTAATTTTTTTAAAGGTACATAATTGTCAGACTTAAAATAACCATCAGTGCTTTAAAACTTTTAGCAAAGACTCTTGTAGTAAAAGCTATGAGTGTTTCAGTGGCATAGACAACCATGTAGCCCATGACCCCTACTTACCCATTCAAACACTGCATCAACTCAAAGATCTATCAGTGGCCTGTATTATGTCAGCAATAACTTAAAGGGACATGACACCCACATTTTTTCTTTCATGATTTAGAAAGAGAATGCATTTTTAAACATCTTTCTAATTTACTTCTATTATCTAATTTGTGTTATTCTCTTGATATTCTTTGCTGAAAAGCATATCTATATATGCTCAGTAGCTGCTGATTGGTTGCTGCACATAGAAGCCTCACGTGATTGGCTCACCCATGTGCATTGCTTTTTCTTTAAATAAGGATATCTAAAAAATGAAGCAAAATAATGAATAGAAGTAAATTGTAATGTTGTTTAAATTTGTATATTCTATCTGAATCATGAAATAAAGAATTTTGGTTTAGTGGCCCTTTAATTTATTAAATAAAAACCACCATTTTTAATCAATAATAGTTTTTGATATATATATATATTATTCACAATTAAAATAACATTTCTCACATTTAAATATATTTATGGAAAGATAAATATAAAATAAAATGATATTTGTATTATATTTGTAATTTAGTAAATATGAAACTTGGTTAGGGGCTTGAAAACTTTTGCACTGTATGTATAATATAATCAGGAGATTACTAGAGCAGAGAGCCATAGAGAGGTGCGCTTGTGTGGAACTAAATACAAGTCCCCAGGTGATGGCAGCGCTCTTGATAGAAGTAGGTATAAAGAAAAGTCCTGTAGAAAACATAAGCAGAGAGGCGACAAATAGAACAGTACCGTCTGGTGTAGTGAAGGTACAGCACTACAGCTATCCAGTTTGTATAAGTAACATTTTGCAGCGCAAAGAGAATTAAAGGTTTCACTCTTTTTCTTAATTGTTTCAGCTATTTCATATATGTCAACATGAGTCTTTATAAAGGCCTAATAGAGGGCCGAAACACGTTGACATATATGAAATAGCTGAAACAATTAAGAAAAAGAGCGAAACCTTCAATAAACCTGACAATAAACCTGATTTGCAATGGGGGTTGAATCATTTTGATTACAACAGTATATATATATATATATATATATATATATATATGCACACACACAACAGAAGATCCACTCTTGCTATACTTGTGAATAGTGACTTTATTCAAATAGTGCTGTTTCGGGGATCAAATTCCCCTTCTTTAGAGCAACAAATACAACAACAAAAAAACAAACATTTATATAATGAAAGCCCCACCCCCACAGGAAATTACACCATCTTGATTGCCATAGTAATTTGCAGAAACATATCAATATAGTCACGAGTATAAACAAAACCAGTGTTGTCGTCAACCTGTACATCATACAGATCTAAAAGTGAAAAAGGTATAAAATATTAATCATGTGCATATGTTGTGTAAGAGGAGTGTAATGGAAACTATCCATACCTCATTCAGTTTTCATTATTCTGACTGCAACTACTAAAGATGAATGTTCCTGATGTTCAAGTACTTCATTCAAATAACACCTATACATAACTCTGTAGTTGCGCTTTGTCAGCCATAACGATCGCTCCTATTTAAAGTGAAGGTAAACTTTGATGAATGAAAGCCTGGTTCTTAAAAATAATATTAAAAACAGGGGCACTTTCATTCATCAAAGTTTAGAAAGCAGCCGTTTTGTTTAAAAATTTACCTTTGTTCTTTTCCCAGCTGGAGCAGCTTCCCCCACCCGGAGATCCTCTATTCACACGTCAGAAATGACTAAACCGGCTTCCTCCAATCACAGCTTTCCCCCCAGGGGAGTCATTGCCTGAGGCCATGCCATGATTGGAGGAAGCCGGATTAGTTATTGCTGACGTGTGAAGAGAGGATCTCCGGGTGGGGGAAGCTGCTCCGGCTGTAAAAAGAAGTAAGGTAAGTTTTTAAACAAAACAACTGCTTTCTAAACTTTGATTAATGACAGTGCTCCTGTTTTAATAGTATTTTTAAAAACCGGGCTTTCATTCATCAAAGTTTACCTTCACTTTAAGATCATCTATCTGTGCTCTCAGGATCATAATGTGTATCATTGGTTGATGATAACAACGCCCCTCCTGTGTGTGTGCACGCACTAGACCAATCAACACACTAGAACAAATATGTTAGTAGAACACTCTTATTGCGCCAACAAACCACACCCCAAATGGGAGTCACAGTGTAGATAAAAGTAAATATTACCACGATCAGGCTGTATACTCGTGGGATCAAAGAGCGATCATATTGAATTAATGAGTGAATATAAACCTAATTGGGAATAACTATTGCCATGTTTACATATAGTACATCCCACATGAGCAATTAAGAAGATAAACCACATATTTGGAGGTGCATGTCAAGTAATGTTTAATGCTATACTTGTGATTGGTGTAAGGTAGTCTAAATGAACTACCAGGAATCATGGAGTTGCATGTTGTACAAGACACATATCTAAAAGATCCCACTTTGTTAGTTTGCAGCCATGTTGTACTCCTATATCTCTGTATGGGGTCTGTGTTAACTAACATTTCTCTAAGTGATATGAAAAAAAGGAGAGCGCCACTAATAATATGTAAATAATGTGGAAAAATATATTTTTATGTGTGAGCAGCTGTTATGAAGAAAAAAGTGAATGGATTACAAATAATAACAGCGCTAAAATAAAATAAAAATGTGCAAACAACTTTTCAATATAAATATTAGTGTTTATTTTAAGTGTAAAAATCACAATTTAAATTTGCAAAAGTATATATGACATAGACAAGTGTTGTTGCAAACTCTATATAGAGTAAACAAACCGAGCTTGAATAAGCTAGATGGTAATTAGTTGCACACTTTGAAATGTATTGCAAACTGGTGGCATCTTAGTATATTGAGCGAAATACAATAAAAATGGTAACAATAAAAACAATCACCTAGATTACGAGTTTTGCGTTAGGCTTAAAAAGCAGCGTTGGCCGGTCCTAAAGCTGCTTTTTAACGCCCGCTGGTATTACGAGTCTTGCAGTTACAGGTGTACCGCTCACTTTTTTGGCCAGACTTGGCAATACCGCAAATCCCTTTACATAAATTGCGTATCCTCTTTTTTAAATGGGACTTGCATAGTGCCGGGATTACGAGTCAGCAAAAAAGTGAGCGGTAGACCCTCTCCTGTCAAGACTGGAACCGCATTTTAAAGTCAGTAGTTAAGAGTTTTACACTACAAAGCCGTAGCATAAAACTCTTAACTAAAGTGCTAAAAAGTACACTAACACCCATAAACTACCTATTAACCCCTAAACCGAGGCCCTCCCGCATTGCAAACACTAAAAGAACATTTTTAACCCCTAATCTGCCGAACCAGATATCGCTGCCACTATAATAAATATATTAACCCCTAAACCGCTGCACTCCCGCCTCGCAAACATTAGTTAAATATTATTAACCCCTAATCTGCCGTCCCTAACATCGCCGACACCTACCTACATTTATTAACCCCTAATCTGCAGCCCCCAACGTCACCGCCACTATACTAAAGTTATTAACCCCTAAATCTAAGTCTAACCCTAACCTCCCCTAACTTAAATATAATTAAAAGAAATCTAAATAAAAATTACTATCATTAACTAAATTATTCCTATTTAAAACTAAATACTTACCTGTTAATTAAACCCTAAAATAGCTATTATATAACTAATAGTTACATTGTAGCTAGCTTAGGGTTTATTTTGTTTTACAGGCAAGTTTGTATTTATTTTAACTAGGTAGAATAGTTACTAAATAGTTATTAACTATTTAATAAACTACATAGCTAAAATAAAGACAAATTGACCTGTAAAATAAAACCTAACCTAAGTTACACTAACACCTAACACTACACTATAATTAAATTATTTCCCTAAATTAAATACAATTAAATACAATTAAATTAAATTATCTAAAGTAAAAAAAAACAACAACACTAAATTACAGAAAATAATAAACAAATTGCAAGATTTTTAAACTAATTACACCTAATCTAATCCCCCTAACAAAATAAAAAAGCCCTACCCTACACTAAATTACAAATAGCCCTTAAAAGGGCCTTTTGCGGGGCATTGCCCCAAAGTAATCAGCTATTTAACCTGTAAAAAAAATTACAAATCCCCCCCAACATTAAAACCCACCACCCACACAACCAACCCTACTCTAAAACCCACCCAATACCCCCTTAAAAAAAACTAACACTAACTCCTTGAAGATCACCTTACTGGGAGAAGTCTTCATCCAACCGGGCCGAAGTCCTCAACAAAGCCGGGAGAAGTCTTAATCCAAGCCGGGCGAAGTTGTCCTCCAGACGGGCAGAAGTCTTCATCCAGACGGCATCTCTATCTTCATCCATCCGGCGCAGAGCGGGTCCATCTTCAAGACATCCGACATGGAGCATCCTCTTCATCCGACGGCTAACACTGAATGAAGGTTCCTTTAAATGACGTCATCCAAGATGGCGTCCCTTCAATTCCGATTGGCTGATAGAATTCTATCAACTAATCGGAATTAAGGTAGAAAAAATCCTATTGGCTGATTGGACCAGCCAATAGGATTGAAGTTCAATCCTATTGGCTGATCCAATCAGCCAATAGGATTGAGCTGGCATTCTATTGGCTGTTCCATTCACTTTAAATATTATCTCTCTTTTGTGACTTATTCTTAACACTTGTAAGAGTTTTATCCCTAACCTCTTTTAATGCTCTCTCTAGTAGGCCATTGTCAACCAAGAGGTGGCAACAATACAAGATTCTTATAAAAAATGAGTTATACTGGATCTTCACTTTAAATACTAGAGAGCCGATTGGTTTGAATAAAGAATGGGATACAAGTTTTTTAATAGAGTAAATAGTCTAGTTATCTCTAATATCTCAGCATTGTTCACCACATCTTTTCATTATGATGATGCTTATAGACATTTAGTCAGCATTATCTATGGGACAAATTGTTCATATACTACTGTCTGTAAGACCAATTCCAACACATTTTTAAAGACATGTTTTCATCTGTTCCAGTTCAAATTGTAGTTCAGTCAGAAACTTTCACATTTAGAATACAGACTACAATATACGTGCATGTATATAGATATGTGTATATGCATATGTGTGTATATGTGTGTGTGTTTTTGCTGTATCTATGAATTTGTGTCTCAGTGGACATTTTGTGGAGAGAGTGAACGTACATGACCAACAGTTATTAGGGAACCCCAATTTTATGTCTTAGGATTTATAATTTTGATGTGGCTATTTTTGTTGGTTAATAACTTATTAATTACCTGTTTGTCCACCACATAAGATATCCAAAACGCATGTGGTTTAGTAAATGAAATCAACTTCATATCGTGAGCTTTTTTATGCTTTTTATGATGATATCATTAACCACTACCACTTATTTAGCTGTGTACACAAAAGGCTGTGATATTTATGCGGTGGTTGCAAACGTTATATAATATTATACATTCAGGTCAAAGTCTTCATATAGAGGCCCATTTATCAAGCTCCGAATGGAGCTTGAGGGCCCGTGTTTCTGGCGAGTCTTCAGACTCACCAGAAATGCAAGTTATGGAGCAGTGGTCTAAAGACCGCTGCTCCATAACCTGTCCGCCTGCTCTGAGGAGGTGGACAGAGATCACCACAATTCTACCCGATCGAGTATGATCGGGTTGATTGACAACCCCCTGCTGGTGGCTGATTGGCCGCGAGTCTGCAGGGGGTGGTGTTGCACCAGCAGCTCACAAGAGCTGCTCGTACAATGCTGAATATGGAGATCAGGTCTGACAGACCTTTGTTAAATTGGCCTCAAAGTGTTAATATGCCCTCCTGCGTTATTTGTATAACCATGCAAATTATGTAGTTCTCGATTGTCATTGCTTACTGTGTTTTGATGTGTATTTCTTAAATAGTTGAATATTTTTTTAATTAAATCCTTTCTTTGTCTGTTTTTAAGTCACATATTCAGTTTGTATGCCTCATCACACCCATAAGCGTGTTTCAAGCCATGATTGGAGGTGCTGGGGTATATAGCTAGTAACTCTACACTCACCTGTCATCCTATGACTAAGTGCCGCACAGCACGAAACGCGTAAGGACACGCCCCCTTTTTCCTCTGCATGTTATGTGTCTGTGTATTTTTTTGACTACACTGGATTAAAGATCCGCCTTTTCATGTTCCAAGTGGGCTGCCTTTTCTTTTTTCATTTAGTGCTGGGAGTGGTTTGTCCCTTTCCGTTGGCTTGCACCTTACGTTTTACCAAGTGTTCTCACTGAAAAAAATCACTCTAGTTGTTGCTGTTTGTGACTGGATACTGGATTGTGATCCTCATTGGATTTCCTGGAGCCATGCCTCTCCCCCTTCTACATTTGATACACACATATTTGCAGGGGTTAAACACGCAGTCAATAGTCGATAGTCATAAAATTACATATGGATTAGAACATGTCATAACTATAAAAATGCAAACTGGTACAGGAAAAAGAGACCCCTGCTACAATAAAGCTAATAATCAAGAGGTTTAATGGCAAGTAGGGGTTGTAATGATTTAGAATGATTTATAGTTGAAGCAACAGTGAAAAGAGGCAGTATGACAGAACAAAGTGAAAGTTCCATAGAGTGGGTAAACAAGTGAATTTTTGGCCAAAGGAACAGAGAAAGTAATTAAGGAGGAATCAGATATTAGTAAGTGATAGGTAGTCACTATAATAATTGTGAAGAAATAGGAAGAGGGCGCCTCATAGTGTATTGCGTACAGTGGAACTGCTTGACGTTAACAGGTAATATGCTTACCAGAACAAGTTGCACCATGCTGTGACCGATGCTTGAATGCAGGAAAGCACTTAATACAGTGGCTAGTACACTGTCAGCTGTTCCTTAACTGAAGATCGCTGTAGTAACTGAAGTCAGATGGTCGTCCCAACCGGGGGTCTTGCCAATTGTGGAGAAATTTAGCTGAAGCTGAGTCAGCATATAAAAGACAACTTCCAAAGCGTTAATTAAAACAAACACTTTAATCTCTTTTTGCTGCAACGCATTTCTCGACTGCTCAGTGGTCGTTTCCTCAGGCAAATGCAAAAAACGGATAATTGTAATAACATTTGTATTATGTTGTTTGCATTGACCATCATAGGGTTTTCGCTGACTTTTCCAGGGCCTTTATGGATGTGTGTTATAATTAGCCAATGGTAAACCACTGCATCATTAGAAACTGATACATTGTTGTACCCTGTATAAGGCTATGTTAATTAGATGGATTGTATCTGCATAACCACCTGCAAATTAGAGAGGCAGGTAAACACATCATTGAAATAGGATATTCGTTCATTCAAAATAAGGGGGGTCTCATTCTACTTTTTAGCGACAGTAAAGTAAAAAAATAAATGTTTGTGTTTCAGATAGACCATGTAACTTTTTTTTTTTTTCATATATATATTTTATTTATAACCAGCAATGCATACAACAGAGGAACGAGAAAAAAAAAAACATATCTTGTGCCACGCAGGGCTCATAAGAAAACACAAGGAAAAAACAAAACAAATAAATAATAGTAAGAAAAAAGATATAACATAAAATCAGGAAGATTTGTCAGTGTTATTAACATTTCACTAAATTAAGTTGTATTTTCTGCTGGGGTTTTTCTTTAAATTTACCACATAAATTCCTCAGACGTCATGCCCTATGACGTCACATATAAAGTGGACAAGCAAAGTAACATAAACAACCAAAAAAAAAAAAAAAAAGAGAGACACAGCTAAGTAAACTGTGTTATTAAGATCATATGTTTATGCATCTTAGCATTCTCTACTGATTCATAACGAAGTTGTACTAAAATCTGCACTTAATGTCTTGACAGTTTTAAGGTTTATATGAGGGGTATCTTTTGAAGGCGTTCTTGAATTTTCACTGATCATTCTATTGTGACAATTTGGTCCTTTATTAGATCTAATTATTTAATCAGGAGAATAGTCGAGATCTAAGTCAAGAGTAGGACAAAAACAGTCTCTAAGCAAATGTGCAGGTCAGACCAGAGCAGAACAGTATATAGCACATGACAGTACTGGAGGATCAGAGAGAGAAGGAGAGAGAGAGATCCCCCCCCCCCCACCGACTACCAGATACCAAGAAGAACTATTTCTGAATTTTTAAATGGAAAAATCAGATAGTCAATTTCCTTTTCATGGAATGTTTTTATGAAAGCTGCTCATTTACTGAAAAAGTTTTTTATATCCGATTCCTTATCAATATTCGTATCTCTTTGTTCAAGCACACACTGTTTTTTTAGATAGTTTCTTGTAGGAAACCGACGTCAGCTTGTGCCTTCCGCAGATGGGAGAGAATCGCCTTACGTTTAATAGGGGTCGAGATACCGCCCACATTCCATGATACTATTTTTAATTTATTTGTCCCTTGTATCATTTACGTATGGGGGGGGGGGAGAACAGAGACAAACAGCCGAGAACAAGAGAAAAGAAAAAAAAAAAAAAAAAAGAGGACATAGCCACCCTATCCCAAGGGGGTTCCCTGATCGCAAGGCCTAACTTCTCATTATACATTATAGTCATTTCTTAATTAGGTTTTGGGTTTAAAGTTTTGAGGAAATTTTCAGCCACTTGAACGTCCTCAAATAGATGTGTTGTGTCATTGACTACAACTCTAAGCTTAGAGGGGTAGATTATAGTGGCATGATGGCCATTCTGTATGAGCTTGGTACAAATCGGGGCCAGTTCTCTTCTCTTCGTGGCTGTGTGCGCCGAGAAGTCTTGAAAAATTAAAATCCTAGCATTTTCTATGAGAATTGGCTGGTTTTTTCGAAAGTATTGCAATATCATATTTTTATCCTGAAAGTTAAGCAATTTTACAATCACTGGCCTAGGGCGATTATCATTTTTGTCACCTAGGCGTGGGGTGCCCAGTCTATGGGCTCTCTCCACCAGGATCGTGTGATAGGTTGGGGGAATTTTAAGAGCCTTTGCAAGTGTATCTGATATAAAATAGCATAGGTCCTCGTATTGTTAGTCTTCTGGAAGACCTATTATTCGGATGTTATTTCTTCTGGAACGATTTTCCAGGTCCTCCAACCTGTCATGGATTTTTTGAATATTATTACTTGAGGTTTCTAGCTTAGAGCTATGGCCTATCGTTAAATCTTCTAAATCTGACACTCGCTGTTCCACTTCCTGCAGCCTATTGGAAAATTGTCTGATCTCTTGGGTTAATAAGGAGATATCTTGCCTAATCTCAGCCCTGAGGGCATCAAATTTAGGTGTGAGAGCTTCAGTAATACTTGTGACCAAAGTTTGTAGATTAGAGGATTCAGGCAGGACTACTGTGTGAGCTGGGGTTGATTGTGACTCCGTGGTGGAATCCTGATTGTTTTTAGATTTCCTATCCTTGTGTCTGGCTGCCATGTTTGGGGAGGGTGTCTTAGATGTAATCAAAATAAATTTGTCCATAAGCCACGTGCTGTTAGTAGTAGTGAGAAAAGGGGTGCTTATAAAAAATATTTGGGATGGGGAGTGAAGAGGGGAAAGTGAGGGAGTTAAATGTAAGGGAGGACCAGGGACCAGTGGAATTATACCAGGTGTAATGCCCCCAGGTGAACTACTTCAGGGAAGTGAGGTAGTGTGAGGACGTGACAGTGCAGACGCAAGTGAAGGGAAGTTATATTTTAAGGGGTGTGACTTGTGAGCAGTAGTGTGGAAAAGGTGCAGTGATCTGTGTTTATAGTGGCCTAAGATGGCTAGTGTGAGATTCTGAATAGATTTGATTTATTCTAGTTATAGATGAGACTTAATCAAATATTTGATTCTGGCAGAGACACAGTTATATGGAGTCGATAGCAATTTTAATTAGCAAAATTCTGAGAGATGCTCAGTTCTTGATATTATGTTAACAGCAGGCAGTTGCCTGTATAATTAATGTGAAAATGAAGAGAGGGGGGAGAGAAGAAAGAAAAAAAAAAAAAAGAAAAAAAAAAAAATTCTCTCCCTCTCTCTCTCCACCACACAGAGTAGGAGATATCTAGTCTATTAGGCACTAGTATTGCGGAGTTAAGAACTCCAAATATTTAACCTTAAGAGCTTAACGACAGGTTATTTTAAAGGATACTTTAAGCCAAAAGAAAAACTCAGAGGAGCATTTATTACATCAAATTACATAGAAGGAGTAAATATTCCTTTCCACCTTCAAAAGTGAAGAGAATAATATACAATAACACTCTAAGCACAGGTTATCAACCCTAGTAACCCATACATAATGTGAAAGACGTTCGTCAGAATGTGAGTTTAAACTAAGTCAATTCAATTGTGAGTCATACAGTTTCGTGACTTATAGGCATAGGTGTGTTTAAGTAACAATCTTAGGTGAATTACCAAAGTAAATTAAACATTCACTTAATAGCATCCAAAGCTAGGGTCAGTTATAAAGAGCACAATGTTTTCTATTTTTCCCTTCCCTCCCTCTGCCTTTTCTTTCCTCTCCCTTTAGAAATGTCTTTATGGCATACACAATAAATAAGGCTAGATATCAAACAATGTATCCCTGTCTCACAGCATTGTGTTAATCTAAAACAGGTGCCGTTTATATTAGTTGTATAGTTTTATATGTGCCTGCGTCTCTGTATAGTGTTAGTGCAATATTATTGTTCCATTAGTCGGGTAACATTTTGTGTACCTGTGCAGTGTTTCTAAGCTGATTGTATATATTTATATACAAGTGTAAATACTAATAAGACAGCAGTACTGCAGTAGTTTCAGGATTACATCTATGATCCTATTTAGGGACAGTGTCACAATGCGCAACATATCAGATAAAATATAATGTTGTCTTCTGTAAATGCATAGCCAGTATTAAAGTATTTAGCTCAATTGAGCCCAGACAGAGGGAGCGGAGAAGGGGAGAAATAAGCAATATAAATCACAGGGCAGGGAGGGAAGAGGAAAAAAAAAAAAAAAAACACAAAAAAAAGCAAAAAGAAGAAAAATCAAGACTTTTCCCTAGAAAATAAAGTTTTCAAGACTGCATTCAGAGGAGTGTTTTATCCAGACTGTAATGAATAAAAGTTCTTGGCAAGCAAGGGAAAGTTAGAAATATGGCACTTTCACCTCCTGATATTTAATCCTATGCGCCGCTTTTCTCTCCTCCCTGTGCTTCCTCCCTCCTCACACTTATCCCCCTTTCTCCTTCTTTATGTATGCAGATGGAGATTTCTTAGTTGATCCCCCTTTTTCTTGTATATCACTCTATGCCTGTAGTAAAGTAGCAAGTGCCAAGGGACTCAGAATGTTGCTTCCAAACTGTAACCCCTAGCATGGTATATTTTTTTTAAATTATATGCAGAGGTATTGCTGCCAAAAGTTCTTTATTTAGGCAAGGAGGAGGCCTCGACCTAGTATCGTTGTCTAAGGAGGCAATGAAGCAGTTTCTAGTTCGAGGATATCCCCACTCTTCCAGCTAGCACATAGTAATTATCTAAAAAATCCTTGAGGGCTCACCTTAGTTCATCTGCCTTTCACTCACCGTTGAGAGGTTTGAGGTGAGACTTCTGGGAGCAGGGATCCGTGTGATGCAGTTATTCTTTGCCTGTCTCCTACTGCCAGAGCGTAGATCCAATACAGCCAGCAGGACAGCAATTTCGGCCCCTCCTCCTCTCTCGCAGCACCGGTGGGAGAGGAGCAGAAGACACCAGCAGTGGGGACCAAAAAGGCAGAGCCAGGTAGCACGGAGCCCCCCCGACAGAGCCCCAACTCAACACTCACCCCCTCCCTCGCAGCACCAGTGGGAGAGGGGGGAGTCCACAGCAGCGGAGTGAGACCGGCTTATCAGGAGCAATGGGGCCAAACGCCGGCACATCAAGAGGCGGTAGGTCACTGCGCTATGTTCACGTCTTCAGCAGGGGGGAGAAAACAGCAGGTGTAAATGCAGGAAAGCAGAGGTGAGCCCCAGAGCCGGTAGATTGAGTTCTGTGGGGGGGGGGGGGGAGGGAGGGCAGAAACGAGGGGTCTTTGGTTGGATGGTGGTTGGAGTTTTAGTAACCTGTGGGTTCAGGTTGTAGAAAGGGGTTAGGAGAGTCTGTCCTAGGATGTAGAAAGAACCAGTTCAGAAAGAGTTCAGCACGGCTTCTTTGTAAGCGGGAGGTTTTAATCAAGTGGCCGCAACTGTTTCAGTAGGACTTGCGAGGGAGGCAGTGCAATGGAGAGGCACTGCTAGGTTCCCAGGGCGATATAACTAGCTGTCCCTGTAGCAACCCCAGGTCGTGGGGTAGGGCGCGAAAGAGTTACCGCCAGCAGCTGTTGGGACTGGAGCAGTGAGCACAGTATCACATACTTGCTCCTCCTCCACCGGAAACCAAGCAGACCATGTAACTTTAAACCACTTTCCAATTTACTTCTAACATCTAATTTGTTTTTTTTCTCTTGGAATCCTTTGTTGAAAAGCATAGGCTAAGGAGCACAAATGCACTACTGGGAGCTAGCTGCTGATGGGTGGCTGCACATATATGCCTTTTATCATTGGCTCACACAATGTGTTTAGCTAGTTCCCAGTAGTGCATCCGTGCTCCTTCAGCAAAGGATACCAAGAAAATAAAGAATTTTAATAACAGAAGTAATTTGGAAAGTTGTTTAAAATTGTATTCTCTATTAGAGTTTCATGTCCCTTTGTATCAGAAAGGGAGATGGGGCACTACATAGAATATCTCCTTGATGTTTATTAGCATGGTATCACCTGGTGTGACGAGTTGGAGAAAAGGGGTCTGTTGATCACCCACAACCTCAGTCAAAACTTCTTTATTGTTGCTGCTGGAAGTTAACTCTATTTCTGTACTAATCAACTGCGTCTTGAAAGAAGCATGTGAGCTGTTATTTTAAATTCTCTTTTTAAAATGAAGTCTCATGCAAATCTAAATGTATCCCCAGCACCACTGGCAATGATAAATTGCCTCATATCCCCACTGTGTGTATGTCCTCACATACAACGTAATGACATTACAACATTACAATGGGCACTAAAGTGCAGAGAATGCATAGAGTGTTGTCCAGTGCTTTGCTTTTGTAGTGAGGAGGACATCATCATGTTTTAAGCATGTTGCCATAGGGGCATTAAGAGACATTATTATTATAAGTGCCAACCTCAGAGGCTATTCCTCAATGTGTATGTTGTGAAGTTGAAGGACTCTTGTAGATCTTTTATTTCCAGCAGCACCAAATTACCTAGAGCACTGGTTTTCAAACCAGTCCTCCGGCCACATTTTGAGGATATCTGAACTAGAGCTCAGGTGAAACAATCAGATGATTAGTAAACATGGCTCTCATCCAAGGTAATCTTGAAAACCTGGCCTATTGGGGAGGCCTGAGGACAGGTTTGAAAACCAGAGACCTAGAGGGATAGTCAATACAAAGGAGTCTACTTGTTTAACTGAGGGTTTGTTTGATTCCAGCCACCTAGTAATGATGGCAAAGTGTGAGCACCACCTCTACCTGTTCTACCTAGAGGGAAAATGAAACATAATAAAAGAAACAGCCTCTTTTAAAGGATTGGTCACTTCTACAATTAGGATGCAAATGACCACCATGAGGAAAGGTGATCAGTTGCTTTGTTTTCAGATAAATCAGTTTTTATGGAGGGAGACAGCAGTATATACTGAGACAATTAATATAATTTTACTTTTAAATAGACAGTCTACACCAGATTGTTTTATTGTTTTAAAAGATAGATACTCGCTTTATTACCCATTTCTTAGTTTTGCATAACCAACACAGTTATATTAATTAACTTTTTACCTCTGTGATTATCTTGTATCTAAGCATCTGCAAACGGCCCCCTTATTTCAGTTATTTTGACAGAGTGGCATTTTAGCCAGTCAGTGCTGACTTCTAGGTAACTTGACGTGCATGAGCACAGTGTTATCTATATTACACACATTAACTAACACCCTCTAGTAGTGAAAAACAGTCAAAATATATTCAGATAAGAGGCGGCCTTCAAGGTCTAAGAAATTAGCATATGAACCTCCTAGGTTTAGCTTTCAACTAATAATACCAAGTGAACAAAGCAAATTGGTGATAAAAGTAAATTGGAAAGTTGTTTAAAAAGACATGCCCTATCTGAATCATGAAAGTTTATGTTAAACTTCCAATGGCCTTTCTATGATTAAGGCTGTCAGGGCCGAAACGTGTAAGACGTGCCTGGCTAGTCTATGCATATGCATTTTTTACTCCATGTGAGCCTGTAAATATGTTTTAATATTTTCCCAATACATTTTTGAAGTTTTAGCTGCTCCGTTTCATTATCTATGTGCAGCCACCAATCAGCAGATACTGAGCCTATCTAGATAGGCTTTTCAACAACGGATATCAAGAGAATGAATCACATTAGATAATAGAAGTAAATTGGAAAGTTGTTTAAAATTGCATGCTCTTTCTAAATCATGAAAGAAAAAAAAAATCATGTCCCTTTAAAGATTACTTCATCTGGCTACTGGGCAAAATACCTATTCTAATGCATCTGTTTTCCTATATGTTTTACAGTTTAATAGAATAAGGAACAATTCAGCGAGTTAGTTTCTAGATGAGCAGCCCTGTTAGAAAAATAGCATACACTCGATCTGTGCTATAATAAGGACCTGGCTTAGTTTCCTGTGCACTGGCCTAGCACGCAGGAACCATTCATATGTCTAGTATTATTTTGGACAAGGAGAATAATACAGCAATTAACTGTTTGTTATTCTACAGATAGCTGCCTGGCCCAATGTTACATGCAGAGATGTAACAGGTTCACATAACAGGAGTTTTAGACAAAACTTAGCACCAAAATATTTAGAGAATGATAAAGCATAAGCAAAAAACATCAGCTGTGGCCTACCTGACTAAAAGCACCTTAAAAATAATGGCAGCTATCATCATTATTTTACACATCTAAGGAATTTTTGCATACCAGTTTGAATTAAATATTAAAATAATTTTCCAAAAATAATATAATCAGAATGTTTTTATTTTTTTATTTTACTGCAATGAAGTGTTTAAAAGCTACGAAATGGATTTTTATCACATCATTTGATCAACATGACAGGAAGTGTGATGTTGTGATGATAGAGTGAAGAAAGCACAACCTGTTAACAAGATCAGGCTAATGTGAGAGAGTGACAGAGGCAGATTCAGGTGAAGTTGGTCTTGGAGACAGCACAGAGAGCCTAGAATACTCCATCAGATGGTTCTGCTTTGAGGATTGAGGGGCTGTGGATAGTCAGTCTCAGTCTAACAGGGCTATAACTGGATTGATAGGATTTTAAGTGATTTACAATTTTTCTCTGGGAGTTTTCAGACATTGTAATGTATTGTTGCCAATATGGCTCCATCAATATCAATAAAGACACTTCACTGGTTCCCGGCTGCCAGCACAACATGTTTACAGTGGTTCATTTATTTTCTTAATACACTTGAGACCTAGGCCTCTATTTATCAAGATGTCAACCGCAAATACGCTGGAATTCCACAGCATATTTGTGGCAAGCCTGATTCGCCTTAGTTATCAAACCGTACAGACCGGCAAAAGTAGAATTTAGTGACGTAACATACAATCCGCTGGACTCAGTCTGACACAGATCGATGCTTACGTCACTACAGATGTTCTGAACGCAAGTTCAACACAATCTGACTACTTTTGGAAGTTATCAAATTCCTACCAGGTACACTCGGCACTTTTCCTGCCTGGAGGCGGCTGATACCATAGGAATCAATGGGAGTCTGAAAGCAGCGAAAGCTCATGTTCGCTGCTGCCCGATATCCCATTGATTTCTATGGGAAATGTCTACACCTAACACCCTAACATGTACCCCGAGTCTAAACACCCCTAATCTGCCCCCCCCTATACAGCCGCAATTAAATAACGTGTTTAACCCCTAAACCGCCACTCCTGGAGCCCACCGTCACCTACATTATACTTATTAACCCCTAATCTGCCCCCCCCCCCCATACTGGCACAACTCTAATAAATGTATTAACCCCTAAACCGCCACTCCCGGAGCCCACCGCAACACTAATAAAGTGTTTAACCCCTATCTGCCGCCCCCTACACCGCCGCCACCACCTACATTATATTTATTAACCCCTAATCTGCCCCCCTACACCGCCGCCACCTACCTACTTTTATTAACCACTAATCTGCCGCCCTCAACGTCGCTGACACTATATTAAATTTATTAACCCCTAAACCTAAGTCTAACCCTAACACCCCCTAACTTAAATATAATTTAAATAAATCTAAATAAAATTACTACAATTAACTAAATAATTCATATTTAAAAATAAATACTTACCTATAAAATAAACCCTTAGTTAGCTACAATATAACTAATAGTTACATTGTAGCTATCTTAGGATTTATTTTTATTTTACAGGCAACTTTTATTTATTTTAACTAGGTACAATAGTTATTAAATAGTTATTAACTATTTAATAACTTCCTAGTTAAAATAAATACAAATATACCTGTAAAATAAAACCTAACCTAAGTTACAATTACACCTAACACTACACTATAATTAAATAAATTCCCTAAACTAAATAAAATTAAATACAATTAAAAACAATGATCTAAAGCAGTGTTTTTCAACCAGTGTGCCGTGGCACACTAGTGTGCCGTGAGAGATCCTCAGGTGTGCCGCGGCAGACTGAGAACAGTGTGACATATTTTTTAAATTTTGCTTGTTTTGATGTGACAGGCTCATCAGGCAGACAGGCAGGCATCATTTACAACCATGACATATTGACATTCATTCACAGACAATCATTATGATGTATAATGTATGCTGCATTAGGCTACAATGTGTGATTTTGTAAAATTTTGGGATGGTGGTGTGCCGCAGGAATTTTTAATGTAAAAAAGTGTGCCACGGCAAAAAAATTTTTGAAAATCACTGATCTAAAGTACAAAAACAAACAAACACTAAATTACAGAAAATAATAAAAGAATTACACCTATTCTAATCCCCCTAATAAAATAAAAAAGCCCCCCAAAATAATAAAAAGCCCTACACTATACTAAATTACGAATAGCCCTTAAAAGGGCCTTTTGCGGGGCATTGCCCCAAAGTAATCAGCTCTTTTACCTGTAAAAAAAAGTACAATACCTCCCACCAACATTAAAACCCACCACCCACACACCCAAGCCTACTCTAAAACCCACCCAATCCCCCCTTTAAAAAACCTAACACTAACCCTTGAAGATCACCCTACCTTGAAACCTCTTCAACCAGCCGGGCCGAAGTCCTCCACAAAGCCGGGCGAAGTGGTCCTCCAGACGGGCAGAAGTCTTCATCCAGGCGGCATCTTCTATCTTCATCCATCCGACGTGGAACGGGTCCATCTTCAAGACATCCGACGCAGAGCATCCTCTACTAACAACATGCAACGGCTGAATGAATGGTCCTTTAAATTACATCATCTAAGATGGCATCCCTTGAATTCCGATCAGAATTAAGGTAATAAAAATCCTATTGGCTGATGCAATCAGCCAATAGGATTGAAGTTCAATCCTATTGGCTGATCCAATCAGCCAATAGGATTGAGCTCGCATTCTATTGGCTGTTCCAATCTTCTGCCCATCTGGAGGACCCGTCTGGAGGACCACTTCGCCCGGCTTCGTGGAGGACTTCGGCCCGGCTGGGTGAAGACGTCTCAAGGTAGGGTGATCTTCAAGGAGTTAGTGTTAGTTTTTTTTAAGGGGGGATTGGGTGGGTTTTAGAGTAGGCTTGGGTGTGTGGGTGGTGGGTTTTAATGTTGGTGGGGGGTATTGTACTTTTTTTTACAGGTAAAAGAGCTGATTACTTTGGGGCAATGCCCCGCAAAAGGCCCTTTTAAGGGCTATTCGTAATTTAGTATAGGGTAGGGCTTTTTATTATTTTGGGTTTTTTTTTAATTTATTAGGGGGGTTAGATTAGGTGTAATTAGTTTAAAAAATCTTGTAATTATTTTATTATTTTCTGTAATTTAGTGTTTGTTTTTTTAGTACTTTGGATAATTTTATATAATTGTAGTTAATTGTAGTTAATGTAGGTAATTAATTTAATGATAGTGTAGTGTTAGGTGTAATTGTAACTTAGGTTAGGTTTTATTTTACAGGTACATTTGTCTTTATTTTAACTAGGTAGTTATTAAATAGATAATAACTATTTAATAACTATTGTACCTAGTTAAAATAAATACAAAGTTGCCTGTAAAATAAAAATAAACCCTAAGATAGATACAATGTAACTATTAGTTATATTGTAGCTATCTTAGGCCTAGATTTGGAGTTTGGCGGTAGCCGTGAAAACCAGCGTTAGAGGCTCCTAACGCTGGTTTTAGGCTAACTCCGGTATTTGGAGTCACTCAAAAAAGGGTCTAACGCTCACTTTTCAGCCGCGACTTTTCCATACCACAGATCCCCTTACGTCAATTGCGTATCCTATCTTTTCAATGGGATTTTTCTAACTCCGGTATTTAGAGTCGTGTCTGAAGTGAGCGTTAGAAATCTAACGACAAAACTCCAGCCGCAGAAAAAAGTCAGTAGTTAAGAGCTTTCTGGGCTAACGCCGGTTCATAAAGCTCTTAACTACTGTACTCTAAAGTACACTAACACCCATAAACTACCTATGTACCCCTAAACCGAGGTCCCCCCACATCGCCGCCACTCGATTACATTTTTTTAACCCCTAATCTGCCGACCGCCACCTACGTTATACTTATGTAACCCTAATCTGCTGCCCCTAACACCGCCGACCCCTGTATTATATTTATTAACCCCTAATCTGCCCCCCACAACATCGCCGCCAGCTACCTACAATAATTAACCCCTAATCTGCCGACCGCAAAGCGCCGCCACCTACATTATAGCTATGTACCCCTAATCTGCTGCCCCTAACACCGCCGACCCCTATATTATATTTATTAACCCCTAATCTGCCCCCCTCAACGTCGCCTCCACCTGCCTACACTTATTAACCCCTAATCTGCCGAGCGGACCGCACCGCTACTATAATAAAGTTATTAACCCCTAATCCGCCTCACTAACCCTATAATAAATATTATTAACCCCTAATCTGCCCTCCCTAACATCGCCGACACCTAACTTCAATTATTAACCCCTAATCTGCCGACCGGAGCTCACCGCTATTCTAATAAATGTATTAACCCCTAAAGCTAAGTCTAACCCTAACACTAACACCCCCCTAAACTAACACCCCCCTAAGTTAAATATAATTTTAATCTAATTAAATTAATTAACTCTTATTAAATAAATTATTCCTATTTAAAGCTAAATACTTACCTGTAAAATAAATCCTAATATAGCTACAATATAAATTATAATTACATTGTAGCTATTTTAGGATTAATATTTATTTTACAGGCAACTTTGTAATTATTTTAACCAGGTACAATAGCTATTAAATAGTTAAGAACTATTTAATAGTTACCTAGTTAAAATAATTACAAATTTACCTGTAAAATAAATCCTAACCTAAGTTACAATTAAACCTAACACTATACTATCATTAAATTAATTAAATAAAATACCTACAATTACCTACAATTAAACCTAACACTACACTATCAATACATTAATTAAATACAATATCTACAAATAACTACAATGAAATAAACTAACTAAAGTACAAAAAATAAAAAAGAACTAAGTTACAAAAAATAAAAAAATATTTACAAACATAAGAAAAATATTACAACAATTTTAAACTAATTACACCTACTCTAAGCCCCCTAATAAAATAACAAAGACCCCCAAAATAAAAAATGCCCTACCCTATTCTAAATTACTAAAGTTCAAAGCTCTTTTACCTTACCAGCCCTGAACAGGGCCCTTTGCGGGGCATGCCCCAAGAAGTTCAGCTCTTTTGACTGTAAAAAAAACCATACAATACCCCCCCAACATTACAACCCACCACCCACATACCCCTAATCTAACCCAAACCCCCCTTAAATAAACCTAACACTAAGCCCCTGAAGATCATCCTACCTTGTCTTCACCTCACCAGGTATCACCGATCCGTCCTGGCTCCAAAATCTTCATCCAACCCAAGCGGGGGCTGGCGATCCATCATCCGGTGGCTGAAGAGGTCCAGAAGAGGCTCCAAAGTCTTCATCCTATCCGGGAAGAAGAGGCGATCCGGACCGGCAACCATCTTGATCAAGCGGCATCTTCTATCTTCATCCGATGACGACCGGCACCATCCTGAAGACCTCCACCGCGGACCCATCTTCTTCCGGCGACGTCCAACTGAAGAATGACGGTTCCTTTAAGGCAGTGATTTTTAACCTTTTTTTTGCCGTGGCACACTTTTTTAAATTAAAAAATCCCGTGGCACACCACCATCCCAAAATTTAAAAAAAAATCACACATTGTAGCCTAATACAGCATATATATATACACATACACACAAACACACACATACTGTATGTATTGTGCTGTTATGCCATGCCTCCTACAAACTACCCCTGCACTGGGAGTAAAAAACAAGCGAAGTTTAAAAAATATGTCACACTGTTGTCAGTCTGCCATGGCACACCTGAGGATCTCTCACGGCACACTAGTGTGCCACGGCACACTGGTTGAAAAACACTGCTTTAAGGGATGTCATCCAAGATGGCATCCCTCGAATTCCGATTGGCTGATAGGATTCTATCAGCCAATCGGAATTAAGGTAGGAATATTCTGATTGGCTGATGGAATCAGCCAATCAGAATCAAGTTCAATCCGATTGGCTGATCCAATCAGCCAATCAGATTGAGCTCGCATTCTATTGGCAAAAGAGCTGAACTTCTTGGGGCATGCCCCGCAAAGGGCCCTGTTCAGGGCTGGTAAGGTAAAAGAGCTTTGAACTTTAGTAATTTAGAATATGGTAGGGCATTTTTTATTTTGGGGGTCTTTGTTATTTTATTAGGGGGCTTAGAGTAGGTGTAATTAGTTTAAAATTGTTGTAATATTTTTCTTATGTTTGTAAATATTTTTTTATTTTTTGTAACTTAGTTCTTTTTTATTTTTTGTACTTTAGTTAGTTTATTTAATTGTAGTTATTTGTAGATATTGTATTTAATTAATGTATTGATAGTGTAGTGTTAGGTTTAATTGTAGGTAATTGTAGGTATTTTATTTAATTAATTTAATGATAGTATAGTGTTAGGTTTAATTGTAACTTAGGTTAGGATTTATTTTACAGGTAAATTTGTAATTATTTTAACTAGGTAACTATTAAATAGTTCTTAACTATTTAATAGCTATTGTACCTGGTTAAAATAATTACAAAGTTGCCTGTAAAATAAATATTAATCCTAAAATAGCTACAATGTAATTATAATTTATATTGTAGCTATATTAGGATTTATTTTACAGGTAAGTATTTAGCTTTAAATAGGAATAATTTATTTAATAAGAGTTAATTAATTTCGTTAGATTAAAATTATATTTAAATTAGGGGGGTGTTAGTGTTAGGGTTAGACTTAGCTTTAGGGGTTAATACATTTATTAGAATAGCGGTGAGCTCAAGTCGGCAGATTAGGGGTTAATAATTGAAGTTAGGTGTCGGCGATGTTAGGGAGGGCAGATTAGGGGTTAATACTATTTATTATAGGGTTAGTGAGGCGAATTAGGGGTTAATAACTTTATAATAATAGCGGTGCGGTCCGCTCGGCAGATTAGGGGTTAATGAGTGTAGGCAGGTGGAGGCGACGTTGTGGGGGGCAGATTAGGGGTTAATAAATATAATATAGGGGTCGGCGATGTTAGGGCAGCAGATTAGGGGTACATAGGGATAATGTAAGTAGCGGCGGTTTACGGAGTGGCAGATTAGGGGTTAATAATATGCAGGGGTCAGCGATAGCGGGGGCGGCAGATTAGGGGTTAATAAGTGTAAGGTTAGGGGTGTTTAGACTCGGGGTACATGTTAGAGTGTTAGGTGCAGACGTAGGAAGTGTTTCCCCATAGGAAACAATGGTTCTGCGTTAGGAGCTGAACGCGTCTTTTTTGCAGGTGTTAGGTTTTTTTTCAGCTCAAACAGCCCCATTGTTTTCTATGGGGGAATCGTGCACGAGCACGTTTTTGAGGCTGGCCGCTTGCGTAAGCAACTCTGGTATCGAGAGTTGAAGTTGCGTTAAATATGCTCTACGCTCCTTTTTTGGAGCCTAACGCAGCCTTTATGTGGACTCTCAATACAAGAGTTATTTTTATGGTGCGGCAAGAAAAAAGCCAGCGTTAGCTTTTCGGGTCGTTACCGACAAAACTCTAAATCTAGCCGTCAGGGTTTATTTTATAGGTAAGTATTTAGTTTTAAATAGGAATAATTTATTTAGATTTAGTTAAATTATATTTAAGTTAGGGGGTGTTAGGGTTAGTGTTAGACTTAGGTTTAGGGGTTAATACATTTAATATAGTGGCGGCGGTGTAGGGGGGGCATAGTAGGGGTTAATAAATATAATGTAGGTGGCGGTGGGCTCTGGGAGCGGTGGTTTAGGGGTTAAACACTTTATTTAGTTGTGGCGGGCTCCGGGAGCGGCGGTTTAGGGGTTAATAAATTTATTAGAGTTGCGGTGGACTCCGGGAGCGGCGGTTTAGGGGTTAATACATTTATTAGAGTGGCGGTGGGCTCTGGGAGTGGCGCTATAGGGGTTAATAACTTTATTTAGTTGCGGCGGACTCCGGGAGCAGCAGTATAGGGGGTAAACAGTATAGTATAGTGTGGGTGTTTAGTGACAGGGTACCAAGAAAGCTGTAAAAAAGCCGAAGAGCAGCGAGATCGATGACTGTCAGTTAACAACAGTCCGCTAATCATCGCACCGTACTTGGTGCGCAGCTTTTTGACAGCTTTTTTGATAATTTTTGAGAACGTGTTCAGGTCCGCGGCCGCGATGTTAGGCGATCTTAGGCGAGCGTATTGGTGTCGTTGAATGCTAGAAAGTCGACGGCTTGATAAATAGAGGCCCTACTGTATGTTTGAAATGGGGCCTTTATGCAAACAGAGAAGTGTCCATGTGACTAAAATATCAACACCCCCCCAGGTCAAGAAGTGCTCCATAAAGTTTGTAAAAACTTTTACTCAATAAAGGGAGTCCATTTATTAAAGTTTAAAAAAAATAGAGCGAGCGTATGTGAGAAAGTTTGCATCACTTAAAGCCCTCCAAGTTAGTTAAATAAAAAGAGAGAATGTGCTATGCCACCCCCCTGCAGATTCACGGCCAATCGGCCACTTGCAGGGGGTGTCAATCAACCCGATCGAACACGATCGGGCGGATTGATGTCCGCAGCCTCAGAGGCGGCAGACTAGTTAAGGAGCAGTGTTCTTAAGACCGCTGCTTCTTAACTGCTGTTTCCGGCGAGCCAAACTACGATGTGTGATTAACTTGGAGAACTTAAAAGGGTTATGAAATTATGTTAAGCAAACAAATAAAAAATATTTCATATAAAAAACAGCACTGAATTACATTGTGGTCTATAGGAGATGTGTGTCCCCTGTAAATATATGTGTATATGCTTACATACATATGTACATACACATATTACATACATACACATATTAACACATACATATATATGTATATATGCATATACATATATTTACATTTGCTGCCCATCACTGCGTGACTTACCCCCTTCGATGCGCTAGTTCTCATGCTATGTCTCACGGCATGAGGCTCCCGTCAGAGCCTATGGAAGGGCGCTCTCGTGAGCGCAATGCTTCTGTGCAATGCAAATGCGAGGTCACGTTCGCATTGCATCTCACCTGCAATACATTTACGTGTGCTGGTATTACAAAGTGGAGCACAAATATCGCTTTAGCAAAAGCCATATTTGCCCTCCACTTTTAATGTGAAGCAAAGTGGGGCATAGTTCGAATTTATCTTTATTGAAATCTTGATTCACTGAGTATAGCTCGCTTATGTAGGGGATGATCTGTAAATACTTATACATAAGAGATCCACTTGCTCTTCCTCTTCAATCTTGCTACTGAGGTTGCTGTAATTCCTCTCTGGACATGATCAAAATAAAGCTGACGTTAGTGATTATATCACTAGAACAATACGCATGTGTGCCACATGTACAATTGAATTGAGCATGCGTGGGTACGTAAGAGCCATAACTTAGAGAATCCAGGTTTGGAAATGGGCAAGATTTCAGTGTAAGAACAACGCTAATGGAAGGTCTGTGTCCAAATTTACTCTATTTATCAAGCCCGGGTGGACATGATTCGCTATAGCGAATCATGTCCGCCCTGAATCGCTAAATGCCGACTGCATACGCTGTCGGCATTTAACATTGCACAAGAAATGCTTGTGCAATGCCGCCCCCTGAGGCCAATCAGATTCTAGCAGGGGGTGCAAATTATCCTAATCGCATCTGATCGGGATGATTGCAGTTTGCCATCTAAAAAGTGGTGGATGAGTTAAAGGGACACTGAACCCAAATTTTTTTTCTTTTGTGATTCAGATAGAGCATGCAAATTTAAGCAACTTTCTAATTTACTCTTATTATCAATTTTTCTTTTTTTCTCTTGCTTTCTTTATTTGAAAAAGAAGTCATCTAAGCTATTTTTTTTGTTTCAGTACTATGGAAAGCACTTGTTTATTGGTGGGTGAATTTATCCACCAATCAGCAAGAACAACACAGTGTGTTCACCAAAAATGGGCCGGCATCTAAACTTACATTCTTGTATTTCAAATAAAGATACCAAGAGAATGAAGAGAATTCGATGATAGGAGTAAATTAGAAAGTTGCTTAAAATTGCATGCTCTATCTGAATCACGAAAGATAAAAATTGGGTTCAGTGTCCCTTTAAGGAGAAGTGGTCTTATGACCGCTGATTCTTAACTACAGTTTAACTGGAGCTTTTTGTAAGTATTTTAGATTTGTATAGGTTGAACTCGATGGACTTCGGTCTTTTTTCAACCTTATCTACTATGTTACTATGTTATCTACTATGTTACTATGTTATCTACTATGTTACTATGTTTCTAGTGAGTAAATCTCCCCCTATATATTGGTTTGAAGCCTTGATAAATTGAGCCCAATGTATGTAGTTTGTAACCACAACATGCACATACTGAATGCCTTTGCTACCTTCTCCAGAATTAGGGCTAGATTACAAGAGGAGTGCAAAATTATCAGGTGCCTGCAAAAGGGCAAATTTGCCCCATTTGCGGGCACGAGATAATTAATCAGCCATTACAAGTGGCAGGTTATTGCTACCATGAGTTCACGGTAGCAATTATCGCTTATAAAATTAACCAGAGATCCGATATCTGGTAAATTTTAGAAATGTGCCCCGAATGACCCCAAAATACCCAATATTTCAATGTTGAAACACTTGAAAGTGATGCAGCGAAGCTGTATAAAGCTGACTAGAAAATATCACCTGAACATCTCTATGTAAAAAAGAAAGATATTTTACCTCAAAATGTCCTATGTATTCACACCCCATTGTAAATGACTTTAAGCAGCAAATCAGTATATCTGTCCTGGGACTTGCAAGGGAGCATGCCTCATGCACACTCATTTTATTTCCCTATTCAGTTTAAGGAAGTTTACTATGAAATCTCATTAGAGTAAAGTGAAATCTCATGAGATCACAGTAAAAGAGTTCTGACTTCAGCACTGTTGATGCTGATTGGCTGCTGTTCATTTCTTATTATTTTTTTGTTTACCTGCAGCTGGACAGCAGCTGAAGTATAACTTTTTACACTGAACTTACTCTGGTGAACTGAGAAAGTTGTAAGGTAAAATATATTCCTTTTTTAAATAGAGATGTTCAGGTGATATTTTCCTGTCAGCCTTTAACAGTTATACTGCATCAGTTTCAATACATAATACTTTGCATATCAAGCAACAACTACTAGAAATGCGGAATGACAATAATTACAGCTGCAACACACATGTTTTGTTTATGGTAAAGTAGTCTCACTGGCTAGAACAAAATTGTCTGGAGGAAGCTGTACATGGCTGTTATGACACATTCTAGAAGTGTGGTTGGGGTTTTTCACCTACACTTAGGTACAGAATACAGAATTAATAAAAAAGCTATTGCCCCTGTGAAATATCTCGTCTTGTGGTCATGTCTCTCTATTTAAATGATGTTAAGGTTGTGCCATATTTTTTATATTTCTTTTATTTGTCTTTAAAAGGGACACTAAAGTCAAAATGAAACTTTCTTGGAACTGATTCAGAAAACAACGCGCTATTGCATTTTCTATTAATTATTTGTTGGTTTGTTGTTGTTAATTACTTGTTGGTTATGCAATTCTACTGTATTTAAAGGTCCTTCAACTGAGAGTTTTTTTTTTGTTTTTGATTTTTTTAATTAAACTTTTCTATAAGGCTTTGTGGACATTTTTGTGATGCTGGAATCCTTCACAATGAAAGGTCTGTGTGACATGAGGAGATACTGCTCTCTTGATTATAATGGAGTTTTTTTCCTGCAAAATATGAATTTCACAAATTGTTTAATTAATTGAATCTAGGCTGTTTAGTAGCAGCCTGTAGGAATAAGTATCCTTCTAGGTTCATACTTTACTCTAACGTTGCTATTATTTTCTTTTTAATTATACTGTTAATCTGAATGAAAAGGGACGCTATGGCAGGAGACCCAAGAAGACCCCACTGCTGACACAGAAACATAAAAATGCCAGAGGAAGCCAACATTCTTTTGGGAGAATGTGCTGTGGACAGACGAAACAAAATTACAGCTTTTTGGTAAAGCCCATCATTCTACTGTTTTCAGAAAAAGAAATGAGGCTTTTAAAGAAAAAAAATACAGTCCCTACAGTCAAACATGGTGGAGGTTCACTGGCATTATGCAATCGGAACGACACCATCTTGGATCTCCACGCTGTGTTTCCCTGAGATGCTCCTCCTCCCACACACACAGGCACAGCTCTTAGGGTGCGAGTGTCACGTGACAGCTGGCTCTCGCACACTAAGAGCTGTGCTCCTTAAGAAGGCTATGGGCTGGCCTGTAGGTGGCACTGCACTCAATGCAGGCTGAAAGTGGAGAGAGCTTTTGCCTATAATTCTGTCTATCGCACTGCTCAGCATGTGCGATAGTCTAGATAGAAGTATACAGCCCTCTCCACTTTCAGCCTTATTAAGAATTAAAAAGTGCAATTTTAATGTTTTTTAGTAAAAACTGAAGTGGAGAATGGAAGATTTTTTTATTTTATCTGCAAAAAAAGTTTAAAAATGTAAAAAAAAAATATTTATTTTCTCATTCTTTTTTTTTTTTTTTTTTTTTTTCATCAGGGGTCAGTTCAGGTCAGGGGGTTCAGGTCAGGGGGTTCACGTGCTCAAGTGCTCCTATAGAGGAGCCTCCACTGATCGGAAGACTACTAAATAATTCTGTGGTGCAATGTAGGGCCCAGTGTCAGAAAGTTGGGTTTTACAGCAGGACAATGACCCAAAGCACACTTCTAAAATCACCCAGAAATGGTTTAAGACAAAGCACTGGAGAGTACTGAATTGGCCAGCAATTAGTCCAGATCTCAATCCCATAGAGCACCTGTGGAGAGATCTCAAAACAGCAGTTGTGAAAAGGAACCCTTCCAATCTGAGAGACCTGGAGCAGTTGGTGAAAGAAGAGTAGTCCAAAATTCTATTAGATACAGGTAGGTGTCCAAAACTCTTTGATGGTTACAGGAAGTGATTGATTTCAGTTATTTTTTCCAAGGGGTGTGCTACCAAATATTAAATTGAGGGTACCAATAATTTTGTCCAGTCCATTTTTGGAGTTTTGTGTGGAATGTGTCAGATGGGTGCCAATATTTTTGCCCATGACTGTATATATATATATATATATATATATATATATATATATATATATATAAATATATATATATATGTTCCTGTTAGAAACGGAAGTGCAGAACACTGTTATAGTCCCCACTGCCATTGACTGTACACTCTAGTGACCTATTTATAACTGTCACTAATTCATCACAGCAGAGAAGGTAATCTAAGTTACAACATGGCAGCGCCCATTGCTTTATAGACACTAAAAGCTTACATTTATTTTGTCAATATTTAAGCAGCTAATGAAACTTTAAAAAATACATCTACATGTTTTTGTCAGACTAATCTTTTCTTTGATTGCATCATTCTACCTTATATTTCTAAACTAAATTACGAGTTTTGCGTTACAGTGCGGTATGGCTATACCACTGAAAATTGGCCATTGCATGTGGAATGGCTGGTAACACATATTACGAGTTGCGGCGGTATAGGCTGTAACGCAAGCAGCATTTTAACCTTAACCCAGCTCTCCATTCCTCACTCAAAAATGACATTTGAAAATAAAATAAATAAAAACTTACCTGTAAAATAAAAAAAACCTAAGATTAAACTATAAATAAACCTAACATAACTAAACTAATAAAAAAAAATACCACTTAAAAAAAACCAAAATTACAAATATAAATAAACCTAATACCACGAAAAAAAATTAAAATCTAACATTACAAAAAATAATAAACACTAACAATACGAAAAACAAAACACTCTAAGATTACAAAAAATAATAAACAAAATTATCAAAAATAAAAACAATTACACCTAATCTAATAGCCCTATAAAAATAACCCACCCAAAATAAAAACATCCCCTAACCTAACAATAAGCTACCAATAGCCCTTAAAAGGGCCTTTTGTAGGGAATTGCCCTAAGTTAAACAGCTCTTTTACCTTCAAAAAATTACAAAATACCCCCAACAGTAAAACCCCCCACCCAACCAACCCCCCAAAATAAAAAAGTAAAAAAAAATCCTAAGCTACCCATTGCCCCAAAGAGGCATTTGTATGGGCATTGCCCTTAAGAGGGTATTCAGCTCTTTTACTGCCCAAAGCCCGAATCTAAAAAAAAAACTAACACTAACCCCAGAATATCTACTCACGGTTCCTGAAGTCATCCATCCTCAACCAGGGGGCGACATCTTCCTCCATAGCGGGACCATCTTCTATCTTCATCCCGGTGGTGCGGAGCTGTGGAGGGGCGGAGCAGAGCTGTCCAGGACTGGCAATGACATCCAGCGTGGAACGTCCTCTTCATACGATCACAGCCGTATACTGAAGGCTTGAATGCAAGGTACCCGTTTAAAAATGGGGTACATTGCATTCCTATTAGCTGACATTTTCAAATCAGCCAGTAGCTCTCATCCTATAGGCTGATTTGAAAAAATAGACCTTCCAAAATGGAGAATAACATGACTGTGCCTTCACATGCCACATGGGACAAGCATCCTGGGACAAGCATCCTGACTGGCTGCTTTAAGTCTCTTTACAGTAATGTGTGAATATTTGAGGTAAAATACAGTATCTCCCTTTTTTACATACAGATGTTCAGGTGATATTTTCTAGCTAGCTTTTTACAGCTATGTTGCATCACTTTTATGTGCTTATTTGTTTCATCATTATTTAATTTTAAAAAATGGTTTGAAATGCTACAACCAAAATTCTAGTCTAATAAATCATCCTTTTTTTTTTAGTATGTTGTGAGTCCCTTTTTTCAGATCTGGTCAACCTAAAATAGAGTAGATGTTATTATATATTAAATTACAGACTCTACAATATATAAATGCGTGGATTTCTAGGAGTGTGGAGCAGAAACACAATATTCCTTGCGGTAAATAGTTCCGAGGCTGCAAGGCTAAAGTTGCCAGGTGCCCAGTATTTATCAGGGCTATCCAGTTTTTAGCTGTCTGACCAGTAAATTATATGAAAAATAATGACACTTAAAGGATTATAAAACTGGGTAAAATGTAGTATAAGCAAAACATGTATAATGATTTATAAAGGCAGCCCCGGAACAAGTCCTTCCGTGGAGGGTTTTTTGACCCCACTTGAGTGACAGAATGGGAGGAGTGGTTAGAGGTGGCATAAGAGCCTTTAAATGGGGGTGGTCAGCGGAAGCTGGCACTTTTGAGCGGGAAGAATCTGAAGCGGTAAGAACTTGCAGCGTACTTACCATGGCTGATCTGCAGATGGTCCTCGTCAGGGTGCAGGAGCTGTTTGCAATGAAGAGGTCTGGCTTGGGTGTTACAGAGGCTGGATGGAGATGGAGTGGTGGGCGGTGCTGGAGGAGATGACACGGCGAACAGTAGTGGTGAGGCGGAGGACCAATCAAGGCCGCTGAGGAGGTCCCGTCTGCCAGAGAGGCTCAGTCCATCGCTTGGGTGCAACAGAGGCTGGATGGAGATGGAGTTGTTGGCGGCGCTGGATAAGATGACACAGCGGACAGTAGTGGTGAGGCGGAGGACCAATCTAGGCCTCTGAGGAGGTCCCATCTGCCATAGAGGCTCAGTCCATCGATCGAGACCAGGCGAGAGTCTGTGAGCAGGTGGCAGATTTCGGAGAGGGCCCCTGGAGCTGGGAGACGGACCCGCAGATGGGTGGTGCAGTCCAGCACTGTGGCGGAGGTTAATGGCGGCAGCATCACCAGGAGCAGTGACGTCAGCATCATGGAGCAGGTGACAGCGCCGGCTGATGGAAGCCGGGAAGGTATGTCGGGACCGGATACGGCCTCTGTGGTGGGACATGATGCTGTAGTGGGAGGGACAAGGACTGAGGTGCTGGAGAGGATGGCTCAGGAGAGTCTGAGCAGGGTGCTGGACCAGGCATCGACATTTTTAGGCCTAGGAGGGCAATCTACTGTGACCGGAGGTGATGGAGTACTGAGGGGATAGCTGGGGGTGCCAGGGAGTTAGAACGGTGGGTGGGTAGTGAAGGGCTGGAAGGCAGGGGATGTGTTACTAGGGGGCAGATAGGGGTGCGTAGGGTGGCACAAAGGGGGTGGGCAGGATGAGGAGCAGGGGGAGAGGTATTAGAGGCCAAGGGCATGTTAGGGCTATGGATAGGCATGCTAATGTTTGTTTTTCCACATATTTGGAAGCGGTGGCTGTTTTTCCCCTGGAAGGGGAAGTAAGACGGGAGACTACTTCTGCAGCTCTGGACAGTGACTCACTGTGGGTTGAGGATGCCTACAGTGACTTTGCGAAGGAAGAGGAGGTGGAGCCTACTAATTCCAGACCTGTTACTGTGGACCAGGTAGGGGACTTGGCTGCATTAATGCAGCTACTCCGGGCTTTGGTGCCAAGGGGGGGGGGTGAGGGGTAGGGAGGCTGTGAGTAGGGCTAATTCTGAGAGGGGTGTTAATTTGGGGGACGGGGGCTCAGTGGAGGGTAATAGAGGTTCTGCATCCTCTCAGTCTCAGGTTCGGCCCAGGGAGAGGAGGAGACAGGACAGCAGGATTCCAGTGTCATGGCAGTGGGTGAGGATCCGCTCGCCTCTGGTTCATCATAGACGGCAGGAGGCTGGTGAATCATCAGTATGGGGCACTCTGGACAGGCATACGGGGCAAAGGAGGCAGAGCAGGAGGTCACAATCCCCTGAGAGGAGGAGCAGCAGGGAAAGTACAGTTCCTAGTGGATGGGGAGGCACTCATGGTGCAGAGAGGGAGGATAGCAGGAGCGAAGTTGGAACAGGAGTGAAGTCTGGCGGGGGAGCTGGTATGGTGCTGGGACAGACAGGTGAGAGTGTCGCAGCATGTTCAGTGTCTAAAGGAGGTACATCTGGGGATATTAGGTGTGAGTCAGTATTGAAAGGTTTGAAGGACTTGGTGGCACAGTTAGAAGGTGGACAGCAGAGTGGGTGTGTGACTGGGGCTGGCATTGGTTCGCCAGGCCATGTAGAGGTTTGGGTGACACAAGGCGAGTCGTCCGGGGTCAGGTCCCAGGAGCGGTCAGAAATGGGGCAGCCGGGGATGGTTAGTGCTAGTGGGGGAAGTGGGCCCGTAGTTAAAGTGTTGGAGCAGTCTTTAAGACGGCCTTGTCTGTGTTCAGTGGGCCCTTTGGGGATCCACTTAACAAAGGAGGTCAAGGAAAAGATTTGGAGGCGGGAGTTTGTGGAGATTTTCTCCCTGCTCCCGGTTGACCAGTTTATTGATATTAAGGAGGACTCCAAAGGGGACACTGCTAAGAAGAAGGAGGAAGAACATAAGAAAAGGTACAGGAAGTTGCCAAAGACGTTGTCAAATTGGTCTAAGGCTTTCTGTATACTGGCGAGTGTCGTGGGTGAAAAGAACCCTGAATTCTGTTGTGCTTTAATTTGTTATCTGGATGAAGCTCTGCTTTCAATTCAATGAGGGAGCGTGTTGGTTCGGAGCAGCTTGTAAATACAAGCATGAATGTTCCTATTGCGGGGGAAACCATTCTGGCTCCAGGTGTTTCAAAAAGGCAAAATCGACAGGAAAAGGGTAGGTGGCTCCTGCGGGCCAGGACGCTGGTGAGAGTTGAAAAGATGACGCCTTGGCTAAGGCGGTATGGTAGGCGAAGGGGTAATGCGGGAGATGCAGAATTATTGTTGACTAGATTTAGCTCTGTTTTCCGTATTCCCTTGGGTTCTGGTATTTTGGGTAACCTCAAATCGGTGAATGATTTTTCTGATGTGGTGGTTAAGCTGGAGAAAGAGGTGGCTTTGGGTAGGATGGCTGGTCCATTTAGGGACCCCTATTGAAAAACTTGAGGATTTCTCCATTGGGTGTGGTGCCTAAGAAGGTGCCTGGTCAATTCAGGATGATCCATCACTTATAGTTTCCAAAAGGTTCTTCTGTGAATGATGGGATTGATCCTGAGGTGTCAGCGGTGAGGTATGCATCCTTTGACAGGGCATTGGATTTGGTTAGGTGTGCAGGTCAGGGGGCTCTATTGGCAAAGGAGGATATTGAATCAGCATTTAGGCTCCTCCCGGTTCATCCTATGTGTCACCATTTGTTGGGCTGACATTTTGGAGATGCATTCTTTGTGGATTTGTGTTTGCCAATGGGCTGTTAAATATCTTGCTCTTACTTTGAGAAGATTAGTTGTTTTGTGGAGTGGGTGGTGAGGCAGCAGTCTGGGTGGTCTTCCATCATTCACTACCTAGATGACTTCTTGTTTGTAGGTCCTACAGGTTCGGGAGTTTGCCAGGAACTGATGAATGCCTTTTCTGAAGTTGCTAGGGATTTTGGGATTCTGGTGGCAACTGAGAAGACTGAAGGCCCGTCTTCTGTCCTCAGCTTTCTGGGGATCTGTATTGATTCAGAGTTGATGGAGTGGAGGTTGCTGGAGGATAAGATTGGGGACTTGGTTCGAACCATTGATGGGGCTTTAGCGAGGAAAAAGCTTACTTTGAGGGAGGGAGTCGTTGGTGGGGAAGTTGAACTTTGCGTGTAGGATAATTCCAATGGGGAGGATCTTCTGTCGGAGATTGTCATTAGCAACGTTTGGCGTCAAGCTTCCTCAATTTAGGATTCATTTGTCTAATGATTTGAAGGAGGATTTGAGAGTTTAGTAAGCTTTTCTTGCTGAGTTTAATGGGAGATCCTTGAATCAAGCTGCTGAAGTGCCGAATGGTGTGTGACATCTTTTCACGGATGCTTCGGAAGCCCATGGCTTTGGGGCAAATCTTTGGACGGAAATGGTGTGTTGGCGCTTGGCCCGAGAACTGGGCGGCAGCCGGTCTGACAAAGAACCTAGTTTTCCTTGAATTGTTCCTTTTGATGGTAGCTGTCAGAGTGTGGGGTGACAGGCTTAGAAATAGGAAAGTGTTGTTTCATTCGGACAATATGGGGGTGGTTTTTGCCTTTAACCGATTGTCTTCTAGTTCCAAGCCAGTAGTGGATTTGCTCAGAATGTTTGTTCTTGAATGTTTAAGACACAACGTATACTTTAGGGCTGTACATGTGCCGGGAAAGGAGAATGTGGTTGCTGATGCCCTTTTCAGTGGCAGCGGTTTTGGGACATGGCACCGGAGGTGGAGAGGATCGCCACTCCTTGCCCGGACGACATGTGGCAGCTGAGCTTCCTAGATTGCTGAGGTTAGCTGGGGGAGCTGTTGGAGAGCTTATGCGGTGGTGTGGTTGCAGTGGTTGAATAGGTTAGAGGCAGCAAAGGGTTCCTCTGCAGATGATGTCAGTGTATTTTTGGATTGGATTGAGGAGTGGAGGGTAGAAAAGTTGTCTCGTTCTGTCATTCAACGTAAGACGGCGGCGTTGGAATTTTTGGGATGGGAGGATTTAACTAAGAATTTTGGTGTCCGCATGGCGGTGAGAGGGTTGGTTCATGGTAGAGGGAATGTTGATCAGAGGCAACTGTTGGTATTCTCAATTTTACAGAAGGTGATTTTGTCTTTACCTGAGGTGAGTTTTTCTACCTTTGACTTTTTATTGTTTCGAGCAGCCTTTTTGTTAACATTCTTTGGTGCTTTTAGAGTCTCAGAATTATTTGGGGTGAATAGACGGGATAACGGGGGATTCTGTATAAAGATATAGTAATTAATTCAAAAGAGTTGTTGTTGTGGTTAAGGAAGTCTAAGATGGATCAGCAAAGTAGGGGGAAATGGATTCGGCTTTTGGAGATTGGGGGTGCGTGCTGCTCAGTAACAGCGGTTAGGGAATTTTTGGAGGTGCGTAAGGTATTGGCCGAAGGCCCTCTTATGTTGCATGATAATGGGTCTTCCTTTTCTCGCTATCAATTTGGGGCAGTGCTGAGGAAAGTGCTTGGAGTGGTGGGTGTGGTTGGAAGTGAGTTTGGTTGCCATTCTTTTAGGATTGGGACGACAACAGAGGCAAGGGGTTTAGGGCTGAGTGACAGTGTGGTGAAAAGGATTGGGAGGTGGAGATCTGATTGTTTTAAATTGTACATTAGGCCAGGGTTGGAGTTATAGTTGTTTTTTGTCTTAGCAGGTCCGCTTCACTGTTGGATCGTGGGCCATTCTTACATTTATTGGACAAGGAAGGCGGCAGCAGTTCGGGGACCCAGTTGATAGTTCGGCAGATCAAGTTGTAGTTAAATGGTTTGGGGTTCGGGCTTGAGGTGGGACCAGGTAGTTGGTCAGGTGATTGATAAGGCCAGGTTATTCCGGCCTCCTGATATCTTGTTGATTCATGCAGGGGGCAATGATCTGGGTTTTATGGCCCAGAAAGAGTTAGTGGATAGGATCAGGTGGGCTTGAATAGGTTAAAAGAGTTGTTCCCTCAGTTGTTAGTTGTTTGGTCGGACATTGAATGCCGGCTATGCTGGAGGTCAGCATGGGATGTGAGAAGCTTCTATGAGGAAAGTTAATAGGATGATGATGCGTTTTGTGGCTGTTAGGTGGTTTTGGGATCAGGCACGTGGAATTTGAGGGTGAGTCGGGAAAATGTTTCTTCCTGAAGGATGGAGTTCACCTCAATTAAGTTGGTCTCCACCTATTTAATTTTAACCTGAGTGAAGGGGTGAAAAAAGCCTCATCCCTGTGGGGTGGTGCTCGACGGCAGTTCGAGCAGTGGCGGGTGCTAGCCTTAAGTTTGAATTAATTGAGTAAACTGGTACCTCCTCATGTAAGAGGAGAGGTTATTTTTGGGGGGTGTGCCTGGCTGAGTGCCAGTGGAAGGCACGTGATGTGGTGAGGGGAAAGCACCTTTATGAGAAGTTAAAGTTGTGGTTAAGTTTTAACTTAATGTTTAATAAATGCGGGCTGCGGCCTTTTTTGACCCACTTCAGTGTCAGAGTTTTATTTATGAAATGGAGTAATACTAAATGTGGGGTCATGATAACTGCAATACAATTAACATTTTCTTCAAAACAAAGCTTCTGAGTAGTTTAAACAAAGTAATTTTATTTTCAATGTGATTTCCCCAAAGACAGCCAACAAACAAAACGCTATTTAACAAGAAATATATGCATCCAATCAGCTTCTTAACGTTTGCATAATAATATCTGGAATGTGCGCTCCAGAGCACATGCGCATTACAGTCATTAAATTTCTTTTATATATTGTACTTATTTGTTCTATCATTGTTCTAAATAAAAATGTTTAATAAATTATTTTATTTGTGTAGTACCCAAATTATTTTATATATATATATATATATATTGAGAAAGAGAGAGAGAGAGAGAGAGAGAGAGAGAGAGAAAGAGAGAGAGAACAATGCTCATTAACCTAGGGGAGATTCAGTATAACTCCGCTCAATACTTACAAATAAATGGTGCTGCTCCGTCCCACTAGCTGCCATAGATAGAGCTCTTATGACCCTTGGGGGTCCATTTATCAAGATCCGGATGGAGCTTGAGGGCCTGTGTTTCTGGCGAGCCTGCAGGATCGCCAGAAACACCAGTTATGAAGTCTAAAGACCGCTGCTCCATAACCTGTCCGCCTGCTCTGAGCAGGACAGACATCGCCGCAATTCAACCCGATCGAGTACGATCGGGTTGATTGACACTCCCTGCTGGCGGCTGATTGGCCGCAAATCTGCAGGGGGCGGTGTTGCACCAGCAGCTCACAAGAGCTGCTGGTGCAATGCTGAATACGGAGAGCGTATTGCTCTCTGCATTCAGCAGGGTCTGTCGTACCTGATCCGCACTGTCGGATCAGGTCCGACAGACCTTTGTTAAATAAGCCCTTGGAGGGCTCTGTAGCTGTGATGGTGACGCCAGCGGCATCAACATGAATAAGCCGCCATACTCTTACCCAGGTAGACCACCGTGATAGGACTCGTATAATGAGTCCCACGGTGGGTTTGGAAATGCAAGTAAATTAATTGTAAAATTGCTGGAAAATGGCAACAATAAAAAAAAAAACACTAAAAGTAAGTAATTAGTAAAAAAAAGTGTTTATTGGAACATTCTTTTTATTACTGCAAACTTTTTTTTTAATATCCCTTTAAATGATTAATTCTGATCTGAGGTCTTAGGTGACTTATTGAGGCTTCAGGGTCATGGGTCTGATCAATGGTGTGATATGGGGATATATAACATGTAAGCTCACAAGCCCACCTTTCCTGTTGATTGTCTTATGTAAAGAAGGTAATGCCCTCTTACCTTTATGATTTATTCAGATTATTGTACTTTACAAATGTATACTTTAATGTTAAACTTACCACACTGCATAATGTGTTGGCGCTTTATAAATAAAAGATAATAAACAATTATAATAATTGACAATCGGGTCTGATCTGAGGTCATATGACTGACAGGAGCTGCAGGCCATGTTTCTGATCTGAGACCTGATTGCAATTTGCAACCCTACCTACTGCTTTCCCTAAATACCCACTGGTTTTCCAGTATTTTTTATGGTAGACAGGTGACAATTCTATGTACAAGAAGATAAAGATCAACCATTTTGGTTGTGTCTGTGTTTCATGCTGACAAAACAAGAAGTTATTTTTAGACATCTAGTGAAATATTTTACATTTTTCCTATCAAATTTCACATTAACCAAAGGTGCATGCTGGGTAAGCAGGCTGTTACATTAAAAATATGGATCTGACCACGACCACAAAATAAGGCAACTTGCTTTTGTGATTATAAAAGATGTTTTCTCATAATCCATTTGGTTTGACAGAGATATGATTTCGCAGCAGTGGAATGTGCAGATCTAGATAAGATACTTTCACAAACAAGTGGAGAAAAACAGCAGTATCAGGTTACTTGAGGCTAATGGTACAAACATATGTCTCACACATATAATCTGTTTGTATTTTCTCTACACGCTGTATGTGAGTTTTGCTTATTGTCTGAAATACTTTTGTTTGTGAAGAATCTTATACCAATCTATAATATTTACAATCCCCACATCCTTACTAACTGTACAAGTAGGCTGTATATCCCCCTGAGCAAGTGTCATCTTCCATAACTAAAGAGGTAGTTGCCATGGCATCCCATTAGTTATTGTCTTACAGGACCAGTAAATGCAATATTAACAAGTGCATAATAAAAAGACAATGCAATAGCCGCTTCTATAATATTCAAATAAGCAGTAGATTTTTTTCTGTCAAATTTATTTTTTTCTCCCATTTTCCGGCCCCCTTTATCATGTTTTAAAAAAATCAGCGAATCACAGACTAGTATATATATATATATATATATATATATACCTTGTGAGCTTGTGCACATGCTCAGTAGGAGCTTGTTCCCCAGAAAGTGTGTATACAAAAAAGACTGTGCAAACTTTTATAATGGAAGAAAATTGGAAAGTGTCTTAAAACTGCATGCTCTTTCTGAATCATAAACGTTTATTTTGACTTGAGCGTCTTTTTAATTACCCTTCATCTTTTGCTTCAGGGGTATTATAACCATACTAGAGTACCCTTAAAGGGACAGTCTACCATAGAATTGTTATTGTTTTAAAAGATAGATAATTCCTTTATTACTCATTCCCCAGTTTTGCACAACCAACACAGTTATATTAATATACTTTTTACCTCTGTGATTACCTTGTACCTAGGAACCTTCTTCCAGCCCCCTGATCACATGACTGTGACTGTTTATTATCTATTGTCTTAAATTTAGCATTGTTTTGTGCTAAATCTTAAATAACTTTCTGTGCCTGAACACAGTGTTATCTATATAGCCCATGTGTACTTTCTGTCTCTTTCGGCTAGATTTAGAGTTCTGCGGCCAAAGGGGTGCGTTAGCTATGCTGGTTTTTTCTCTCCCGCACCTTTTAAATACCGCTGGTATTTAGAGTTCACAGAAGGGCTGCGTTAGGCTCCAAAAAGGGAGCGTAGAGCATATTTACCGCCACTGCAACTCTAGATACCAGCGTTGCTTACGGACGCGGCCAGCTTCAAAAACGTGCTCGTGCACGATTTCCCCATAGGAAACATTGGGGCCGTTTGAGCGTTCAGCTCTTAACGCAGCTACATTGTTTCCTATGGGGAAACACTTCCTATGTCTGCACCTAACACCCTAACATGTACCCTGAGTCTAAACACCCCTAACCTTACACTTATTAACCCCTAATCTGCCGCCCCCACTATCGCTGACCCTTGCATATTATTATTAACCCCTAATCTGCCGCTCCGTACACCGCCGCCAGCTACGTTATCCCTATGTACCCCTAATCTGCTGCCCCTAACATCGCCGACCACTATGTTATATTTATTAACCCCTAATCTGCCGCCCCCGCTATCGCTGACCCCTGCATATTATTATTAACCCCTAATCTGCCGCTCCGTACACCGCCGCCAGCTACGTTATCCCTATGTACCCCTAATCTGCTGCCCCTAACATCGCCGACCACTATGTTATATTTATTAACCCCTAATCTGCCGCCCCCGCTATCGCTGACCCCTGCATATTATTATTGACCCCTAATCTGCCGCTCCGTACACCGCCGCAACCTATATTATACCTATGTACCCCTAATCTGCTGCCCCTAACACCGCCGACCCCTATATTATATTTATTAACCCCTAATCTGCCCCCCACAACGTCGCCTCCACCTACCTACAATAATTAACCCCTAATCTGCCGACCGGATCTCACCGCTACTATAATAAATGTATTATAGTAAAGCCGGTGCTGCTGCAGGAAACGTCCGTCGGGTAAGAGGGAAACAGACCCACTCTGTATAGGGGAGAGTATGGAGCCAGCCCAAAAAACGGTGGACAGCCGCAAAAAGGTACAAGAAAAAACAGGCGGCTACTGAGATACTGAAAGAAGGTACTTTATTCCAGTTAAAAAGTAGACATGAAGCAAAAAGGGTAAATATGACACAACAAACCAGGGAGGGAACAGCAGACTTACATGTTTCGCGCTGGCTAGCGCTTAATCATAGAAGCTGTTAGACAAGTGAAACCTGCTGTGGCTTTTAAAGGGACAATACACCAATCAAAACACCTAGTTTTGAAGCTAACAGTATATTATGTACACTTATGTGGTATTTATCACATATATGTAAATTTAAAAAAAAGGCACCATATACAGTGATGACAAATTATTGATAAAACAAAACTAGATATAACAACAGAATATAACATATACATTTCCCATATGATTTTTCAAAAAAGGAAAAATAAAGAACAAGGATAAAGCAGAAAAAAATCTCTTAATGATTTGAAAAAACCTCTAAATGATCCATTATAATTTTCTTAATAATTAATTATTAAGAAAATTATAATGGATCATTTAGAGGTTTTTTCAAATCATTAAGAGATTTTTTTCTCTTTTCAATCAGATTGAGCTCGCATTCTATTGGCTGTTCCGATCAGCCAATAGAATGCGAGCTCAATCTGATTGGCTGATCGTATCAGCCAATCGGATTGAACTTGATTCTGATTGGCTGATTCCATCAGCCAATCAGAATTTTCCTACCTTAATTCTGATTGGCTGATAGAATCCTATCAGCCAATCGGAATTCGAGGGACACCATCTTGGATGACGTCCCTTAAAGGAACCGTCATTCGTCGGGAAGTCGTCGGTGAAGATGGATGTTCCGCGTCGGCGGGATGAACATGGATCCGGAAGAAAGAAGATTGAAGATGCCGCTTGATAAAAGACTTCAGCCGGATCATGGACCTCTTCAGCTCCCGCTTGGATGAAGACTTCAGTCGGATCATGGACATCTTCACCCCCCCGCTTGGGCTTGGATCAAGACATCGGAGGAGCTCTTCTGGATCGATCGGTGAACCCGGCATGGTGAAGATAAGGTAGGAAGATCTTAAATTTAGAATAGGGTAGGGCATTTTTTTTATTTTGGGGGGCTTTGTTATTTTATTAGGGGGCTTAGAGTAGGTGTAATTAGTTTAAAATTGTTGTAATATTTTTCTAATGTTTGTAAATATTTTTTTATTTTTTGTAACTTAGTTCTTTTTTATTTTTTGTACTTTAGTTAGTTTATTTCATTGTATTTATTTGTAGGTATTGTATTTAATGAATTTATTGATAGTGTAGTGTTAGGTTTAATTGTAGATAATTGTAGGTATTGTATTTAATTAATTTATTGATAGTGTAGTGTTAGGTTTAATTGTAACAGGTTAGGATTTATTTTACTGGTAATTTTGTAATTATTTTAACTAGGTAACTATTAAATAGTTATTAACTATTTAATAGCTATTGTACCTGGTTAATATAATTACAAAGTTGCCTGTAAAATAAATATTAATCCTAAAATAGCTACAATATAATTATAATTTATATTGTAGCTATATTAGGGTTTATTTTACAGGTAAGTAAGTAGTAAGTAGCTTTAAATAGGAATAATTTATTTAATAATAGTTAATTTATTTCGTTAGATTTAAATTATATTTAAGTTAGGGGGGTGTTAGGGTTAGGGTTAGACTTAGCTTTAGGGGTTAATACATTTATTATAGTAGCGGTGTGGTCCGGTCGGCAGATTAGGGGTTAATTATTGTAGGTAGGTGGAGGCGACGTTGTGGGGGGCAGATTACGGGTTAATAAATATAATATAGGGGTCGGCGGTGTTAGGGGCAGCAGATTAGGGGTACATAGGTATAATATAGGTTGCAGCGGTGTATGGAGCGGCAGATTAGGGGTTAATAATAATATGCAGGGGTCAGCAATAGCGGGGGCGGCAGATTAGGGGTTAATAAATATAACATAGTGGTCGGCGATGTTAGGGGCAGCAGATTAGGGGTACATAGGGATAACGTAGCTGGCGGCGGTGTACGGAGCGGCAGATTAGGGGTTAATACTAATATGCAGGGGTCAGCGATAGCGGGGGCGGAAGATTAGGGGTTAATAAATATAACATAGTGGTCGGCGATGTTAGGGGCAGCAGATTAGGGGTACATAGGGATAACGTAGCTGGCGGCGGTGTACGGAGCGGCAGATTAGGGGTTAAAAATTTTTAATAGAGTGGCGGCGATGTGGGGGGACCTCGGTTTAGGGGTACATAGGTAGTTTATGGGTGTTAGTGTACTTTAGAGCACAGTAGTTAAGAGCTTAATAAACCGGCGTTAGCCCAGAAAGCTCTTAACTACTGACTTTTTTCTGCGGCTGGAGTTTTGTCGTTAGATTTCTAACGCTCACTTCAGCCACGACTCTAAATACCGGCGTTAGAAAGATCCCATTGAAAAGATAGGATACGCAAATGGCGTAGGGGGATATGCGGTATGGAAAAGTCGCGGCTGCAAAGTGAGCGTTAGACCCTTTCCTGACTCCAAATACCAGCGGGCGGTAAAAACCAGCGTTAGGAGCCTCTAACGCTGGTTTTGACGGCTACCGCACAACTCTAAATCTAGGCCTTTGTGTTGAAAAGAGATTTAAAAAGCCTGTGATAAGAGGCAGCCCTCAAAGACTTAGAAATTAGCATATGAGCCTACCTATGTTTAGTTTAAACTAAGAATACCAAGAGAAAAAAGCAAATTTGATTATAAAAGTAAATTGGAAAGTTTATTAAAATTAAAAGTCCTATCTGAATAATGAAAGTTTAATTTATACTAGACTGTCCCTTTAAGCGAATACTCTTGTACTGTAAAATAGATATGTGCATTCATTTTTGGACAAATGTAAATAAAATTTTAAAAAAATTGTTGCATTCTTCCTGAAACAATAAATAAACATCCCATTTATTTAAAAGAAATTTAGTGAAAGCCTGTGAGAAAAAAAACTGTAGTTGAATAGTTTGAGGCTAAAACCGTTATGCTGAAGGTGGGAAATGATTTCTGCAGGGGTGAGAAACTTACTCTGTTTAGGTGGGAAAGACTTTAAAAGTTCAAATGTACACAATTCAGTCAATGGGGTAGATTTATCATAGTGCGAGCGGACATGATACAATGTAGCGTATCATGTCCGCTGCACATCAATAAATGCTGACAGCATACGGTGTCGGCATTTATCATTGCACCAGCAGTTTTTGTGAACTGCTGGTGCAATACCGCCCCCTGCAGATTCGCGGACAATTGGCCGCTAACAGGGGGTGTCAATCAACCCAATCGTATAGGATCAGGTTTATTTCTGTTCGCTGCCTCAGAGCAGGTGGACAACTTATGGAGCAGCAGTCTTTAGACCGCTGCCTCATAACTTCTGTTTCCAGCGAGCCCCAATGTCATTGTAAGTTGCTTGATTTTGGTTACTGAAAATAATTATTTAAGCTTCACTTTTGTGAATATTTTTTTTGGCTGATGCTAGCTTTTAGTGGTATCACTAGCTACTACTTTAACTTTAAGTTTTAACTACTGTCAGCTACTACTCTGCTGCACTGAAGATGTTTCCCATTGGAAATAGCAAACAAATGATTTAAGTTGATTCATGGGGGCCGATTTATCAAGGACCGAATGGCCCCTGATGCCCCTGTTTCTGTGCGAGAGTTCAGTCCTAAGACCGCTGCTCCTTAACTGGACCGCTGCCTCTGAGGCTGCGGACATCAATCCGCCCGATCCTATACGATCGGATTGATTGACACCCCCTTATAGGGGCCAATTGGCAGGGGGCGGCATTGCACAAGCAGTTCACCAGAACTGCTTGTGCAATGTTAAATGCCTACAGCGTATCGACAGACATCTAAAATAGAATTTTTATTGTTTTAAAAATTACCCATTCCCCAAATTTGCACAACCAACACAGTTATATTTTTACCTCTGTGATTTCCTTGTATCTAAGCATCTTCTGACAGCCCCCTGATCACATGACTGCGACTATTTAAAATCTATTGAGTTGCATTTAGTACTGTGTTGTGCTAACTCTTAAAGGGACACTCAGGTCAAATTAAACGTTCATGATTCAGATGCAGCATGTAATTTTAAACAACTTTCTAATTTACTTCCATTAAAAAAAATTTGCAGTCTTTTATATTAATACTTTTTGAGTCGCCAGCTTCTACTGAGCATGTGCAAGAATTTACAGAATATATGTATATGCATTTGTGATTGGCTGATGGCTGTCACATGGTACAGGGGGAGTGGAAATATACATAACTTTGAAATTTTTTAGAAAAAAATCTACTACTCATTTGAAGTTGAGAGTAAGTGATAATGTATTGTCTTGTTATCTTGCATTTGTTGATTATGCAAATCTACTGTATTTACTGGTCCTTTAAATAAGTTGCCGGGCGTGTACACGTTATCTTTATGGCCCACATGAACTATCAGTCTCCTGTTATGAAAAGCAAATACAAAAGCATGTAATTAAGAGGCTGTCAATAGAGTCTTTAAAACAGGCAGAAATTTAGAGGTTTAAATGTTATAAAGTATAATAATCTAACAATGTTGGCTGTGCAAAGCTGGGGAATGGGTAGCAAAAGCATGATCTATCTTTTTAAACAATAACATTTTTTGTGTAGACTGTCCCTTTAAGGTAGTAAGGATTTAGGTTAAACACTGTGGGGGCGTTAAGAATGCCTGGGATAACCATACAGCTATCTTATGAACTAAGGAGTTGATTACAATCTATCAGTGAATAGCTTCTGTAATGGCCTTTGTAGAGTGTGAAAATGTTAGCCGCACATGTTAATCAATAGCGCTCTTATTCTTGCACTCATATTACAAGTTAATCAATAGCGCTCTTATTCTTGCACTCATATTACAAGTTAATCAATAGCGCTCTTATTCTTGCACTCATATTACAAGTTAATCAATAGCGCTCTTATTCTTGCACTCATATTACAAGTTAATCAATAGCGCTCTTATTCTTGCACTCATATTACAAGTTAAAAGTAAAAAATATTCGCTTGAGCCAAAGTTTCAGGCACTAACTATAAGCTCATTATTATTTATAATAAATTATATAATATAAAAATAATTTTTGTTCTAATAGGCTCTGCACCATATTATTGATGTTCTTATACGTTAAAGAATATGATTTTTTGTAGCTGCCACAAATAGAAGTCTGTAACTATAAGCACATCTGTATTTGTAGTTGGTAATGTGTCTTTACAATGTCATATATCTGTATTCTTCATAAGCCTTATACAGGATTTACAGTGCAACCTCTCATACCCTTATCCCTGATGAAAGTTTGGGGCCTGGGTAGGTGCTGTCATTTTACTGCTGTCGGCCATCTTAGTTAAGGTCACCGGCACAGTGGTGGTGCTTCAGATTTTGGTGCCTACAGGCACCTGGGGCTGTAAATCCGCCCCTGACCATGTATGTTAATAAACCTCTTCAATGTCTCCTGTGGCAATTTTAGAGAGTGTGCAAGATAATAGACTGTTTCCAAATAGCAATTACATTATTATTATTATAATACTTTATTTATGAAGTGCCATCATATTCCGCAGCGCTGTCCATGGATACAATTAATTTAAATAAAACAATACAAGACTTGTAAGATACAGGACAAAATTTACAAACACATACAGGAGGGATTGAGGGCCCTATTCCTGTGGGAACTTACACTCTAGAAGGGTAGGAGGTTGAGAAACAGGAGGTGAGGACTACAAGATTGAGAAAGATGTTAATGCAGAGTTAGATGAAGGAAATGTTGTTAGGTAAGAGAAATATTATTGAGTTGGGTGGTAGGCTTCTCTGAACAGAAAAGTCTTCAGAGAGCATTTAAAGGAAGAAAGATTAGGGCAAAGCCTGACAGCCCGAGGGAGAGTGTTCCAGAGGGTAGGTGCTGCACGACAGAAGTCCTGCAGTCTAGCATGAGAAGAGGTGATAGTCGCAGATGCAAGGAGCAGGTCATTGTTGGATTTTAGTGGGCGGGCTGGAGTATACTTGTTGATTAGAGAGGATAGATAGAGGGGAGCGGTGCTGGTGAGCACTTTGTATGCAAGGGTGAGAATTTTGAATTTAATTCTGCTGTGAATGGGAAGCCAATGAAGGGACTCGCAGAGAGGTGCAGCAGATACAGAGCGACGGGAAATGTGGATCAGCCTGGCAGAGGCATTTAGGATGGATTGAAGGGGAGAGAGGCGGGAAAGAGGAAGGCCAGAAAGTAGGTTATTGCAGTAGTCAAGTCGGAAAATAACAAGGGAGTGGATTATTTGCTTTGTGGTGTTAGCGCACAGAAAAGGTAGAATCTTGGAAATATTGCGTAGATGGTTGCGGCAGAATGTAGAAAGCGATTGGATATGGGGAGCGAAGGATAGATTTGAGTCAAGTGTAACTCTGAGGCAGCAGACTTGGGGCGATGGGGAAATGGTGATGCCGTAAACAGGGATAGAGAAGTCACAAGTTGGCGTAGAGCTTGAGGGGGGGATAAGAGGGAGCTCAGTCTTGGACATGTTAATCTTTAGGTGGTGAGAGGCCATCCAGGAAGAAGTACCAGAAAAGCAGTCGCTGACATGAGAAAGGACAGAGGGAGAGAGAGCAGGGGTGGAGAGGTAGATCTGGGTGTCATCAGCATAGATGTGATATTTGAAGCCAAAACTGTTGATAAGTTTACCCAGAGAAGAAGTATAAATGGAGAAGAGTAGAGGACCCTGAACAGATCCTTGAGGTACTCCAACAGAGAGAGGCATTGGAGAGGAGGAGTCGCCGGCAAATGACACAGAAAAAGACCTGTGAGAAAGATAAGAGTGAATCCAGGAAAGAGCAGTGTCACAGAGGCCAAAGGAGCTAAGGGTCTGTAGGAGGAGGGGGTGGTCAACTGTGTCGAAGGCAGCTGAGAGGTCAGGTAAGATGAGTATAGAATAGTGGCCAATATTTTTAGCAGAGAGAAGATCGTTAGTAACCTTGGTAAGGGCAGTCTCAGTTAAGTGTTTGGGGCGGAATACGGATTGCAGGGGGTCAAGCAACATGACAGGAAGTGGGTTAGGCAATTGTAAACTCATTTTCAAGGAGTTTGGATGTTAGTGGAAGCAGTGATATGGGGCAGTAGCTTTCAGGAGAATTAGGGTCGAGGGAGGGTTTTTTGAGTATGGGATTGATTTTTGCGTGTTTAAAAGAAGATGAGAATGAGCCGGTAGAGAGAGATAGGTTGAAGATGTGGGTAAGAGAAGGAGTGAGGGTGGAAGATAGGGAGGGTATTAGATGGGAAGGGATAGGGTCGATCGGGCAGGTAGTGAGGCGTGAGGAAGATAGGAAGGAAGAAACTTAGTTCTCAGTGACTGGATGGAAAATGCAGACGGTGGCAGAGGGAGTAACTGGGCCTGTTAATGGAATATTGCAGGTTAGTGTTGGGATGTTGCTTTGGATAGTACGTGTTTTGTTTAAAAAGTAGTCTGCCAGGACTTGAGCACTAAAGACAGAAGAGGGGGTGGAGCAAGTGGGTAGAGGAGAGAGTTAAAGGTGGAGAAGAGTCGTTTAGGGTTTGAGGAAAGAGTAGATATGAGAGAAGAGAAGTAGGTTTGCTTGGCTAAGTGAAGGGCAGAAGTGTATGAACGAAGAATAACCTTATAGAGTAAGTTTTCCTACAGACACGCTCAGCAGTACGGGAGCATTTTTTCAAATAGTGTGTTTGTTGAGAGTGTCAGGGCTGCAACTGACGACATGATGTTTTGCGCAGCTGGAGGGGCAAGTCTGTCTAGTGCAGAGGAGAGAATTTTGTTATAGTGGCTGTTGAGAGATCAGGGCAGGTTATAGTGGAATTGTGAGGGAGGAGATCTTGAATGATTTTTGAAAATTGGAGCGGATCCACAGCATGTAGATTTCTACAGGTGCGGGGACGGGATGGAGGAGTGGGTTTAGATGTTGCATTAATATTATAGGTGACCAGGTGATGGTCTGAAATGGGGAAAGGGCGACAGGTGAGGTCAGATATAGAACAGAGGTAGGAAAATGCCAGGTTGATGGAGTGTCCATCACGGTGGGTAGGGAATAGGGTGGATTGTGAGAGACCGAAGGAGAATGTGAGTGAAAGAAGTTTAGAGGCAGAAGGGGCAGATGGGTTGTCAATGGGAATGTTGAAGTCCCCAAGAATTAGGGTTGGTATATTTGTAGAGCGAAAATGAGGAAGCCAGGCGGCAAAGTTGTCAAGGAATTGGGAGGTAGGTCCAGGAGGGCAATAGATGACTGCTACTTTGAGGGAGAGGTGGGAGAACAGTCGATACAGTGGACTTCAAAGGAGGAGGAGGAGTGAGATGGGATTGGAGGAAGGTGCTGATAAGTGCAGGAGGGGGAGAGCAGGATCTCAACACCGCCACCACATTTCTCACTTGGCCTAGGGGTATGGCTAAAGTGAAGAGAGCAGCAGTGGAAACGGTGTCGGAAGGAGATAGCCAGGTTTCGGTAATTGCTAAAGGGTTAAAGCATTTGAAATAAACAGGTCATGAATGGTTTTAAGTTTGTTGCAGACAGAGCGAGAGCTCTAAAGTGCACAAGTGAAAGGAGTGCGTGCATATGGATGCATTGGATGGAAATGAGGTTATGTGTGTTGCTTTATTAAAGTTTCTATAAGGAGTGGGTGATTGGGTAATGATGGGAATGAGGGTGAGCCCAGGATTTGGAGAGATGTCACCTGATGCTAATAGCAGCAAGATGGAAAGTAAGAGTAGGTGAGAATTAGATTTATAGCACTGGAGGCATTTCTGTGAGGTGGTGCAGTTTAGTGACATAGATTTTAAAATAGAAAGTAGTTCAGGGAGCTAAGGTAAGGAGAGGAAGGAGAGAGGGGCCTATAAAAACTGCATGTGGAGAAGAGTAAGGTATGAGCATGTGAGTATGCCTGTGGAATAGACATGAGGCTGTTAAAAGGAAAAGTAGTTCTGAAAACATAGCAGAATTTTAAGTGCAAAAATTTGGTTTTAAAGAGAAAATATTTAGCTTGCCCCAAATCTTCTTCAGATCTTGTTCAATTCTTGACTAATTCTTAGTGCTGCCACTTAAAGATGTCACTTAGAGATATGGTGTTCTCTGCAAATGCTAAACCCTGCAACAACAAAAACAACAAAAGTTGTAAAGATGGTGCAAAATGCCAAGAGGTATCAAATTTGAAAACTCAAAACTGCCTTTAAAAAGGTGTGAAAAATGACTCAAAAATGGATTGTGATCAGCAACAACCTTTCACCCCATAAGAAAAATAGAGCTTTGAGCAATGATACGAAATTACAGTTTCGGGTGTGGGAAAGAGGTGAAAACACTTTATTTGTGATGACGTCAGATCAAAAGGTGGCCATTTCATCCGAAAATAGCCAAAAGGTCTCAGCCAATAGACTGTAATCAAGACCTAAATAAGAAAATTTAGAAAATTTTGGACAGACTTGGGCCTATGGGGTTCTTTCTACCATCAAAATAGATGTTTCTATGAACCCAAAAATAGATGTTTCTATGAACCCAAATTTTTTTCTTTCGTGATTCAGATAGAGCATGCAATTTTAAGCAACTATCTAATTTACTCCAATTATCAAATGTTCTTCATTCTCTTGGTATCTTTATTTGAAATGCAAGAATGTAAGTTTAGATGCCGGCCCATTTTTGGTGAACAACCTGGGTTGTTCTTGCTAATTGGTGGATAAATTCACCCACCAATAAACAAGTGCTGTCCATTGATCTGAGCCAAAAAAAAATAGCTTAGATGCCTTTTTTTCAAATAAAGATAGCAAGAGAATGAAGTAAAATTGATAATAGGGAGTAAATTAGAAAGTTGCTTAAAATTGCATGCTCTATCTGAATCACGAAAGAAAAAAATTTGGGTTCAGTGTCCCTTTAACAAATTCTGAATGAAAAAATTATTGGACAAAATTAAAGAAATTTTGTTTTTATTTTGTGAAAAATGATTAATCCAAACAAGTTTTTCTCCTACTGTATAAATATACTTTTGTAAGGTTTGTAAAGGTCTAACCCTGTCTACCAATGCAGGCAGTTGTCCATAAGAGACACTGAATATGTCTACTGAAGAGTTTTAGCTGAACAAACTTCTATTTCCTGCAATTTACAGGTGTCATGAGATGCAGGACATATGCAGGACACAGCAATGATGGTACAACTCTATTTTTATTACAGAGCATAGCAATACACATCCAGACAGGTTGATTGTACTAAACTAACTGCGACACAGACACCGGACCTAAGCCCCGCCCACATGCTAGTGACATCACATCCTGCTATCATCACATCTTCCCCTTTTTCAAAGGCAAAGCATACATTCGCATATATTAAATAACAAGGTACACCAACAGGGTATACAACAAATTTTGTTTTAGAACATTATAAAAACAGATAGATTAGAAAACATGAACAAATAAATTACATCCTGACTTGGACATCGGGGTAGACTACCCTAGTCCACAGTGACCATGGGATTATTCTGCCCATACTTCCGGTCACTGTTCTAGCTAAAGTCAGTCCCTGTATCGGGCCGGAAGCCTCACCACTCTTCCGCTTGATGTAACTTTGCATGAACTGTCCTCTGATACAGAAGATGGTGAACAAGAGTCTGCTGGAGGCAAAGATATATCCCCGCTATGATCTTGCTGAGGGGAAGGCACCTCCCTTAGAACAGGGGATCCCACCGGCGGTGGTACTGAGGTATCCGGTTCCAGACTCTCAGGTACAGGCTGAAGATGTCTTCGGTTACGGCGTGTAACCGTCCCTCCCTCTGTAAGGACTGTGTAAGACCTTGGTTCTGGAGAGCGGCCCACTACCGTAGCAGGCGTCTTCCATTTCTTCTCATCATCCAGTTTAATTCTGACACTTTGGCCCGCTTTCAGTTCCTGTAAAGGCCTGACAGAATGTCTCCTGTCGTAGAAGAAACGATAACCCTTTTTGGCCTCTTCATCCCTCCTAAGGACTTCGTCCCGAGGAACAGGGCCAGGCGGCTTGAAGACACCCACTGAGGGTAAAGTAGTGCGAATCTGGCGTCCTAGCATCAGCTGTGCCGGGCTAAACCCGGTGGCTTGAATGGGCGTCGCCCTGTATGACAAGAGGGCTAGGTACGGTTCAGATTGCTTTAGAATGAATTTTGTTGTTTGAACTGCCCTTTCAGCCATTCCGTTGGCCTGCGGATAATGTGGACTTGACGTGGAATGTACAAAATCATATTCCCTGCTGAAAGCATGAACTCTGTAGAAGCGAACTGCATGCCATTATCACTCACTAGCTCCATTGGAATGCCCCAGCGTTGCGAACAAGCTCTTCAGGCGAATGATAACGGCCTGACTTGTGATATCATTCAGGGGTGCTATTTCCAAATACCTGGAATAGTAGTCGATAACAACAAGAAACTTTTTCCCGTGCAGTTCACACAAATCAGCAGCTATTTTCTGCCACGGCCCCGCAGGCAGCGGAGTAGACATTAAGGGCTCCCTTCTCTGAGTAGGCCGGGCGTTCCCGGCAAAAGGCACATTTAGACACATGATTTGCAATGTCAGAGCTGATCCCAGGCCACCACACAGCTGTAGCTGCTCTTTCTCTGCACTTTGTGATGCCTAAGTGCCCATCGTGTATCCTGTTCAACATCTCCTTCCTCATGCTGACAGGAATTACAATACGGTCTTGGAACAGCACCAACCCCTCCAGCTCCGTGAGCTGCGACCTCTCTGGCTGGTAAGCATTTAAAGACATCCAGGCTGCCCGGCTCTCGGCCAGCCATCTCTTATGTACCTTATAACTTCTTGCAGATCTGTGTCCAAATATGTCTCTTTCTTTATCTCTTCCAGTTTCCTTGAAGAAATGGACTTAGAGGCCAGAACTGAATCAACATACACTTTTACATCCGACTCTGTGGAGGATTCTTCAGCAGCAGCCAGCGGGAGCCTGGACAGTGTATCCGCCACAACCAGCTGCTTCCCCGGCACATGCACTGCCTGAACATTGAACCTGAGCAGTCTCATTAAAAGTCTCTGGCATCTCAAGGGTGTTTTGTCGATGTCATAAGAATTGATAAGAGGGACTAGCGGTTTGTGGTCAGTTTCCAGACTAAATTTCTCCAAACCCACTAGATAACGCTGAAAGCGCTCACAGGCCCAAACTGCAGCCAGGCACTCTTTCTCAATTTGAGCGTATTTTGACTCCGCAGCCGTCAGTGTGCGGGAACAGTAGGCGATGGGCTGTAGTTTGTTGTCATTCAGCTGCAGAAGTGCAGCCCCCAACCCATAACTGCTTGCATCAGCACTAACCACAGTCTTTTTTGAAGGGTCGTAGAACCCCAGCACTGGGGCAGACCCCAGCAGGGACTTAGCATGCAGGAACGCTTTTTCTTGTGAGGGTCCCCAAACCCAGGCAACATCTTTCTTAAGCAACTCTGTGATAGGGTGCAAAACTGTAGATAAATCTGGAAGAAACTTGCCCACGTAATTTACAAGGCCCAATATCTGTCTCAGCTCATGTACATCAGAAGGGCTTTTCATCTGTTCGATAGCCCGAATTTTCTCGGGGTCCGGCTTGATGCCATCCCCGTTGATGATATGCCCAAAGTAGCATAATTCCGTTTTCCTAAAATGACATTTTTCTTTATTCAGCTTCAGCCCGACTCTTTGATAGCCTGCAGCACACAACTCAAACGCTGATCATGCTCTTCCACTGTAGACCCATACACTAGAATGTCGTCCATGACGACTGCTGTGCCCACGTGGCCACTCAGGAGAGAACTCATTTCCCTCTGAAAGATCTCAGGAGCGGAGGATATCCCAAAGGGAAGTCTGCAGAAGCAGAACCGACCTACCGGAGTGATGAAGGTAGTCAGTTTGCGGCACTTTGGATCCAGGGGGATCTGCCAAAAGCCGCTAGAAGCGTCTAATGTGGAAAAGAACTTCGCCCCAGCCAACTTCGGGGCTATATCTTCCAGTGTCGGCAGCACAAATCTCTCCCTCTTCACTGCCTCATTCAACCTTTTCAGGTCCACACAGATGCGCACCTTTCCGTTTTTCTTTGCAACTGGAACAATGGGGGCACACCAATCAGTTGCTTCAACAACCTCTTCAATAACCCCCATAGACTTCATGCGCATGAGCTCTTTCTCCACTTGAGGCATGAGCGGGAACGGAATTCTACGAGGAGTAGAAATACTGTACGGGACTGCGTCACTTTTAAGTGCTATACGGACAGGTTTGCAGCTCAGTAGGCCCAACTCGCCAAACATATCTTCAGAGATCTCATTCACTCTGGCCACGAGGCCCAAGTCACAGGCTGCTTTTCTGCTCAATAAACTGTTAACACACTGACCTCGGATCACATGCACCCACATGGTGAACTTCCTTTGTTTGTACTCACAGCTGGCAAGAAATTTCCCCCCCAATCAATGCGGCCACCCGGACTATGAACATTTGTAGTAACCTTCGCCAGCTGGGGCTGTCGAGGCAGTTTCATAAATTCAGCAAAAGACATTACAGTGATATCTGCTCCTGTGTCAATCTTAAAATCAACTTTGGCTCCCATTACAGTAAAAGTAACTTTCCAATCTTCCTCTGAGCTTGTCCGTTCCACAACAGACCCCACAAAAGACACTTCCTGACCCTCCTGGTCACTGTCCACCTGCATCTCCTTAATGTATTCAGTTTTACACACCACTTCAAAATGGCCTATTCTGTTACATTTTCTGCATCTTTTATCTCTGGCCGGGCATATAGCACTCTGATCATGAGCCCGGTAGCACCGTGTGCATCGGCCATGTTGCGCCCATCCACTTCTAGGCCTTTCCAATACTTTAGATCTACCGCTCACACTGTGCCTTTCACTAGTAATATTCCTAGACTGTTGCACTTCATCCACAATACTCTCAGACCTCAGATCAGCACTTTGCTTTTTCACCAGTTCACTCTGGCGGGCCATCCTAATAGCCCCGTCTAACGTTAAATCAGGCTCTAACTGCAGCTTCAGGGAGACTTCAGCATCTGCAATTCCAATAACTATTCTGTCTCTGATTTGCTCTTCTTTAGCAACACCAAACTCACAGAATTCAGCTAATTCATACAGGCTGCGCACAAATGACTCCACAGATTCTCCCACACGCTGATTACGTTTGTGAAAACAAGCTCTCTCATGAATCACATTTCTTTTGGGCACAAAGTGGGCACTGAGTTTATCCATAACTATATCAAAGTTAACTTCGTCCCCTTCTTGGAAAGTAAAAGCATTGAACACTGGCTCTACATCTTTCCCCATAGAATATAAAAGAGAATTAACTTGTACTTCACCACTCTCCTTGTTCAGTTGGATGCAATCCTGAAGCGCTGAAACCGCTGACGCCATGTGGGCCAAGCTGCAGGCTGAGAAAAGTCAAAAGGCTCAGGTGGGGTAAACTTTGACATCGTCATCATCAGAAACAGAAGCGTAGTCCAGAACTTCTGACACCATGTCATGAGATGCAGGACATATGCAGGACACAGCAATGATGGTACAACTCTATTTTATTACAGAGCATAGCAATACACATCCAGACAGGTTGATTGTACTAAACTAACTGCGACACAGACACCGGACCTAAGCCCCGCCCACATGCTAGTGACATCACATCCTGCTATCATCACAACAGGGATGGCAACGTTATTGAAAGTCAATAGCCTCTGCTTGTATCGCAGCCTGTGGTAATGCAGAGATTGTCACTGCACCCATGCACTTAATGCTAATCTTAAATTTACATCCCTTTAAACTCAAACAGCTTTCACTTATTTTTAAAGCATTTTCTTATTGTTTTGCAAAAAAACATTTGCACACAAAATAAATGTTTGAAAATAATTTTACACAATTTTAAACAATTATTTGTGTTAGCAATGTATCCAAAGATTTGCAGTTCAGACAGACTTCCTGATTATTTTCTGTATACTATCTACCTATTCTTTTGCAAGAAAAAAAGTTTAAATGCCACTGTTTTATGCTCATATGTTTAAACAACTTTATAATTTTCTTTTATAATAAAATTGTCTTGGCAGCAGGTTTGCAAGAATTCTATCCATGTGCAAGAGCACTATATGGCAGCAGGTTTGCAAGAATTCTATCCATGTGCAAGAGCACTATATGGCAGCAGGTTTGCAAGAATTCTATCCATGTGCAAGAGCACTAAATGGCAGCATTATTTCCTGCCAGGCAGTGCTCAAGACACCTACCTACATATCTCTTAAAAAAGAATACCATGGGAATGAAACAAATATCCCTATAAAAGTAATTTGGAAGCGTTTTTTTTAAATTGTATACCCTATCAGAATCACAATTCTTTGGGGGGGTTTCATATCCCTTTAAGTTGGAGGCTGGTATGGGAGCCAGCAACTCTGCTTGTACTGATGTGTTTAAAAATGAGAAAATGTTTGTTCACTTAGTATTTTCTTATGATCGGAAGGAACAATAAAACTAAACTTCTGTTCCAATGGTTTAAAAAAAGGGGTTCATACGTGTGAAAAGGAAACTGAAATGAACGCCAAGAAAAAGGTGTGTTTGCCATTAAAATATCTCTCAGGCTAAAATAAACATCTAACCCTTTCATCAGGACAATGCATGGAATGTAATCTAAAGCCCATTAACGTTAGGATATCCTGGATTTGTGGTAGACTGTTGTTAGCCACAACTATCTTAAACTGATCCTTTTGTCCTAAAATAACAGGTGCTAAATAAGGTGATTATTCAACAAACAATGAAATGAGGAAATTAAAATTGTAAATAAACTTTCAAGGTCCTCCTCTTGGATAAAAAGGCCCCTCTTGGGAGGATATTTATCAAAGCGTCAACTGAAAACACGCTTAAATCCCACGTTGTATTTGTCGTGAGATTGATCCGCCGTAGTTTTCAAAGCGTCAAGATCGTCAAATGTTGAAATGTGTGATGAAATATACGCTCCCGCAATCTCAATTAGACGCAGACTGATGGTTGCGTCATTACAGATGTTTCGAAATTCACATTCGACTCTATCTGACCCTATTTAACAGATATGCTCGCATCTTTTCCGACGCAGCGTACCTAGTTTTCAATCCGCCACCCTTGAGGCGCAGATGCCATAGAAATCAATGGGAGTCTGAAAACACAGAAAGCTTATGTTCGATGCTGCAAGAGAATGAAGTATATTACATGATAAAAGTAAATTAGGAAAGCTATTAAAATTGTATACCATTTCTAAATCAAACAATATTATTGCTCCACATTTGGTGCACTAGTAGATATAGGGATAAAAATAAAAAAAAATGCATTACTACTTATGGATTATGTTAAAACTTTGTCTCTCATTACAAAGCAAGGGGACAATATTATTTCTCCAAATTTGTTGCAAAGTTTTGCCTCAAACTAACTTCCTTTTTATTTTTTATTTTTATTTTTTATTTATTTATTATATTTATTTATTTTTGGTTTGCAAAGCTTTATTTGGGAAGTCAAAATAACATTACAGGAGCTACGGAACATCCGAAGCTATACACGTGTACAATATAACAGATTTAAGAACAGTACTTAAAAGTCTTTTCAGTAATCTGTGTAGCTTCAAAAGGTCTCAGAAGCCTACTAAAATATAGTAATGTCCTCGTCCGCCCGTAGGCAGGTATTGTCTTCAAGTCAAATGTCCAGGCTCCTGCAATTTGTGGGCTTTATGCAATGGTTTTAACTTTTCTTTTTCCTTTTAACATTTGAACCTTAAACTTTGAATTAACAAATGTGAACTTAACAAAAATGTCAGTTTGCATTCTTTACATTTTACACATCCACATTGGGTAAGGGGGGGATAGTCTATAGGGAAGAATGGGTGGAGCATAGGGGGGGGGATGGGGTCAAGGGGAGGGGTCTGGTTTCATCTTGGTGGATGGGGGGGAGGAGGAAAGGGTATAGGGTTGGGGGAGAGTCTAAGGAAGTGTCGTGGACCGCCACAGGTGGAGGGGTACAGTCGTTGTGTTTGGTTAATGAGCTCTGTGTTAGAAGGAAATAAAATGAGTTGGGTGGGTTGGATGGGTTGAATGGGGGGGGGGGAATGCTTAAAGTGGGATATCTCTCCATGTTAGAGATATGTATTCATGAATGTCAGGTTTCCCTATCTTGGTGTAGTGGTATCTCTCGAGTTGTAGTTGTGTGGTGACTAGGTTTTCCCATTCTACTTTGGAAGGTATTGTCTGTGTCTTCCATTTCTTTGGGATCAGAGCTTTGGCTCCATTGAGCATTGTGATGAATAGGGACCTATCATGTTGGTGATTAAACTTCGGGAGATCCAAGTAGAGTAGGGTTGAGGCTGTCGGTTGGATAGAAAGGCAAAGTTTTTTGTTAATCACGTCAAACACCTCACCCCAGAAGTCTCTTATTTTGGGGCAGCTCCACCATATATGTAACATGGTGCCCTCTTCTCCGCAGCCCCTCCAGCATTTTCCTGTTGTATTAGGGTATATCTTTTTTACTCTGTGGGGGGTCAAGTACCATCTACTTAGAAATTTATATTGGGTTTCTTGAGTTCTGGCCGAGATTGAACATCTTTTTGTTATGTCAAAGGCTTTGTGCCATGATTTAGGGTCATGTTCCTGTCCTAGTTCCTTATGCCAACCCTGTACATACATAGGGAGGTTGTGTAGGCCCCCCAGAGCAATATTTCATAAAGTTGAGAGATCAGGTGTTTAGTTGGGATGGACAAGGTGCAAAGGTTCTCAAATGGTGTGAGTGGTCTGAATAGCAATGATTTGTGTCTGTGTGTTGTTACATAGTGTGAGAGTTGAGCACAGCGGAACCATGATGTGAAGAGGTCCTGGTCCCATTCTCTAAGTTCTTGTTGTGTTTTGAGTTTATTATTGGAGAGGGTATTGTTTATCGACATTTTGTTTAAGGGCATTTAACTTGTCTCGTAGGGGTTTGGATGTGCGTGGCTGGGTTATCTCTAACCGGAGTAAGAGGAGAAGTCGGTGATGAGATATGCGTCTGAGTAGCTGCGATTTTGTCCCATGTCATCTTCCTTTTTATTTTTTGGAAAAATCTATTTGCCCATGTTTAAGACATGTAATACAAGTCCCACTCTCCACTTCGCCCCAAATTTGACGCAACACTTTTCGCACCAATTATGACGCAAACGCTTAAACAACCCACAAACTAGTAAATTTTTCAACCACTTTTGATTGGAATATGCATAATCACATGATTTATGACATCAACCAATCTGATTCAAATATACATTTTTAACTATCACTAACTAATCAAATTGCTCTATACTTGTGTCATTGATCACTCATCAGAACTTGTAAGTGCCATTTGTTACATTGAGGCCTATTTATCAAGCGTCAATCAAAAATACGCTGGAATTCCGCAGCGTAATTGTGGCGAGCCTGATTCCCCTTATTTATCAAAGCCTACAGACCGGCAAAAGTTGAAATCTGTGACGTAACATACTATCCGCCAGTCTCAGTCCGACACAGATCGATGCTTACGTAATTACAGATGTTCCGAATGCAAATTCGGCAATATCTGACTACTTTTGCTAGTTATCAAATATCTACCAGGTATGCTCGCCACTATTCGGCCCAGGGTACCTGCTTTTTAATCCGCCACCTGGAGGCGGGGGATGCCATAGGAATCAATGGGAGTCTGAAAGCAGCGAAAGCTTATGTTCGCTGCTGCCCAATATCCCATTGATTCTTATGGAAGAATAAAAGTTATGTTTACACCTAACACCCTAACATGTACCATGAGCCTAAACACCCCTAATCTGCTGCCCCGCCACCGCCGCCACCTGCATTATACTTATCAACCCCTATTCTGCCGCCCCGACACCGCCGCCACCTACATTATACTTATTAACCCCTATTCGGCTGTCCCGCCTCCGCCGCCACCTACATTATACTTATTAACCCCTAATCTGCTGCCCGACACAGCCCCCACCTACATTATACTTATTAATCCCTCTTCTGCTGCCCCGCCACCGCCGCCACCTGCATTATACTTATTAACCCCTATTCTGCCGCTCCCGGACCCCGCCGCCACCTAAATAATGTTATTAACCCCTATCCTGCCGCTCCCGGAGCCCACTGCAACTAAATAAATATATTAATCCCTAAACCCCTGGCCTCCCACATCACTACCACTTACTAAACCTATTAACCCCAAAACTGCCAGCCACCCACATCGCCATAAACTAAATTAAACTATTAACCCCTAAACCTAACAACCCGCTAATTTTATATAAAATATTACCTCATCCCTATCTTATAATAAATTTAAACTTACCTTTAGATTTTAATTAAACTATATTAAACTAATAATTAATCTACCCTAACTATTAGACTAAAATTACATTAAACTATATTAAACTATTAATTAATCTGCCCTAACTATTAGACTAAAATTATATTAAACTATATTAAACTATTAATTAATCTACCCTAACTATTAGACTAAAATTACATTAAACTATATTAAACTATTAATTAATCTACCCTAACTGTTATACTAAAATTACATTACAAATTAAATTAAATATATTATATAGTTAAAAACCTAACCCTACTCAAATAATTTAAATCTACAATTAAAAATTACAAAGTTACAAAAAACTAACAACTAAGTTACACAAAATAACAAACACTAAGTTACAAAAAAAAATATAAACACTAAGTCACACAAAATAAAAAATAAATGATCAAATATTTAAACTAATTACAACTAATCTAAGAGCCCTAAGAAAATAAAAAAGCCCCCCCAAAATAAAAAAAACCCTAGCCTACAATAAACTACCAATGGTCCTTAAAAGGGCCTTTTGCGGGGCATTGCCCCAAAGAAATCAACTCTTTTACCTGTAAATAAAAAATACAAACACCCCCAACAATAAAAACCACCACCCACACAACCAACCCCCCAAATGAAAACCTAATCTAAAAAACCTAAGCTCCCCATTGCCCTGAAAAGGGCATTTGTATGGACATTGCCCTTAAAAGGGCATTTAGCTCTTTTTCAAAAGCCCAAACCCTAATCTAAAATTAAAACCCACCCAATAAACCCTTAAAACAGCCTAACACTAACCCCCGAAGATCCACTTACAGTTTCTGAAGAGCCAACATCCTCAACAAAGCTGCAGAAGTCCTCATCGAAGCCGGAAGAAGTCTTCATCCAAGTGGGGCGATGTCTTCATCCAACTGGGCAGAAGTCTTCATCCAGAAGGCATCTTCTATCTTCATCCATCCGGTGCAGAGCTGCTCCATCTTCAAGACATCCGTCGCGGAGCATCCTCTTCGTTCGACGTCCTCTTCAACAATGAATGTTCCTTTAAATGACGTCATCCAAGATGGCGTCCCTTAGATTCCGATTGGCTGATAGAATTCTATCAGCCAATCGGAATTAAGGTTGAAAAATTCCTACCCTAACTATTAGACTAAACTAAGGGTGGGGCCCAGCTTCAATTTTTTTTTTTTTTAAACAAGCTTTATTAAGAAAAATTCAGAGACAATACATAAACATACTATGAGACAGAAACATACAGTTTAAAAATATTTGCACCCTTATATAGTCTGATGAGAATGTCATTTGAGTTAAATTAAAGTCCAACTCTGTAGGTAGGTATGAGAGGGACCCCACCGTGTTGCGTGAAAGGCCAGCCCACACCATAACACGGGCTAAGCAGATTTTCTTAGGGTACAAAAACATTAGTCTCTGTAGAGTAAAGCTTGACTTTTTCAACAATTTTTTCAAAGATTAACGGTATACAAACAATCATACCTTCATGAACAATAAAAACAAAAAACGAATTGAGACAACCCGTACACTCCGGGTGCTGAAATAAAGGAGAGGGAAAGAGATAAAAAGGAGGAAAAACAAACAAAAAAAAAAACGCATGGAGGGGGTGGGGGGGGATTTCCAGAAAGAATGGATTCAACCATTATCCAGTAGGTTTTAGGTTTATGCTGTGTGTGGATAGAATGCGCAAACAAAACAGAGTGATTAGAGGCCTACAGATATAGGTGGTTATCTCCTAAAAAACACCTTCAAGAATCTATGGGGGAATGTGATTAGAATGTCAGGTGTCTGTGAAAACACTCAGACAAAACTAAAAAGTCTGTGGCGCTGAAAGGACAGCTGAACTATTCACTATATGGCTGTTGTTATTGAGTCCCAAATAAATATAAGGGGTATGGTAGATGTATATACAAAATTTTATTAGTTACAATTAATAGATGTGTAGACTAAAATATCTACAGACACTATAAAAAAATGGAGGTTTAAAAAGTAAAGGTAAACTTGATTACAGGGGTAAAAGAGTGCAAAATTATATAAAGGATAACTAAAATACAATCATACAGAAATTTCGCTCCTAATTAAAATACAATACAGTAGTAAACAGATGAACAAAATAAATTAAAGAATAAAAAACAGTGTAGTATACAATTTAAAAAATGCAAAACAGAGATACAGATGAAACGTTTGATCCTTCATATGTTTAAAAAGTCAATTAGTTTATTCCTCCAGCATTGCTCATCGATCCTAATGCAGGAGGATATATGAGACAAGAAGAAATTGCTTGTCAAAAGCAGACCGATAATTCAAGTAAGGTATGACACTTTAGTACTTACACCGGAAGGTGTCTGACAGCTCTCCTGGCACCGGTCTCAGTTGCTGTGTTCTGTCTGTTTCCTCCTTTCACAGCCCGGTTACGATTTGGGTAGAGTGTTGGATCAGTGTCACAGTTCCCAGGGGTTTGCAGGCAGACAGTTCTGCTTGTATCAAAAGTTTTTCAGCGTAGAAGAGTCTCTCCTAAGCGTGTATTGGCGCTTAGCTGTAATAGTGCCGGTTGGCGTTCCAAGCACAATCTGTACAGAGACAGCGTGTGTGGTCAGTGGATACGGATCCTCAGAGGGATCAGAAGATAGAGCAACGCGTTTCGGCTAGCATGCCTTTGTCAAGCTCATACTTGCATAATTACAGAGGTGCCTTTTAAAATTATATTTGATTGGATGATAGGATGATTATTTAATTGCTGCTAATTTATTGATTTCTTATTGAGTAGCTATTTCTTTAACGAAAGGGATTATATAAAGAAAAAAAGGGGGGGAACGTTACAATTCATATTGGTCTTATTTATGTTATATTCAATTAGTTATTTGTTATTAAGAGGCACCTGTTTGTAATATGCTCACAATCTTCATTATTGAGATATACAAATTTCATATAGATTAAAGTACTTTAAAAGAGCAAATACACAAATTTCTTATAGGTTATAGTACTTTTGAAAAGCAAAGAATGGTACAGGCAATGTGGTGATTTTTTCTGCATTACTTAAAAACTGCATTGCTTGTGTTGAAGTGGAATAAACTTTTATTTTAGTGTTCAGAAATTCCCGGTTTTATATTGGATTTTTGGATTTTTTATTTTTTTATTATTACTTATTGTTTATTATGAAGAGAACCAGAGGGGTATATGAATAAGGGATGGGGAGATGGTTATGATTGATCATTTTATAATGGATCTATGGAAAATTTGTATTTAATTGAGCAATTCATAAAAAGACTTGTGATAAAATGTTCATGAAAGATTCTGTAAAATAGATAGAAGAATTCTCGTTCAAAAAGTCGTGGAGTGATTTTATCATAGATAATCCATTAAAAAATTCAGAAATGATTCATAAAAATTCATGAAAAAATCTTAAAAAATTAATGAATTTCATAAAAAATTTCATAAAAAATTCATTTATATTAAGTTTAGGAAAATAGAAGTGGTAGTTGGGTTAGTTCTTTGGATATTATATAATTTGATAAACCCTTTTAGAGTGATATAAATTCTTAAAATATTATGTAATTTTTCAACAAAGAAAAAAAGGGGGGGTGACATGTACAATTGGAATTGTTAAACATTCATTATCTATTGGGCAGTGTGGGTTATAGGCAATTATAACATTATTTATTGAACAATGTGTGTTATAGGCAAATATTAATCCTAGGGGAGATCACAAGAAGAAGCAATGATGTATGTTGTACAGTATTCCTGATATAATGTATTTCTAAGTTTACTCAGTTAAAGCAATTTTCAGGTGTCACCACCGCATATGGGCCTAGATTTGGAGTTCGGCGGTAGCCGTCAAAACCAGCGTTAGAGGCTCCTAACGCTGGTTTTGGGCGCCCGCTGGTATTTGGAGTCAGTGATTAAAGGGTCTAACGCTCACTTTTCAGCCGCGACTTTTCAATACCGCAGATCCCCTACGCCATTTGCGTAGCCTATCTTTTCAATGGGATCTTTCTAACGCTGGTATTTAGAGTCGTTTCTGAAGTGAGCGTTAGAGCTCTAACGACAAAATTCCAGCCGCCTGAAAATAGCAGGAGTTAAGAGCTTTCTGGCTAACGCCGGTTTATAAAGCTCTTAACTACTGTACCCTAAAGTACACTAACACCCATAAACTACCTATGTACCCCTAAACCGAGCTCCCCCCACATCGCCACCACTCGATTAAAATTTTTAACCCCTAATCTGCCGACCGCCACCTACGTTATACTTATGTACCCCTAATCTGCTACCCCTAACACCGCCGACCCCTGTATTATATTTATTAACCCCTAACCTGCCCCCCACAACATCGCCGACACCTGCCTACACTTATTAACTCCTAATCTGCCGAGCGGACCTGAGCGCTACTATAATAAAGTTATTAACCCCTAATCCGCCTCACTAACCCTATCATAAATAGTATTAACCCCTAATCTGCCCTCCCTAACATCGCCGACACCTACCTTCAATTATTAACCCCTAATCTTCCGATCGGAGCTCACCGCTATTCTAATAAATGTATTAACCCCTAAAGCTAAGTCTAACCCTAACACTAACACCCCCTAAGTTAAATATAATTTACATCTAACGAAATTAATTAACTCTTATTAAATAACTTATTCCTATTTAAAGCTAAATACTTACCTGTAAAATAAACCCTAATATAGCTACAATATAAATTATAATTATATTATAGCTATTTTAGGATTAATATTTATTTTACAGGCAACTTTGTAATTATTTTAACCAGGTACAATAGCTATTAAATAGTTAAGAACTATTTAATAGTTACCTAGTTAAAATAATAACAAATTTACCTGTAAAATAAATCCTAACCTAAGATATAATTAAACCTAACACTACCCTATCAATAAAATAATTAAATAAACTACCTACAATTACCTACAATTAACCTAACACTACACTATCAATAAATTAATTAAACACAATTCCTACAAATAAATACAATTAAATAAACTAGCTAAAGTACAAAAAATAAAAAAGAACTAAGTTACAGAAAATAAAAAAATATTTACAAACATAAGAAAATATTACAACAATTTTAAACTAATTACACCTACTCTAAGCCCCTAATAAAATAACAAAGCCCCCCAAAATAAAAAATTCCCTACCCTATTCTAAATTAAAAAAGTTACAAGCTCTTTTACCTTACCAGCCCTGAACAGGGCCCTTTGCGGGGCATGCCCCAAGAATTTCAGCTCTTTTGCCTGTAAAAAAAAACATACAATACACCCCCCCCAACATTACAACCCACCACCCACATACCCCTAATCTAACCCAAACCCCCCTTAAATAAACCTAACACTAATCCCTGAAGATTCCTACCTTGTCTTCACCATCCAGGTATCACCGATCCGTCCTGGCTCCAAGATCTTCATCCAACCCAAGCGGGGGTTGGCGATCCATAATCCGGTGCTGAAGAGGTCCAGAAGAGGCTCCAAAGTCTTCCTCCTATCCGGCAAGAAGAGGACATCCGGACCGGCAAACATCTTCTCCAAGCGGCATCTTCGATCTTCTTCCATCCGGAGCGAAGTGGCAGGATCCTGAAGACCTCCAGCGCGGAACATCCATCCGGACCGACGACTGAACGACGAATGACTGTTCCTTTAAGGGACGTCATCCAAGATGGCGTCCCTCGAATTCCGATTGGCTGATAGGATTCTATCAGCCAATCGGAATTAAGGTAGGAATTTTCTGATTGGCTGATGGAATCAGCCAATCAGAATCTAGTTCAATCCGATTGGCCGATCCAATCAGCCAATCAGATTGAGCTCGCATTCTATTGGCTGATCGGAACAGCCAATAGAATGCGAGCTCAATCTGATTGGCTGATTGGATCAGCCAATAGGATTGAACTTGATTCTGATTGGCTGATTCCATCAGCCAATCAGAAAATTCCTACCTTAATTCCGATTGGCTGATAGAATCCTATCAGCCAATCGGAATTCGAGGGACGCCATCTTGGATGACGTCCCTTAAAGGAACAGTCATTCGTCGTTCAGTCGTCGGTCCGGATGGATGTTCCGTGCTGGAGGTCTTCAGGATCCTGCCACTTCGCTCCGGATGGAAGAAGATCGAAGATGCCGCTTGGAGAAGATGTTTGCCGGTCCGGATGTCCTCTTCTTGCCAGATAGGAGGAAGACTTTGGAGCCTCTTCTGGACCTCTTCAGCACCGGATTATGGATCGCCAACCCCCGCTTGGGTTGGATGAAGATCTTGGAGCCAGGACGGATCGGTGATACCTGGATGGTGAAGACAAGGTAGGAAGATCTTCAGGGGATTAGTGTTAGGTTTATTTAAGGGGGGTTTGGGTTAGATTAGGGGTATGTGGGTGGTGGGTTGTAATGTTGGGGGGGGGTATTGTATGTTTTTTTTTACAGGCAAAAGAGCTGAAATTCTTGGGGCATGCCCCGCAAAGGGCCCTGTTCAGGGCTGGTAAGGTAAAAGAGCTTGTAACTTTTTTAATTTAGAATAGGGTAGGGAATTTTTTATTTTGTGGGGCTTTGTTATTTTATTAGGGGGCTTAGAGTAGGTGTAATTAGTTTAAAATTGTTGTAATATTTTTCTTATGTTTGTAAATATTTTTTTATTTTCTGTAACTTAGTTCTTTTTTATTTTTTGTACTTTAGCTAGTTTATTTAATTGTATTTATTTGTAGGAATTGTGTTTAATTAATTTATTGATAGTGTAGTGTTAGGTTAATTGTAGGTAGTTTATTTAATTATTTTATTGATAGGGTAGTGTTAGGTTTAATTATATCTTAGGTTAGGATTTATTTTACAGGTAAATTTGTTATTATTTTAACTAGGTAACTATTAAATAGTTCTTAACTATTTAATAGCTATTGTACCTGGTTAAAATAATTACAAAGTTGCCTGTAAAATAAATATTAATCCTAAAATAGCTATAATATAATTATAATTTATATTGTAGCTATATTAGGATTTATTTTACAGGTAAGTATTTAGCTTTAAATAGGAATCATTTATTTAATAAGAGTTAATTTATTTCGTTAGATAAAAATTATATTGAACTTAGGGGGGTGTTAGTGTTAGGGTTAGATTAGCTTTAGGGGTTAATCCATTTATTAGAATAGCGGTGAGCTCCGATCGGAAGATTAGGGGTTAATAATTGAAGGTAGGTGTCGGCGATGTTAGGGAGGGCAGATTAGGGGTTAATACTATTTATGATAGGGTTAGTGAGGCGGATTAGGGGTTAATAACTTTATTATAGTAGCGCTCAGGTCCGCTCGGCAGATTAGGGGTTAATAAGTGTAGGCAGGTGTCGGCGACGTTGAGGGGGGCAGATTAGGGGTTAATAAATATAATATAGGGGTCGGCGGTGTTAGGGGCAGCAGATTAGGGGTACATAGGGATAATGTAGGTAGCGGCGGTTTACGGAGCGGCAGATTAGGGGTTAAAAAAATATGCAGGTGTCAGCGATAGCGGGGGCGGCAGATTAGGGGTTAATAAGTGTAAGGTTAGGAGTGTTTAGACTCGGGGTACATGTTAGGGTGTTAGGTGCAGACGTAGGAAGTGTTTCCCCATAGGAAACAATGGGGCTGCGTTAGGAGCTGAACGCTGCTTTTTTGCAGGTGTTAGGTTTTTTTTCAGCTCAAACAGCCCCATTGTTTCCTATGGGGGAATCGTGCACGAGCACGTTTTTGAGGCCGGCCGCGTCCGTAAGCAACTCTGGTATCGAGAGTTGCATTTGCGGTAAAAATGCTCTACGCTCCTTTTTTGGAGCCTAACGCAGCATTTGTTTGAACTCTCGATACCAGAGTTAAATTTATGGTGCGGCCAGAAAAAAGCCCGCGGAGCGTTAACAGCCCTTTTACCGCCGAACTCCAAATCTAGGCCATGGTGAGCACATATGTCCACTAGTTCGAAAAAACAAATTCGACAATGTGTGCACTATTGGCGTATCGTGACGTTTATAAATAGTATATTGCTATCTACTAGATATTCTCATAGGAGATATATAAATATTCTCATTGAGGGTATGTGATGTATTAGTGTCTGGCTGATACTCATATTCGGAGTGGGTTATATATTAAGGATTAGTCAATTAAAAAACATCCTAAATCGAATTCTTGATTTAGACCATTTGGGGTTAGGGATTTTATTTCAAAAATCCACTTTCCTTCTAGTTTTAATAGGCTGTTATGTATATCCATGCCTCTCCAATTCTTTTGTACCTTTGCTATTCCAGTATATTTTAAACATTTGGGGTTTGCGTTATTGCAGCTAGAGAAGTGTTTTGGGATTGGGAGTTCTTTGTTTCTTTCTAGATCGAAATTTTCTATTGAGAGGATATGTTCCCTGATGCGGTCCCTCAGGGGTCTTTCTGATTCCCATACATATTGAAGGCCGCAAACGCACTCAAGTAGATATACTACATTTCTATCTGAGCATCGTATTTGCTGTTTAATTTTGTATTTTTTCCCTGTGACATTAGATTTTATCTCTTTTGTTTTTATTGCATGCTTGCAGGCCTTGCATGTTAAGCAAGGGAAATATCCATTAATTATTTTGCCCATTAGGTCATGGTCCCTGTTGTTTTTCTTTTTCATTTCAGTCGGTGCCAAAATTGTTTTTAGATTACGGGATTTTTTATAAATTATTTTTGGGTAATTTGGCAGCAATTCCCCAATTAGCTCATCACTTTTTAGGACCGACCAATGTTTTTTTATAATTTTTTCAACCAAATGTTTGTTTTGACTATATTTAGTGATGAATGGAACAAAGAGTTCTTTTTTTTCATTGTGCATAATAATCTCCTTCTTTTTTGTGGTTAATAATTCTTTCCTATTCTTTGTTTTTAGCTCATTTTTTATTTCTGTAATGTCTCTATCCTTATACCCTCTCTCAATGAATTTCTCCTTCAGGACTTCTGCCTGTATCTCATAATCAGTGTCATTGCTGCAGTTTTTTCTAATACGGAATAGCTGTCCCTTGGGGATGTTTTTTTTCCAGGTTTGGTGGTGACAGCTTGTCTGATGTATAAAGTTATTTGCGTCCACGGATTTGAAATAAGTTCTTGTATTTATGATATTGTCTTTTATGTATATGTTGAGATCTAAAAAGTTAATTTTTTCATTGCTTATTTCGCTGGTAAATTTTAAGTTTTTGTTATTGGTATTCATTTCTGAGATGAATTGTGCAAAGTCCTCTTGTGATCCCCTCCAAATAAGTACTATATCATCGATATAGCGTTTGTACAGGACCAGATTTGCCGCAAGTATGCTGGATTCTAGAAACTCTTTTTCCCATAATCCCATAAATAAGTTCGCATAACTTGGGGCAAATCTGGTCCCCATGGCCGTCCCACATTTTTGTATGTAGAATTCTTTATTATAGTTAAAATAGTTGTGGGTAAGTATAAAATTTATACCCTCTAGTATAAATTTTTTTTGTTCAATTTTTATTGTCTCATCTTTGTCTAGGTAGTATTGTACTGCTTTTAAACCATCGTTATGTGCAATGCAGGTATAAAGTGAGGATACATCACATGTGGCAAATAGATAATTGTCCTCCCATTTAATCTTATCTAGAATTTTTAGCATTTCTGTGGAATCTTTTAGAAAGGACGGTAGTTCTTTTACGTACTTTTGCAAGTATCCATCAATATATTCTGAAATGTTGGAAGTGATGGAGTTGATCCCTGATATTATTGGCCTTCCTGGTGGTGTTGATAAAGACTTGTGTATCTTCGGGAGACAATATAGTAGTGGAATAAACAATAAGTAATAATAAAAAATAAAAAATCCAAAAAATCCAAATATAGAAACCGGGAATTTCTGAACACTAAAATAAAAGTTTATTCCACTTCAACACAAGCAATTCAGTTTTTAAGTAATGCAGAAAAAATCACCACATTGCCTGTATCATTCTTTGCTTTTCAAAAGTACTATAACCTATAAGAAATTTGTGTATTTGCTCTTTTAAAGTACTTTAATCTATATGAAATTTGTATATCTCAATAATGAAGATTGTGAGCATATTACAAACAGGTGCCTCTTAATAACAAATAACTAATTGAATATAACATAAATAAGACCAATATGAATTGTAACGTTCCCCCCCTTTTTTTCTTTATATAATCCCTTTCGTTAAAGAAATAGCTACTCAATAAGAAATCAATAAATTAGCAGCAATTAAATAATCATCCTATCATCCAATCAAATATAACTTTAAAAGGCACCTCTGTAATTATGCAAGTATGAGCTTGACAAAGGCATGCTAGCCGAAACGCGTTGCTCTATCTTCTGATCCCTCTGAGGATCCGTATCCACTGACCACACACGCTGTCTCTGTACAGATTGTGCTTGGAACGCCAACCGGCACTATTACAGCTAAGCGCCAATACACGCTTAGGAGAGACTCTTCTACGCTGAAAAACTTTTGATACAAGCAGAACTGTCTGCCTGCAAATCCTGGGAACTGTGACACTGATCCAACACTCTACCCAAATCATAACCGAAAGGAGGAAACAGACAGAACACAGCAACTGAGACCGGTGCCAGGAGAGCTGTCAGACACCTTCCGGTGTAAGTACTAAAGTGTCATACCTTACTTGAATTATCGGTCTGCTTTTGACAAGCAATTTCTTCTTGTCTCATATATCCTCCTGCATTAGGATCGATGAGCAATGCTGGAGGAATAAACTAATTGACTTTTTAAACATATGAAGGATCAAACGTTTCATCTGTATCTCTGTTTTGCATTTTTTAAATTGTATACTACACTGTTTTTTATTCTTTAATTTATTTTGTTCATCTGTTTACTACTGTATTGTATTTTAATTAGGAGCAAAATTTCTGTATGATTGTATTTTAGTTATCCTTTATATGAATTTTGCACTCTTTTACCCCTGTAATCAAGTTTACCTTTACTTTTTAAACCTCCATTTTTTTATAGTGTCTGTAGATATTTTAGTCTACACATCTATTAATTGTAACTAATAAAATTTTGTATATACATCTACCATACCCCTTATATTTATTTGGGACTCAATAACAACAGCCATATAGTGAATAGTTCAGCTGTCCTTTCAGCGCCACAGACTTTTTAGTTTTGTCTGAGTGTTTTCACAGACACCTGACATTCTAATCACATTCCCCCATAGATTCTTGAAGGTGTTTTTTAGGAGATAACCACCTATATCTGTAGGCCTCTAATCACTCTGTTTTGTTTGCGCATTCTATCCACACACAGCATAGATTCCTAATATCTCCTTATCCAGAATTGCTGCAACAATTATGGCTGAAAGAAATGTCTTTGATTACAGGAAAGATTTCTACAAAGATATGAATACTTTATTCTCTAGAGAAGTTATAATCACTAAAGAAAATGTTGAATCATTCTATGACCTTATTAAGGAACTAGAAAACAAACTTTTATTAGAAATGAAACATAAAACAGAATATATATTTTTGGAGAAATATTTAGAAGTAAAAAGAGTCCCTAGGGGACTAAGAATCAAGAAAGAGTGTGCTTTTAACATTGAAGACCCTGATTTTAAAATTAAATGGAGCAATATTTTAGAAGAAGCCTCTTTTAATCTAATGAGACTAATTAAAGAATATAGAAATGAAATCCTAAAAAAATTGGAACTAGAAATTAAGGAATTAGAAAACAAATTACAGGAATTTACAGATTTAGAAGAGTTCAAAAAGAAGGAAATAGAAATAAAAAAACTTATGGATTCAACTAAGGAAGAGCTTTTAAAAGTAAAAATAGGAAAATTCAACAGAGATAAGGAAGATTATCAGTCACATATAGAAAACCCTGAGGACAATAAATACATCTCACATAGATGGAGAAGTACAAGACATGAGACTACTAACAATTACACAAACAAACAACAACAAGGGACCAGACATAATAATATGAACTCTAATAATGAAATAAGATATAACGAAAATCATGCAAATATGCAAATAGAAGAAACCAGGTCAACTATAGACAATATTCAAACATACATCCACTGAATACTTACAGGGACCACACACATTATGGAAACTATAGAGATCACTCAGATATGCAACATGGCAACAATCATAGAAATTATACTAATTCATACAATCATAGATATTATAATAACAATGCTGATCAATCCAATACATGGAGAGAGGTCCCCTACAGGAATCAGGGACACCACAATAAGATTAGATATAACGATTACAACAACAGAACAGGAAGGAACTATAATGACAATAGGACATGGAGGACAAATACAGACTACAACACTCATCCTCACATCAGGGGTGCACCTTCAGATACACATAGAACATCACAGAATGATAATAGATTTGAACCATTAAGGCATATACAAGAGGAAAACTTTAATAGCACACAACCAAGCACCTCTAGACCAACAGAAAATACTAAAGTTAACCAAAACACTATCCCTCATCATTTTTTAGGGGTGGGACAAAAAACACCTTTAGAAAGCCCATTACAACAAAGAGATACAAGTTTAAGAAAAAGAAGAGCCTCAGAAAAAGAGGAACCAGAGGGGGAACAAAACGGTCACAAAAAAATAAGAAATTGGAACTAAATAAAAGTACAAATAAAAATAAAGGAATATTCAATTTGAGTAACTTTACACTAACTAAGACTCATGAAGACGTCCTAAGCAAGGGACTTACTTTTGCCCCTACTAGCAAGTTAGATAAATTCAGTACCTACATAGACGCCCACAAATTCATAAAAAAACTAACGGTAAAAAGATGGTTCTCAAAAACAGGAATGGAAAAAAGAGCAGACTCCACCCTGGTAGACCAAAAGGGATATTTACACTCAAATTTAAGAAAAAAAATCAACATTCTATCCAAAACAAGATAAGGGACATGCAATTGAAACATTCGAGAAGCTAATAACTAGGGATATAGAGAATATAAAAGAAAGAGAAAAATCAATAACACAAAAAAACAACCTCACCAAAAAAACAACTTGACACCATTAAAGAATTAGAAAACAATGAAATGATAGTGGTGAAAGCCCGGCGGACAAGGGAGGGGGTTATTGTTATCCTTAACACACTAGATTATAATAAATGTGTGAAGATATTCTTGTGTGACACCACTACCTATAACAACACTAACATTTACATCCCAGACCACCAAAATTTAACCTACAACTAAAAGAAATCTTGAATAAAGCAAATGAAGGTGGGAATATTGAACAAAAAAGAAATGAATATCTACACATAAAAAACACCCAAAAATTCCACTACTATATTTGTCCTCCCGAAGATACACAAGTCTTTAACAACACCACCAGGAAGGCCAATAATATCAGGGATCAACTCCATCACTTCCAACATTTCAGAATATATTGATGGATACTTGCAAAAGTACGTAAACAGAAACTACCGTCCCTTTCTAAAAGATTCCACAGAAATGCTAAAAATTCTAGATAAGATTTAAATGGGAGGACCACATATCTATTTGCCACATAGTGATGTTATCCTCACTTTATACCTGCCATTGCACATAACAAATGGTTTAAAGCAAGCTACAATACTACCTAGTACAAAGATGAGACAATTAAAAATTGAACAAAAAAAAATTTATACTAGAGGGTATAAATTTTTATACTTAACCCACAACTATTTTACACTATAATAAAGAATTCTACATACAAAAATGTGGGGACGGCCATGGGGACCAGATTTGGCCCCAAGTTATGCGAACTTATTTATGGGATTATGGGAAAAAGAGTTTCTAGAATCCAGCATACTTGCGGCAAATCTGGTCCTGTACAAACGCTATATCGATGATATAGTACTTATTTGGAGGGATCACAAGAGGACTTTGCACAATTCATCTCAGAAATGAATACCAATAACAAAAACTTAAAATTACCAGCGAAATAAGCAATGAAAAAATTTAACTTTTTAGATCTCAACAATATACATAAAAGACAATATCATAAATACAAGAACTTATTCAAATCTGTGGACGCAAATAACTTTATACATCAGACAGCTGTCACACCAAACCTGGAAAAAAAACATCCCCAAGGGACAGCTATTCCGTATTAGAAAAAACTGCAGCAATGACACTGATTATGAGATACAGGCAGAAGTCCTGAAGGAGAAATTCATTGAGAGAGGGTATAAGGATAGAGACATTACAGAAATAAAATAATGAGCTAAAAACAAAGAATAGGAAAGAATTATTAACCACAAAAAAGAAGGAGATTATTATGCACAATGAAAAAAAAGAACTCTTTGTTCCATTCATCACTAAATATAGTCAAAAACAAACATTTGGTTGAAAAAATTATAAAAAAACATTGGTCGGTCCTAAAAAGTGATGAGCTAATTGGGGAATTGCTGCCAAATTACCACAAAAATAATTTTATAAAAAATCCGTAATCTAAAAACAATTTTGGCACCGACTGAAATGAAAAAGAAAAAACAACAGGGACCATGACCTAATGGGGCCAAAAATATTAATGGATATTTCCCTTGCTTAACATGCAAGGCCTGCAAGCATGCAATAAAAACAAAAGAGATAAAATCTAATGTCACAGGGAGAAAAATACAAAATTAAACAGCAAATACGATGCTCAGATAGAAATGTAGTATATCTACTTGAGTGCGTTTGCGGCCTCTCATATGTAGGGGAATCAGAAAGACCCCTGAGGGAACCGCATCAGGGAACATATCCTCTCAATAGAAAATTTCGATCTAGAAAGAAACAAAGAACCTCCCAATCCCAAAACACTTCTCCTGCCTGCAATAACGCAAACCCCAAATGTTTAAAATATACTGGAATAGCAAAGGTACAAAGAATTGGAGAGCATGGATATACATATCAGCCTATTAAAACTAGAAGGAAAGTGGATTTTTGAAATAAAATCCCTAACCCCCAAATGGTCTAAATCAAGAATTCGATTTAGGATGTTTTTTTAATTGACTAATCCTTAATATATAACCCACTCCGAATATGAGTATCAGCCAGACACTAATACATCACATACCCTCCATTGAGAATATTTATATATCTCCTATGAGAATATCTAGTAGATAGCAATATACTATTTATAAACGTCACGATACGCCAATAGTGCACACATTGTCGAATTTGTTTTTTCGAACTAGTGGACATATGTGCTCACCATATGCCGGTGATGACACCTGAAAATTGCTTTACAACTGAGTAAACTTAGAAATACATTAAATCAGGAATACTGTACAACATTACATCATTGCTTTCTTCTTGTGATCTCCCCTAGGATTAAATATTTGCCTATAACACACATTGTTCAATAAATATATGTTATAATTGCCTATCAACCCACACTGCCCAATAGATAATGAATGTTTAACAATTCCAATTGTACATGTCCCCCCCCTTTTTTTCTTTGTTGAAAAATTACATACTATTTTAAGAATTTATATCACTCTAAAAGGGTTTATCAAATTATATAATATCCAAAGAACTAACCCAACTACCACTTCTATTTTCCTAAACTTAATATAAATTAATTTTTTATTAAATTTTTTATGAAATTCATTAATTTTTTAAGATTTTTTTCATGAATTTTTATGAATCATTTCTGAATTTTTTTATGGATTTATCTATGATAAAATCACTCCACGACTTTTTGAACGAGAATTCTTCTATCTATTTTACAGAATCTTTCATGAACATTTTTATCACAAGTATTTTTATGAATTGCTCAAATTAAATACAAATTTTCCATAGATCCATTATAAAATGATCAATCATAACCATCTCCCCATCCCTTATTCATATACCCCTCTGGTTCTCTTCATAATAAACAATAAGTAATAATAAAAAATAAAAAATCCAAAAAATCCAAATATAGAAACCGGGAATTTCTGAACACTAAAATAAAAGTTTATTCCACTTCAACACAAGCAATGCAGTTTTTTAAGTAATGCAGAAAAAATCACCACATTGCCTGTACCATTCTTTGCTTTTCAAAAGTACTATAACCTATAAGAAATTGTGTATTTGCTCTTTTAAAGTACTTTATCTATATGAAATTTGTATATCTCAATAATGAAGATTGTGAGCATATTACAAACAGGTGCCTCTTAATAACAAATAACTAATTGAATATAACTAAATAAGACCAATATGAATTGTAACGTTCCCCCCCTTTTTTTCTTTATATAATCCCCTTTCGATAAAGAAATAGCCTACTCAATAAGAAATCAATAAATTAGCAGCAATTAAATAATCATCCTATCATCCAATCAAATATAACCTTTAAAAGGCACCCTCTGTAATTATGCAAGTTATGGCTTGACAAAGGCATGCTAAGCCGAAACGCGTTGCTCTATCTTCTGATCCCTCTGAGGATCCGTATCCACTGACCACCACACGCTGTCTCTGTACAGATTGTGCTTGGAACGCCAACCGGCACTATTACAGCCTAAGCGCCCAATACACGCTTGGAGAGACTCTTCTACGCTGAAAAACTTTTGATACAAGCAGAACTGTCCTGCCTGCAAACCCCTGGAACTGTGACACTGATCCAACACTCTACTCCCAAATCGTAACCGGCAGCTGTGAAAGGAGGAAACAGACAGAACACAGCAACTGAGACCGGGTGCCAGGAGAGCTGTCAGACCTCCTTCCGGTGTAAGTACTAAAGTGTCATACCTTACTTGTATTATCGGGTCTGCTTTTGACAAGCAATTTCTTCTTGTCTCATATATCCTCCTGCATTAGGATCGAGGAGCAATGCTGGAGGAATAAACTAATTGACTTTTTTAACATATTGAAGGGATCAAAACGTTTCATCTGTATCTCTGTTTTGCATTTTTTAAATTGTATACTACACTGTTTTTATTCTTTAGATTTATTTTGTTCATCTGTTTACTACTGTATTGGTATTTTAATTAGAGCGAAATTTCTGTATGATTGTATTTTAGTTATCCTTTATATGAAGTTTGCACTCTTTTACCCCTGTAATCAAGTTTACCTTTACTTTTTATAACCTCCATTTTTTTATAGTGTCTGTAGATATTTTAGTCTACACAGCTATTAATTGTAAACTAATAAAATTTTGTATATACATCTACCATACCCCTTATATTTATTTGGGACTCAATAACAACAGCCATTTAGTGAATAGTTCAGCTGTCCTTTCAGCGCCACAGACTTTTTAGTTTTGTCTGAGTGTTTTCACAGACACCTGACATTCTAATCAACATTCCCCCATAGGTTTTAGGTTTATACAAAGAGGTCTTTAATTAAGTAGTGGGGTGGTTCCAAACGGCCAACATCATATCATACATGACCGTTCAGATTGTTCTTAATGTAGTGCATCTTTTCCAAGAGTAGTAGCTCATTTACAGCCAATTCCGCCATTCAGATAGAATAGGCGCCTCTGGTGACTTCCTGAGTCTGGGGATAAGCCTCTTCGCTCCTGTGAGCATGATCAAAGAGGAGGGCCCTTTTTTGTTTGTCAGCAATGTTTGGAAGATGTAAGAACAAAATGGTTTCCAGGTGTGACTGGTATGTTGTGTGTTTAGTTTATCTGATATTTCTCCCAATAACTGTCGCCCAGTATTTCGTTATTTTAGGGCAGGGCCCACCATATGTGTAAAGAGAGTGCCCGCTTCACCACAAACCACTCCAACATGTGGCAGAAGACATAGGGGAAGATGCGATGCAATCTGGAGGTGTGTAGTACCAACTGGTAAGCAGTTTAAGGGTGTATCTCGCTGAACTACTGCAGAAACCGAGGAGCGTTTAACCATTCTGAACGATTTAAGCCATTCTTCCTCTTCTATAATATTATTGAAGGTCCCTATTCCATGCATTGGTGTATGTCGGTAAGGTGAGTGTCAGGCTGTGTGAGCAGTACTTTGTATATTTGGATATTAGTCTTCTCGGGGGAGCAATGGCCGTACATAGGACCTCAAAGGGGGGTGAGTTCCCTGGTGAAGACGCCTTTGCCCCTTGTGATGTGTCAAATAATGTGATAATTGGTGGTATCTCAAACCAGGAAGAAAAGATACTCCCACATTGATCTATTAATTCTTGTTGAGGGCGAAGTCTACCCCCCCCACAAGTGCAAAGTGTAATGTGCCTTACTCTAAGGGTTGTATGGTTTACACCTGCTTCTGCTCAATTCACAATAAGGTATTTCTGGGTTTTCCAGTATTGGAATTAATGGTGATGGGAGGCTGTATGAAATGTGTGTGCTGGTGGAAATTAATCTATCCCATTCTGAGAAGGTTTCTGTTATTAAATGATAGCTATAACACTATTTTAGGGCGTTTAGTTGTAGGAATCCAAGCAAGAGAGGCTACATTATTCGAGTGAAGGATCAGTCCATCTATTTTGACCCATTGTTTTTGTGGAGTGTTATGTGACCATTCGATTAACCTCTGTAGCAGTATAGCACTTCTGTACAATATCAGCTCAGGAAAGCCTTAGACCCCCTCTATCTCTGGGAAGATAAAGTGTTTTTTTGGGTATTCTGGGTTAACGCCAGTCCATATGAACGTGTTCAAGAGTTTTCTGGAGGTTAGATAGGAAGTCGCTGTATATGAATGGGGGACAGTCTGCATGACGTATAAGACACGTGGTAAGATGTTCATTTTAATTAAGCTTATCTTTCCCCAAGCCATGATAACGACTTTATTCCTCCAAGAGAACAATTTTTTATTTTTATTTATTTATTTATTTTTACCAATAAAAAACGTTGACCTGCCACTGCCTGCACTGATTTGAGTGTGACATGATGCTTCACGTAGTGTCTCTGACTACAGGGGTTAGTGTTTCTGTTTTACCCATTGGTGTTTTAGTATGTATGTATTTATGTGACTGTAATGTGTATTTATGCCATGTAGGTAATGTTGTGTGTGTGTGTGTGTTTGTGGAACCAGCAAATTTTCAGACCTTGTTACTACAGCATGGGGGGGTTTGAGTAAACAGTGTCACTATACAGTACCACTTTATACAGGACGGGGGGGCTGGACCATGTCACAGACTACTGTGGTCACTTTATAAGTACTGGGGGCAGGTAGGGTCAGGCCAGTCATATCACCGGCAGATTTACAGACTGTGTCACTGACTCACTAATATAACAGTACTGGTGGGTTGAACAGTGTCACTATATACAGTAATAGGGGGTCAGACCATCTCACAGACTGTGGGCACAGGGTACCTCCTTTTGCAGACATGTAATCTGATTAACATTTTTTTCTGTGTTAAAATGTAAAAAAAAAAGATATGTATCAAATTCACTTCTTTTTTTGGGGGGGGGGCCCTTCTTAGATTCTTGCACCTGGGCCCTGTGGTTTCTAGTTACGCCTTTGAATCGAGCCAATAGGATTGAGCTTTCATCCTATTAGGCTGATCCAATCAGCCAATAGGATTGAGCTTGCACTCTTTTGGCTATTCCAATCAGCCAATAGAATGCAAGGCTCAATCCTATTGGCTGATTGGATCAGCCAGTAGGATGAAAGCTCAATCCTATTTGGCTGTTGCAACAGCCAAAAGGATTTTTTCAACCTTAATTCCGATTGGCTGATTGGAATCTAAGGGACGCCATCTTGGATGATGTCATTTAAAGAAACATTCATTGTTAAAGAAGAACGTCGAACGAAGAGGATGCGCCGCGTCGGATGTCTTGAAGATGGAGCCGCTCCGCGACGGATGATGAAGATAGAAAATGCCGTCTGGATGAAGACTTCTGCCCGGTTGGATGAAGACGTCGGCCCGCTTGGATGAAGACTTCTGCCAGCTTCAATGAGGACTACTGCCGCTTCGTTGAGGATAGATGTCGGGTCTTCAGAAACTGTAAGTGGATCTTCTGGGGGTTAGTGTTAGGCTTTTTTAAGGGTTTATTGGGTGGGTTTTAATTTTAGATTAGGGTTTGAGCTTTTGAAAAATAGCTAAATGCCCTTTTAAGGGCAATGCCCATACAAATGCCCTTTTCAGGGCAATGGTGAGCTTAGGTTTTTTAGATTAGGTTTTTATTTGGGGGTTTTGGTTGTGTGGGCTGGTGGGTTTTACTGTTGGGGGGTGTTTGTATTTTTTATTTACAGGTAAAAGAGCTGATTTATTTTGGGGCAAATGCCCCGCAAAAGACCCCTTTTAAGGGCCATTGGTAGTTTTTTGTAGGCTAGGGGTTTTTTTTTATTTTGGGGGGGCTTTTTTATTTTTATAGGGCTCTTAGATTAGGTATATTTAGTTTAAATATTTGATAATTTATTTGTTTATTTTTTTTGTAACTTAGTGTTTGTTATTTTGTGTAACTTAGTTGTTAGTATTTTGTAACTTTGTAATTTTTAAAAGTAGATTTAAATTATTTGAGTAGGGTTAGGTTTTTAAATATATAATATAGTTAATTTAATCTGTAGTTTAATGTAATTTTAGTATAACAGTTAGGGTAGAGGTTAATTATTAGTTTAATATAGTTTAATTTTATTTTAGTATAATTGGGTAGATTAATTATTAGTTTAATATAGCTTAATTTAAATCTAAAGGTAAGTTTAAATTTATTATAAGGATAGGGATGAGTTAAATATTTAATATAAAAGTTAGCGGGTTGTTAGGTTTAGGGGTTAATAGTTGTATTTAGTTTATGGTGATGTGGGGGGGCTGGCAGTTTAAGGGCTATAGGTTTAGTAAGTGTTAGTGATGTGGGAGGCCAGAGGTTTAGGGGTTAATACATTTAGTTAGTTGCCGGCGGGGTCTGGGAGCGGAAGGATAGGGGTTAATACCTTTATTAGAGTTGTGGTGGGCTCCGGGAGCGCAGGGATAGGGGTTTAATACATTGAATTAGTTGCTGCGGTGTTGGGGCAGCGGCGGAATAGGGGGTTAATAAGTTTATTAGAGTTGCGGTGGGCTCCGGGAGCATGCGGATAGGGGTTAATAACTTTATTTAGTTGCGGCGGGGTCTGGGAGCGGCGGGATAGGGGGGTTATACATTTAAGTACAGTGGTTGGGCGTATTAGTGACAGGATATAAATAAAGCTGTGAAAAAGCTGAATAGCAGCGAGATCGATGACTGTTAGTTAACAACAGTCCGCTGCTCATCGCCCCGTACTTGGTGCACGACTTTTTGACAGCTTTTTTGTTAAATATGGAGAGCCTATTCAGGTCTGCGGCAGCGATGTTAGGCGATGTCAGGCGGGCGTGTTGGGTGCCGTTGAATGCAAGTAAGTTGACGGCTTGATAAGTAGGCCTCATTGTGTATTATACTTTGAAAGTATGTATATGTGAAATTAGTATTAAAGATAAACATTGATGCTGACATTAGGACACACTGTGTAATATTTTAGACAATGATTTTAAAATTCAAATTGATGTTTGATTAAATATAATCTAAAGCTGATAGCTCAAAGGGATAGCCCACCTAACATTTAACTGTCATGATTCAGATACAGCAGACATTAAAATCACCTCTTTACTGTCATGATATTTTCAGTGTTTTTCTTCCTTCTCTTGAATTTCTTTTTCATTAAGAAATGTCATCTTATATGCCAGCCCATTTTATAACACCTGTGTAGGGGGTGATTTTTAAAACTAGTTTGCAATCAGGAGGGGTTACACAGGTACAGAGGAGAAAACTGGCCCAGCTCTTAAAATATCCATTGATTGCAAATAAATACATATGATACCCTGATTACATGTTATTATTCCCTGCTCAGAATTATAATACATTTACACTATATACATATAGTGGTATAAATAAACAATGTTGACAGGACAACATTGTTTAGAACAAAAAAAGGAATTTAGGGACATATAAATATGTTTGCAAAAGATTTCTGACATAAAACACACACACACACACATATACTGTATATATATATATATATATATATATATATATATATTATATATATATATATATATGTATATACACACACACAAGTATGTGTAAAGATATATGTACAAATGCTAGCATTAATAATCATTTATAAAAAAAACATGAGATAAAAGTATATCATGACTTCTAAAAATACAAATACACATTAATTTATGTGAAAGTATCATATAACAGATTTTTTTTGTATAACAAATAAATATAAAAGTAATTTTCTATGAGATATTGTTTTGTTGAGGTATAAATCTAGCTATTTCTTGGACATTAACAGATGAAAAATAAAAGATTAACTTTAGAGAAATGTGCTTGTTCATAGACAGTAATGAAATTGTATAAATAAAGTTGGGAAAAACCTGAATACCCGCGACATTGATGACTGTTAGTTAACAACAGTCCGATGCTCATCGCGCCGTACTTGACACGCATGTTTTTGACTTTTTTTTTAATAAATAAGGACATCGTATGTGGATCCACAGCAGCGATATCTGGCTATGTCTGGCAAGCGTATTGACGCTGGGGAATGCACCGAGATTGATGCTTTGATAAATATCCCCCTTGGACTTATATGTGCTCGTAAAATTTGAAGAGTTTTAATGTTATGGGGCCACTCATGGGCCTCGGAGAATCAGAGTAATATTTAGTCTATACTTCCCAAAATGAAATAAGATGTAGGCCTAGATTTGGAGTTTTGCGGTAGCCGTGAAAACCAGCGTTAGAGGCTACTAACGCTGGTTTTTACCGCCCTCTGGTATTTGGAGTCAGTCATTAAAGGGTCTAACGCTCACTTTCCAGCTGCGACTTTTCCATACCGCAGATCCCCTTACGCCAATTTGCGTATCCTATCTTTTCAATGGGATCTTTCTAACGCCGGGTATTTAGAGTCGTATCTGGAGTGAGCGTTAGAAATCTAACGACCAAACTCCAGCCGCAGAAAAAAGTCAGCAGTTAAGAGCTTTCCTGGGCTAACGCTGGTTTATAAAGCTCTTAACTACTGTGCTCTAAAGTACACTAACACCCATAAACTACCTATGTACCCCTAAACCGAGGTCCCCCCACATCGCCGCCACTTTATTAAAATTTTTTAACCCCTAATCTGCCGACCGCCACCTACGTTATCCTTATGTACACCTAATCTGCCTGCCCCTAACACCGCCGACCCCTATATTATATTTATTACACCCCCTAATCTGCCCCCCACAACGTCTCCGCCACCTACCTACACTTATTAACCCCTAATCTGCTGAGCGGACCACACCGCTACTATAATAAAGTTATTAACCCCTAATCCGCCTCACTCCCGCCTCAATAACCCTATAATAAATAGTATTAACCCCTAATCTGCCCTCCCTAACATCGCCGACACCTAACTTCAAACATTAACCCCTAATCTGCCGGACCGGAGCTCACCGCTATTCTAATAAAATTTTTAAACCCCTAAAGCTAATTCTAACCCTAACCCTAACACCCCCCTAAGTTAAATATAATTTTATTCTAACTAAATAAATTAACTCTTATTAAATAACTTATTCCTATTTAAAGCTAAATACTTACCTGTAAAATAAACCCTAATATAGCTACAATATAACGAATAATTATATTGTAGCTATTTTAGGATTTATATTTATTTTACAGGCAACTTTGTAATTATTTTTAACCAGGTACAATAGCTATTAAATAGTTAATAACTATTTAATAGTTACCTAGTTAAAATAATAACAAAATTACCTGTAAAATAAATCCTAACCTAAGTTACAATTAAACCTAACACTACACTATCAATAAATTAATTAAATAAAATACCTACAATTACCTACAATTAAACCTAACACTACACTATCAATAAATTAATTAAAATACAATACCTACAAATAACTACAATTAAATAAACTAATTAAAGTACAAAAAATAAAAAAGAACTAAGTTACAAAAAATAAAAAAATATTTACAAACATAAGAAAAATCTTACAACAATTTGAAACTAATTACACCTACTCTAAGCCCCCTAATAAAATAACAAAGCCCCCCCAAAATAAAAAAATGCCCTACCCTATTCTAAATTACAAAGTTCAAAGCTCTTTTACCTTACCAGCCCTGAACAGGGCCCTTTGCGGGCATGCCCCAAGAAATTCAGCTCTTTTGCCTGTAAAAAAACACATACAATACCCCCCCCCAACATTACAACCCACCACCCACATACCCCTAATATAACCCAAACCCCACTTAAATAAACCTAACACTAAGCTCCTGAAGATCTTCCTACCTTATCTTCACCTCACCCGGGTATCACCCGATCGGTTCCTGGCTCCAAAATCTTCATCCAACCCAAGCGGGGGCTGGCGATCCATAATCCTGCGGCTGAAGAGGTCCAGAAGAGTCTCCAAAGTCTTCATCCTATCCGGGAAGAAGAGGCGATCCAGACCGGCAACCATCTTGATCCAAGCGGCATCTTCTATCTTCATCCGATGAGGAACGGCTCCAGCGTGAAGATTTATTTGAGGATTTATTTTGCAGGTAATTTTGTTATTATTTTAACTAGGTAACTATTAAATAGTTATTAACTATTTAATAGCTATTGTACCTGGTTAAAATAATTACAAAGTTGCCTGTAAAATAAATATAAAATCCTAAAATAGCTACAATGTAATTATAATTTATATTGTAGCTATATTAGGGTTTATTTTACAGGTAAGTATTAAGCTTTAAATAGGAATAAAGTTATTTAATAAGAGTTAATTTATTTCGTTAGAATAAAATTATATTTAACTTAGGGGGGTGTTAGTGTTAGGGTTAGACTTAGCTTTAGGGGTTAAAAAATTTAATAGAGTAGCGGTGAGCTCCGATCGGCAGATTAGGGGTTAATACTTGAAGTTAGGTGTCGGCAATGTTAGGGAGGGCAGATTAGGGGTTAATACTATTTATTATACGGGTTATTGAGGCGGGAGTGAGGCAGATTAGGGGTTAATACATTTATTATAGTAGCGCTCAAGGTCCGGTCGGCAGATTAGGGGTTAATAAGTGTAGTTAGGTGGAGGCGACGTTGGGGGGCAGCAGATTAGGGGTTAATAAATATAATATAGGGGTCGGCGGTGTTAGGGGGCAGCAGATTAGGGGTACATAGGGATAATGTAAGTAGCGGCGGTTTACGGAGCGGCAGATTAGGGGTTAAAAAAAATATGCAGGTGTCAGCGATAGCGGGGGCGGCAGAATAGGGGTTAATAAGTGTAAGGTTAGGGGTGTTTAGACTCGCGGTACCATGGTTAGAGTGTTAGGTGCAGACGTAGGAAGTGTTTCCCCATAGGAAACAATGGGGCTGCATTAGGAGCTGAACGCGGCTTTTTTTGCAGGTGTTAGGTTTTTTTTCAGCTCAAACAGCCCCATTGTTTCCTATGGGGGAATTGTGCACGAGGCACGTTTTTGAGGCTGGCCGCGTCCGTAAGCACCGCTGGTATCTAGAGTTGCAGTGGCGTTAAATTATGCTCTACGCTCCCTTTTTGGAGCCTAACGCACTGAAAACCCTGCCATTCTGTTAACTCTAAATACCAGCGGTATTTTAAAAGGTGCGGCCAGAAAAAAGCACGTGTAGCTAACGCACCCCCTTGGCCGCAAAACTCCAAATCTAGGCGGTAGATAATAATTACAATCAAATGTACAATGTGATATACAACAATTGGAGGAGTGGACAAATGACTGGGATCTAAAGTTTAACACTGCAAAGTGCAAAATTATGCATTTAGGAAGAAAACTCCAAACATTAAATACAGGACTCAATGACACTTTACTGACTGTTACAAATGAGGAACGGGACTTGGGAATAATAATTTTAGATAATTTAAAATTGAATGAGTAAACAATGTAGTATTGTAGCAAGTAAGGCCAGTAGAAATGCTTATATGTATTGGTAGAGGTATTTGCAGCAGAAATAGTAAAGTTATAGATCATTAGTTAGGCCTCATCTTGAGAATTGTGTGTGGTTCTGGAGGCCATATCTCCAGAAGGATATTACAAACTGGGAATCTGTGCAAAGGAGGGCTACTAAAATGGTACATGGTCCTAAAAAAATAAAATGTACCCAGGAGAGGCCCAATGACCTAAATGTGTATAGCTTAGAGTAGAGAAGGGAAAGAGGTGATATGGTAACAACTCTTAAGTATATTAAAGGGCTTAGTAAAGCTGAGGCTTTGAGTATTTTTCATAAAAATAAAGATTCAAGAAAAAGTGGTCATGATCTCAAGCTGAAGGGTAGTATATTAAGGAGTAATTTTTGTGCAAGTACTTCTTTACAGAAAGGGTGATTGATTAAAGGAATAAACTTCCACAAGAGGTGGTAATGACAGACACTGTGGGGGACTTTAAGAATGCCTGGGAAAAGCATACGGCTGTCCTACCAACTAACACTTCAGTAAATCCCCATGTTGTCAAGATATACATGTATAATCAAGGTAAATTATCAAAATATTAATTAGGTCTAATAAGTATAGGAGAAGGTAGTAGAAAGTTGCTTTATCATAGGGTTACTTAAAATGGGGCTAAATTAGAGAAACCCAAGTGGAGAAGATCATAGACCTGTGAAGGACTTATACTCAGGCCCTGAGATTCAATTTATTGGCAGACTGATGAGAAACTGCAATTCTGGCCTTGTCAGCCTTGCAGTCCATTGTTCTGTCGAAAATTTTCTAAAAAATGGTGCAGACCCGTAAAGTTCAGGCGAGTGGTGATGTGTCTCCCAAAGGATATAATGGGGAACGACATCACCGACATCACCACTTGTCGGCACTTTCAGCTGACTAAAATCAAACACGGTTTCTGTGTCAGAACACTTCACATATTGCCTGTGTGACCTTACTTTCCCTAAATCTACACTAACTGCCTCACACTGCAAAGTGTCACCACTGAAAAGGTGGTGTGACAAAAATGGCTAACAACCCTTTTTTTTTTTTTTTTCAAAATAATTTTTTTATTGAGGTACAACTGAAGTTTAACAGATATAGCCAAAAAAAAAGATCAAATGGTACAGAATCTAAACAATCGGGCCACTGCATAGTATCAAATACATAGTTGTTGAGACGCCAATTGGCGTTTACAAATGTAAGCATTGGTACAAAATATAAGGAGTACAGAAAACATAGTAATTTTATTAAATGAACCAAAACTTACATATAGATATTGTAACCTCATTTTATATTTTATTTATTTATTCCCAGTTATGTAGGACACTTTAGACAAGTGTCCTGACCTCTAATCATTCAGTGCAACCCATTTATATCAATGATATCCCAATGTTGGGATCAAATCATATTTGGATTAGTTATTAACTTACCTCCGTGAAAGAGAAGGTCTATTGAGTTATGTTAAGGCGTGTGCAGGTGAGAGGATTATACAGAAAGGTCTCCTGTCAGCGTGATAGTAAGAAAAAAAAAAAAAAGGGGGGAGGGAGGGTAAGGGGGAGGTTAGGAAGGAAGGGAAAGCCAAGAAAAAAAAAAAAAAAAACTTATTCCCATTTATAGATCTAGTATTGTATTTGTTTATACGTTTATGGGCAATGTATTACATTCCACTTATTCCAAGTTTCTTGGTGTAATTCAAGCTTGTTTAGACTTCTGAATGCAAACTCTTCCATCTTTTTGATGTGATCAATGATTGCAGTTATTTTTGAGGATGAGGGGCATGATGTTTGTTTCCAATCTCTGGCAATAGCCAATTTAGTAGCCATAAGAATATATAGTGTAATATTTTTGTCTGCTTCGGACATTACAGGTAGTTTATGATGCAGGAGACCCACGGAAGGTATTTGGCTCAAGGGAATACCGAGCAAATTAAGGGTATTAAATGCAAAGTCCCAGGCCTCCCTAATTATAGGACAGTCCCACCATATATGGGCTTGTGTGCCTAGGTGACCACAATTCCGCCAGCACATAGGGGATGTAGTCTTGTAAAATTTATTCAGAGTGATCGGGACAAAGTGCCATCGAGTGGTTATCTTATAGTAAAGCTCCCATAACGTTGCACTGTGTAAGGTTTTCTTTGCTTTAACGATCTCACCAAGCCATATCCCAATCTCACTATCAATTTGGAGTTCTCGTTCCCAAGCCTTATATTGGTTGTGCTTTATAGGTTGTAGAGGCATGATCATGAGATTATAGTGGAAAGAAAGAGAGCCCCTTAATAATTTGCCCAAGTTCCATCTTTGCTCCCATCTAGTAGGGCTTCTTGCAGGTTGCCCCGAGAGTCCCCAGGCTTTAAGAATACTCGCAAGTCTAATAAATTCGAACCTCAAGGAAGAAGGTATGGAAAGGATAATCTTCACCTCATCAAAAGATATGAGTGCTTCCCCAGTATATAGGGATGCGATGGGCATGTTTGCAGCTTCAGACCAATCTATCAGATGGGTCTCTGGCATAGAGATCAGAATGTTACGTAATTTATAGAGGGGCGAAGGGTGAGGGGCAATAGATTCCATATTTTTTCTAGAGTCCCAATGCATCAAAGTGTTCATTATAATAGGGTGCGATATACGAATGGTTGTACGTACATGTACCGGGATCCAGGGAAGGTCGGAAAGCAGAACATTTCCAGGGAGGAAGGATTGCTCAACCTCAAACCACCTGGGTTGATCATCTCTCAGACTCCAACTCATAAGATGAGCCAGACGTGCAGCGTCATGGTAAATTAATACGCTGGGGTATGCTAGGCCTCCTCTGTGAGTAGGCTGTTGGATAGTTGCCGTAGCTATTCTAGGTCTTCCTCCTTTCCATACATATCTTGAAATTAGGCTCTGTAATTTATTTAAAATCGGTCTCGGAACCGTAAGAATTATGCATCGAAATAGATATGTAATTTTTGGGAGTATCGACATTTTGACCGCCGCAATTCGGCCAGTCCACGAAAATTCTCTGAACTCCCAACTCTCAAGGAGTCTCTTGAATTCCGGCACTCGATCAGTGAAGTTTTTCTTAATTACAACATCGGGGTCTGGTCCTAGGTAGATACCTAAGTGTTTAATAGAAACATCAGACCACAGAAAATCAAATTTTCTTTGCAAGAGTTTCAACTCTGCATTTGGAATATTGATATGGAGCACCTCAGTCTTTGAGTAGTTCAGTTTATAAAAGCTGCATTTAGAGAAAATATCTAAGCACTTAAAAACTGCTGGTAAAGATGTGGATGGTGACGTGAGAAGTAAAGTAACATCGTCAGCAAATAGCGCTATCTTGTGAAGTGAGCCTCCACAATTGATGCCTTTAATATCAGAGTCTGTTCTGATGGGCTGAGCCAAAGGTTCTATCGCCAGTGCAAATAGCATCGGAGATAGGGGACATCCCTGCCTGGTTCCATTTAGAATATTAAATGAAGCCGACTGAAAACCGACTCCAGTTATTTTTGCTGTAGGGGCTGAGTATAAGACCTTTATCGCTCGGATAAACTGAGGGGGTATATGGAAAGCTTCTAGTGTGCACCAGAGATAGTCCCACCTGACCCTGTCGAACGCCTTCTCGGCATCCAGTGACAGAGCCAGGAGGGGGATCTTCCGATTCTTAGCCTCATACATTATGCTAAATATCCTTCGAGTATTATCTGGGCCTTCTCTATTTGGGATAAATCCCACTTGGTCTGGGTGGATCAAGGTGCATATGACCTTAGCCAATCTATTGGCAAGAATTTTAGAGTAGAGTTTTATATCAGAATTGATCAGAGATATCGGTCTATAGTTCTGACAAAGGGTAGGGTCTTTACTTGGCTTTAGTATGGTGATAATGTCTGCTTCTAGAAATTCATCTAGACATAATCCGGTGTCCATAAAAGAGTTGAAGGTTCTAAGTAATACTGGTTCTAAGGTTTCGCTAAAAGTTTTGTAAAAGTGACCTGTATACCCGTCTGGGCCCGGGGCTTTGTTGCTTTTGAGCTGAGCTATTGCAATCCTCAATTCTTCCAAAGATATCGAGGACCGCAGGATTACCTCCGACTCTTCATTGAGTTTAGGCAAATGAAGCGTTCCTAGGAGAGTGCTTATTTCTGTAAGGGAATATGTCTCAAATGAGATCTCTTTAGATAAACTATATAGCTTGATATAGTAGGTTCGAAACAATTCTCCGATGTCTACCGGGGATGTTGCTATTTTGTCCTCCAACAAGATGGTGGATATAGCGCGTTGGGCTTGTCTCATTCTGAGTTTAGATGCCATCATAGTGTTAGCTTTGTTGCTGAGATAGTAGTAGGTCTGCTTAAGGCTGAAAAGGATTTTTTGTACTTTAGTAATTTCCAGTTTATTGAGCTCCTCTCTCAAGAGTTTGAGCTGTCTCGCGCCTTGTATCGAAGGATTTGACTTGATCAAAGTAGAAAGATGCCTAAACTCACACGTGAGTTCCGCAAGCGATCTACCTTGGGTTTTTTTGGAAGTTGCAGCTTTATTAATTAGGATTCCCCTCATAAAAGCTTTAAGAGAGGCCCATACAAATTGTATGTCAGTTTGTTATGTGTCATTCTTCCTGTAGTTTGTTTCTAGTTTCCAGAAGTGTGTGGGGGTTTGTTAATAGCCACGCTTCATATCTCCATTTTTTAGGAGAGATGAATAGAGAGGGGGGAGAAGGATGTAATCACGGGGTCATGGTCAGACCAAGAGATGACTTCTATTTTAGAAGAGTGAATTTCATTAAGGGTGTGGGCCTCAACAAATATATAGTCTAATCTAGAGAACATATTGTGGGCGCCAGAATAAAAAGTGAAATCATAGTCTGAGGGATGTTTAGCTCTCCAAACATCATGGAGGCCATATTGTGCGACTAGATTCCTGAATGCGTTAGACAAGGAGTTAGTTGCTCTGTCTGGAGTCGATCTTACTGTCCCCCGTCTATCTTTTGAGGGGTCCAAAACTAAGTTGAAATCCCCGCCTATTATTAGGGTACCTTGTCTAATTGTGGCAATAAGCTTAAAGATGCGTTTTAGAAAAGGTATTTGTTTGGAGTTCGGGGCATAAAGATTTACCAAGGTGTATTTTAGTTCATTAATTTTACAAATAGAAATAATAAACCTAGCCTCCGGGTCTATTTCAGTATGTATGTTTTCAACCAGAAGGGTGTCTTTGAATAAGATGGCGACTCCTCTAGATTTAGTGGAGTAGGAAGCCTCTATTTTATTTGAATAGTTTTTGAAGGAGAATGGGATGCCTGGAGATTTAATCCAATGGGTCTCCTGCAAAAAAACCACACCAGCTTTGAGTTTTTTAATATTGGCAAGTAATAGGCTTCTTTTAGTAGGGGAGTTGAGGCCTTGCACGTTATGATTAAGAACATTGAGTTCCATATTGGGAGGTGAGAGAAAAGAAAAAAGAGAAAAAAAAAAAAAAAAAAAAGGGGGGGGGGGTAGGGTAATAAGGGGGGGGGGGTAAGAGGGGAGGCAAGAGGGGTACAGGGGCAAGGAGGCGGTAAAAGTGTACCAAGACTCTGAGACCTAAGCACAAATCTTTGTTGATGTTGTATATATAGCTCTATGCAACCACTCTCAGTATGAAAAGAGAAAGAAGAAGAAAAAAAAAGCTTAAGTGAACGTTTTAATACAAAGGTTAAATTTTGTAATAATGAGGCTAGGGCTTTTATTATTATTGGTCCTGGGTGCACTGAAAGCTAAGAAGGGGAAATAGAATAATAATTATAACTTCGTGGGGGAAATGGGGGGATATTCAGCGGGTAAGCACCGCTATGAGTTAGGGAAATAAAACATTAGATATGATAATATTCAGAATCATAGATTATAACCATGAGTTAATGTGATAAAGTAATAAAGTAGAGGTCACCTCCCCCAATAGGGGGGGGGGGGCGGGGCAACCAATTCGTAACTTCTAACAGTCAATATAACTTCAGGCTCAGAATCAGCCAACCAAAAGGGAACATCTAGCAAGACTCAAGTTCTAACTATAATAAACTAAGACAAAACTTAATCAACATTTATCCATACCTCATCTGACGTATACCTGGAATACAATCGAAAACAAATTACAAACACATGCGTCTAGAAGAGATGAAGAGCATAATAAGTAGTAGAGTTAAAGTGACCAATCAGACAATATTGCATTAAAACATAAGCAGATATTATATAAATCCTATTCTCTAAATGCATTTACATAAAGTTTTTACATAGAGTAATGATTCCCTCCTCTTACTCGTATTTCATGTAACGACTAGGTAAGGATCTGTGAGGTATCCTTATTAGCTATTTGAATATGTATGTTATTCTTATTAGTTAGCTGACTTAGGAATGTTATTTCGTAGTTCATTACCTAAATTTAGGAGGCAGTGTGAGTTACGTAGTGAATTTAATATGGAGTTGGTTATATGTACAAGGGCTGAGATATTAGAATAATTAGTCAAAGGATAAAGCCTAAACAGTTAGTCAGACATAATACTAATACAGTATTGGCACCTACCCATCTAGAATAGGTTCTAGTGGCATTTACTTGGGGTTTTAGTTAATGGTAGGAACATCCTGTATATAGATATATATATATCTTTAATAGGAGCTAGCGCAGTTACTATGAGAGGGATACACTAATTACTCAGTTATTTAGGTTAAGTCATAATAAATGGGTACTTTGGAGCAGTATGGGTATGTGGATGTAAGCAATTGTATTGTAATGTGGTAACAGACTACAATAATGGGAATTTAAGTGTGAAACCAAACCATTATGTCCGATTAACTATGGTCTTGCCAGAGGGTATCTGTCCAAATATAGCCCTTATCAAATAATAGAAATGTGGTATCTGAGCATGTATGCGTCTGGTTATGGATAAGGATAATGAATCTATGTGTGCAGTTTATATTTAAATATGCCATTTAGCTAGGTGATATTTCAATTCAGCGGTTATTGATAACTATGTGGGTATACAGTTGTGACAAACCAGAAAGTAATACAGGATGGGTAACACCTGAGATAGCAAGGGTATCATGAATAGGCAACATTTAACTGTAGGTCAGAGCTTATATGACTCCAATTTTAGCATATCAATATCGACCTTACATCAAGAAGATGTTGAGTATGGGAATATTATGCCAATGGAGGGCTATACATGTATGGGGGTGGCAATATAAACAAACACACGATTACACTTCAGGAAGGGAGGGGGTAACTAGAACTCAAGTACCCATGCAGACGGATTATAATCTCCGTACCATACAATACAGAATCTTGGAGTTAGTATGTGATGTTTCCATTCTCAAAGTAGTGGATTCAGGATTTGTAGAGCCATTAGTAGGATAGTCCCTTTGAACAAAGTTGAGGTCAGGGCTAGTGGGGGGTACAGCCTGAGGGTTCTGAAGAAGATGTAGCTTGTTCAGGAGCTCCATTCCTTGTTTCAGGTTGGAAATAGTGAAAGAGAGTCCATCATGTTGAAAAAAGAGACGCACAGGGAAGCCCCATCTATATTTTATTGAGTTCTTTCGTAGGCAGTGAGTAATAGGCTGGAATGATCTTCTCTTTGAGAGCGTATGGGATGATAGGTCAGGAAAAAACTGTAGACCTTTATAGGGTTCCGGGAGATCTTTGTTTATGAAGGCAGCCTTAAGAATCTTTTCTTTGAAAGTGTAATGGTGTAGTCTCACAACAACATCTCTAGGCTGCGCCTGATTTGAGTTTCTTGGACGGACAGCTCTATGAGCCCTATCTATTTTTGATTCTGTATCTTGAGGGGTACCAATCAGTTCTTCAAACAGCTGTTCTATGAATTTGGGGAGATCAGCATTAGTATCACTTTCGGGGATACCTTTAAGGCGCACGTTGTTGCGCCTAGATCTGTCCTCCAGGTCTGCCAGTTTCACCTCAAGGTCCGAAATCATTTCTGCCAGTGACTGTGAGTATGCAAGAAGGTTTGAGTGGTCTGTTGCCAAATCTTCATGTTTATGTTCTAGAGTGTCAGTCCTGTCCCCTAGTGTGGATATTTCTCTCTTAAGATCAGCGACTGATGTTCTGATTTCCTGTTTTAGGGAAGAGTGGTGAGAGTCCATCTTAGTTGATAAGGAATTAATGAGTTCCTTGAGGGAAGTACTTTCAGTAGTATAGATAGAATCTTTCCCAGAGGGATGTGGTTCTTCCTCTCCTTGACCAGATGGGGAATCTCTAGAGTCTTCGTCTGAGAGGTCTCTCTCGAGTAGGAATTTACTATGAAAATGATCCGCCACAGTTCTCTTTGGGCCTTCAGTATGTTTGTTGTTAGTTTTTTTCCTGTTTGAGTGAGACATGTTTTATGAGTTCCTTGTGCTGTGTAAATAGTGAAGCTGTGAGGCACTCCGTTAACAGATTGTAATACTTCTGCAGCAACTCGTTGTACACTTCTCCTCGGGGAGGTTGTCCTCACAGGACGATCACGGAAAAGGTAAGGGGGGTATGACCCACTGCCCAAGCTGACAGCAGGAAACGGGAGAGGAGAGTGTATTACCAGCTAGATAGGATTTCTTTGTTTTTATTGTAGAGCATGTAAGTGCATATATTAATCAGAGAAGCATCCTTGTCTCAATTTGACAGGTTACCTTCAGGGGTATAGATGGGTATGCTTAGGCAGGGAACCTCAGCTTTGTACCTGTGAGTTGTCTGTGTATTACATCCAGTACCTTTTTCTTGGGGTTTGTGAGATATCCTTACTGTAGTGAAGAGCAAAAAGACACTGCTATATGCTAAGGAAAACAAACAATCAAAGACAGACCTGTATCTAAAACACAAACAACCTGTCTATGTACGATTGAATATTTCTGAGTATAGTCTCAGGGGTACATATATTAACCAGAATCAGCAGTAGTGCGTCTCAGATTTTGGAATCTAGATGAAGCTTTTAGTATATACGGTTTGAGATAAGTCTCTCCTTACTGCAAGTCTAGTATCAAATGTCAGTTAGTATAGCAGTTGTATCTGTTAAGTATAACAGCAATGACTTCCAAAATATACGTTTCAATCAGCTTAGGTGTTCAGTATTTTCATACTTAAAACATAGTTCCTGATTGTTTCAGGTTAAATGTAGATGTAGTGATGTTTATATTCTGCAGTTCATGCAGCCAGAAACACTTCCTTACTTGCAGCAATAGTTATGTACATAAGGGTGATTTATTCCTGGATGTGGTCAGCACAAATAATCAGCAGAATCAAAATTTACTTTCTTAGTGCAGTAAAAAGTCATAAGGAAAATATAATAAAGATATTCTTCTTCTATCTCCAGCCTAGGATTAAGGGGCTTCCAAAGTGGTTTTGAGGGAATATAGTAGAGTGATTCCCCAGCTCCGGTAAATCTCTTGTCCAGAGTATGAGAAGTATGCTTAATCTACACACTGCAGTTTTTAGTCCCAAAAATCAGTATTCCGGTATGATATATAGGTGTTTAAATAAAGTGATCAGTGCATGGGAGCTTGGATGTAATTTGTACAATAAAGCTGATTATTAAATAGTGTATCTTGTTTTCACTTTAGCTTTAATTTTCTGTTTTTCCCCCGGTAGAACCATTACAGTGTCATCCATAAGCATAAGTTCTTACCCTCCTTGATGTTCGGCTGTTGGTTTGCAGGCCGCTCCAATTTACTCCGTTTGGGATTGTCAGGTCTTGAAGAAGGTCAGGCCTCAAAATGGCGAGTTCGCGCCAAAAAGTAAGTAGCGCTAAACTCTGCCACAAGCCCACATGTGTTTCGTCCGGGGTCTAGCCAGGAGCAGGGGTGAGGTGTCCCCCAGGGATAGAGGCAGAAGCCAAAGAGTAGTTAGTGCTTAGGACTAGATGCCGCTACTTAACAGTTCTGCATGCGGTGTTAGATTGCTGCACCGGAGCGGAGCCCCGACCCTCCGGGCAGCAGTGATGTGTGATCAGAAGGTCAGTAGGCGATCTGACCGGAGTCCGGTCTCAGGTGCTAGGCAGCCAGTTGTGTTGGTAGGCAGATGTCGTGTAGCAATTCCCCTCAGACAGGCCGGTGTCATTTGATAGCGCACACAGCGCATAAATTTCTGATCGTTCCGTTCCACAAATCACTCAAATACCTCTAGTATGTATTCTAGGAGTAATGACTAACAAAAAGAGTCACTATATAGGTTTTAGAAATTACTTATGTATATTTAAAATATAATAGCAAGAGAGAGCTCCTCTAATGCACGTCCCTTCAGCTTGACGGTTAGCTCCGCCCCCCGGCTAACAACCCTTTTTACGTAATATCCAAAAATCCTTTTTTTAGTGGGTGCCTAAAAAATCAAAACAACATACCTTCCAAATGTCACGTTCCAAGGTTAAATGGTTTGAGCTTGGCGTTGATGAGTCAGTCAGTCACGACTTCTTTTAGATGTAAATAATTTTTTATTGTCAATTTTTCATGTACAATAACAGCGAGAGTAAACACACAGTTGACTCACAGGGCAAAAGAAAACAAAAGTTCTCAAAAATTGCAGTACACTGTATGCTTAGATTGGTTAACAGAATAGAGGCATAAAGGGGAGAATCAAAATCAAATAAGTGGGTGAATATTGACCTATAATACCATAATATATAGGTAAAGGAAGGAAAGTAAAGGGGGATAGAGTGGGGGGAGGATAGGGTGAGAAAACCTCTTTGCACATGGCTCATTTTTTTTCTGTGGGCACCTGTCATATTAAGGCTATTCTTCAGTACAGTCATCAGCACTAGTTGCAGAAAGATCATCGACACCAAACACAATAGGAACATTTCTAAACATTGACCTGCTCTTTGTTCCAAAATAAAAATGACATTGAGTATAAAGTCTTTTTTGCCCGTAAAACAGAAGTGTCTATTTTCTAAGGACAAGACATGGCTTAATTTGGCCTCCCATTGCTGAAATTTAGGGGGATGCTGTAATTTCCAGAGTCTAGGTATGAGGCGTTGAGCACATGTGAGCATTAATTGTAGTCGTTTTTTGTGGTATGTACACCTCACATTAGGAATGTGGATAAGTAAGATCATAGGGGCTGAAAGGACAATTTGTCTGCTCAACGTGAGATTGATGCAGTGCGTTAGACCACCATATATGAGAGAGTGTACCAATCTCACCCCAACGTCTCCAACAGCTAGAATTAGCTCCTGGAAATATTTCATGCAGTCTCTGACGGAAGAGGAGTGAGTCAGGCGAAGGCCTCGTTTTCAGGTATCACTTGAGAACTGGGTCTGGAGCTCCAGTTCCCACTTGGAAGTGTATGAAGGTGTTTTATGAGGAAGTGAACCCCTGAGAATCTTATATGAGACAGAAAGCTGTGCTTTGTTAATGTCAAGGTTAAGGCATATTTTTTTCAAAAGGGTTAAGTGGGGGAAGGCAGTTGTTTTTGTGTGGACAGTCAAGTATCGCTTGTCATATTTGGAAGTAGGAGAACCAACTATGAAACGAAGAGCCTAATGTGTCCCTCAAAGTTATTCTATCTTTCACCTGGGATGATTCTGTTAGGAGGAATATAGGTATATTTTTATGTAGCTCATCTTCAATTCCACATTTAAACTGGCACTGATTAAAAAACAGAGTATTATTTAATAATGGAGTCAGAGGTGAGATTGGGGAAGAAAGTGTGTTAGGTCGTTGAATGAGCGTATCCCAGATAACAAGTGTTGTTCTAATGCAGTCATTGTACATCTCTAAGAGGGGTCTATGGGGCTTAGGGATCCAGCAAAGATCCCTCATAGAGCGTTGCTTTATTAGGGTAGCTTCAATTTGGATCCATAGTTTGGATGGAGAATTGTGGTTCCACGCTATTATTCGTGCAAGATGTGCTGCCTTATAGTACAGTGTTACGTTGGGTACATTTAGTCCTCCATCCTTCTTACTTAAATATAGGGTATTACGGGACACTCTTGGTTTTTTATAAGCTCAGATGAAAGATTCCAGCATTCATTGTTGGGTGAATAGGTAATGATTCGGCAATGAGATAGGGAGTGCTTTGAATAGATATAAATATTTAGGGATGACCATCATTTTTATAGTGTTAATTCGACCTATACAAGATAGGTAGCCCTGTTTATGCCAAGAGTCTAGCAGAGAGAAAGCACTAGTTTGGAGCTTCAAGTAGTTCTCATGATATAAGTCTCAAGGATTTTTTGGAATGGTCAGCCCCAAATACTTGAGAGAATTTGAGATAGTGAAGGGAGTATTATGCAAGAGAAAGTCCATATCTTTGGGATTTACATGAATAGGGATAATACCCAATTTCTCCATATTTATAGAATAATTGGAGAATTGTCTATATGTCTCTAGCACTCGTACTAGGGCCAGTATGGAGGTTGATGCTGATTGTAATGTAAAGATAATGTCATCTGCAAAGAAAAGACATTTTTGTGAAATATTACCAAATGAGATGCCAGCAATATCCAAGTTGTTTCTAATCTGAATCACCAGTATCTCTATTGTAATGGCGAACAGCAAGGGAGACAATGGGCATCCCTGGCGAGTACCGTTCGATATTGGGAAAGATTGGGAGACCGTGTTGTTGACTTTGACCGTAGCGCAGGGATTGTTATATAAGACCTGTATTCTAGTTATGAATTTGTCTGAGAGACCAAATTTTGACAGGGTCGACCACATGAATTGCCAATCAACCCTGTCAAAGGCCTTCTCAGCATCAGTAGAAAGAAGAATGAGGGGGCTTTTGTTGTCATATGAGGTTTGTAGTGTATATGGAGCACTCTAGTAGTATTAACTTTGGCCTCATGGCCTCTAATGAATCCAACCTGCTCCGGATGGATAATTTTTGGTAGGATAAGATTGAGGCAATTTGCTAATATCTTGGCGTAGATCTTAATGTAAATGTTTATCAGTGATATTGGCCTATAATTACTAACTATATCCTTTGGTCTATCAGGTTTGGGAATTACTGTGATCATAGCTTCTAAGAGAGGCTGGGAAAATGAGAGGCCCTGGTCTATGGACTGAAATAATTCATACAAATGGGGGCTGATGTTACCTACAAGTAATTGATAGAATTTAGCGGTAAGGCCATCCGGACCAGGGGACTTGCCCGCAGGCAGGGATTTGATTATGTTTATTATCTCTTGTTGTATTATTGGAGAGTCTAAAGTGCTTAAGTCATCGCCCTGAACCATAGGGACATCAATGGAATCAAGATACAACTTAATTTGAACACGTCTCTCCTGTTCATTTGTATTTTGAAGGTTATATAATGAAGAGTAGTATGAGACGAAACTGTTAGCTATGTCTTCATTTTTAGTGTTTACTATCCCGGTATGATGTTTAATGGATTGGGTATAAGAATTTAGCCTTTGTTTCTTTAGAGATCTAGCTAGCATGCATCCTGCTTTATTAGTTTCAGCAAAGAATTTAGCTTTAGAGTTCAGAGCTCGCATGTGCGCATTTTCAGTCAGAAACTTATTGAGGTTGTCTCTAGCCTCCGGTAACTCAGCTAATTTTTGTGGGGATTGCGGATCTTGTTTATGAGAGCGTTCTATGACAGAGTACTGGTCAAGGAATTAAACAGGGCAGATCTTTGCTTGTTGAGTTTAGCTGTAAGTTGTAAAATAATTCCCCTAATATAGCACTTGTAAGCTTCCCAGTTATTTATAACAGTAGTATCAGAGGATATATTGAATTTAAAATATTCATCAGTATATTTAAGAAGCTGGTCGAGGATGTCATTGTCCATGAGAATGTGTTAGTTTCCACATTCTCTCTCTCTGAGTCTCCAATTCAGTCTATGTTTGGGTTTAGCTGACCATTTAAAGGTGGACTTTACTAGGCTATGATCTGACCAGGATGTATGTGAACATATATTCGAGCCTCGAATAAGAGTGCTGCGGGTGGGAGAAAAACGTGTAGTCTTTAGTGGATGTATGAACAGTTCTCCATGTGTCAAACAGAGTGAGTGACTTTAGTAATGCATTGTTACTCCTGATCTGTGTGTTTCTGAGATAAGATTTACCCGTCGATGTATCAAGGGCCGGGTCCAGCGGGAAATTGAAATCTCCGCCCACTATGATCGGGCCCTTAGCTACATCAAGGAGCTTGTTAGTGACTTTACGGAAGAAAAAGGGAGTGGGTTTTACTGGGGCATAGATGTTTGCTAATGTGATGGGTTTCCCATAGTATAGACCCACTAGTATCAAGATCCTACCTTCTGTATCACAGAATTTTTGTAACAGCTCGAATGGTGCATTGCGTTTAAATAACGTACAGATGCCATTATGTCTGGTGGGGCCCAAGCTTAAGTAATACTGGTTGTAGTGCCTAGAGGGAAGTTTTGGCTCGTGGTTTCTCTTAAAGTAGATTTCCTGGATCATTACAATGTTAAAATTATTTTTTATAAAAGTCATATAGAGCAATGGACCATTTTTCGTCAAACAAGAAACCCTTAACATTTTGAGTGGCGATAAGCATTAAACCTTCATGTACAAAGTTTGCCATTATGCAAGTCACAAGTAAAAGTATAGCAGAGGTGTAAACAATTATTAGGGTGCAAAGAGGATATTAATAAACTATAAAGAGTAAAAATAGGGCGTAGGGGATTCAAGTGTTCAAAAGATAAAGAGCCGGGATATTACCAGTGTTCGTTAAGTGAGTAGATCCTGATTAGACTCTAATTACAGTGTGAATAGAGTAGGAGGCTATTGGGCAAGCTGGGTGTATAATTGCTAAGAAGTTAAATAAGGGAAACAAAAAAAAGGAGAAAAGAGTAAACATAGATGTAAGGACCGATGCTGATCCGAATAGAACATACCGTATACATAAACATCTAATAAACATGACATTATAACAATAACATCTCCAAAACAGGTCTGAGTCATGTAACAGTACTTCAAACATTCAATACACATAAGAAAAACATCCTAGTAAATCTAAGGGGGCAGCCAGTTGATAAGTAAGTAAATAAAGCCCATGTGAGGGAACACGCCAGGTTATAGGGAAAACAGGTCCGAGACTTTCTAGCTGTTCCAGAGACGCCTTCCCCATGGGTGAAATAGGTTTATATCGGCCTGTCACAACATGAAAACATGTCAAAGGAGATAAAAAATGTAATTGTTGCACTTAAAGGAACATGGCAAAAAGAAGTCATTAAGTATAACAGTATGGTACCAGGTTCATAACAAATATAAGGTCCACTGAGAAATGTATTGTTCGGTACTATAGAATTTAACAAGCATCAAATATGGAACAAAAATCATCAGCGGGCTAAATATGAGCTCTATAGTACCATAGTAAAGAAAATATGGCAATATGAAGCTGGCAGTTGATATTAAGGCACTGGGCCCATATCTAGTGTAATGTCCATGTGGATAATTAGCATCTAGATAAATGCAACTAAACAAACATCAAATACAGAACAAAGTTCAACAATGGGTTAAACATAGTCTCTGTTGTATTTAGAAAAAAAACATTAGGATAAATTATTAAGCAAAAGGTTCATTATCGTTATTGGCAAAGTTGGTTTGTCTTCTTTTATTTTGTTTTATCGTGGATTCCAGCCATGGACGCCTTTGAGGTTTAGGGGCGTCATGTTTAGCCGAAGATGATGTCTGCGAGGAAGGCTCTTGCAATTCTGGTGGTGAAATGCTCAATATCTGATGGAGAGAGGCATTCAATTTTCTTTCAATTTATAACAGCTATCACAGAGGATGGAAATCCCCATCTATACGGAATCTTCAGTGTACGGAGATGGGATGTTAAAGTAGAGAAATCTCTGCGTTTTTGGAGAGTCTGTGCCGAGAGGTCTTGAAACACTTGGATGCGCTGGCCTTGGAACATGGTAGATTGCTGCTTTCTGGAATAATTGTATATCACTTCCCTATGCTGAAAATTTTGGAAATGGACAATTACGTCCCGAGGTGGTGATTCCTCAGCAGGCTTAGGGCGTAGAGATCTGTGAGCTCTGTCGAGGACTATATCAGGCAAATCGCCAGAGTTACTTTTCGCTAGTTCTGTAAAAAAAAGTTTGCAAATAATCCTGAATCTCATTCCTAAGAACTGTTTCAGGAATCCCTCTAAACCTTAAATTACTCCTTCTAGAGCGATTCTCCAGGTCGTCTAGTTTATCCTCCAGATCGGCCATGCGCTGCTGGTGTTGGAAGGTTTTAAAGGAAAGGCCTGCTAATTTCTGGGACATCACATATTCATGCTCCTCCAGAGAGTCCACTCTATGGCATAGGTCAGAAATTTCCTTTTTTAAATCTGCGCACTCATCCTTAATACATGACTTGACTTGTTCAATGAGAGCTTCCATTGCTCCATAGGTAATAGGATCATCTTTTCCCATTCCGGGGGCCCCAACCTGGGGACCTGCCATGGCGTCCACCGCCTCACAAGAGCTATCATTCTGGGAGGCCTGCATTAGATCAGATTCTTTATTAGTCTTGCTTTTGTCAGTATGTTTGAAGAAGGACTTCATTGCCCCTGGCCCACCGGCGTTTTCTGTGATTTATCACTCCTTGTTACCTTTGTGACATGGTGGGGGAACAGGGGGCAGTGCAATGGATGAATGCTGCAGCAATTTCTCTTTGGAACTGCAGAAATACACAACTCCCCAGGGTATATTCTCTCACAGAGCGATCACGATAAAAGGGAAGAGGTTATGACCCACTGCTACAGAGAACAGTAGAGATGACCAGTAATAAAAAATGAAGAATTAGAGAGATGGGCTGTCTGGAAAAGCTATGAGCTTTCTGCTCCTGTGGATTGTGAACTGCGGTTATGAAGCAGAAAATTATAGATAGTTCCTCATATAGATTCAGCTCTGACTAAGGAGCATTATTAAAGATGCCAAATAGGCTCATAAAATAGAAAATTAAAGTTCCTTTGATAAGGCTATTGAGTTATATAACAAGTGTGTTCATAGGGGCCCCTTCATAACAGTAGTGGACCAATTGCGCTGCTTTTATTGGGTCTCTGTATTAGATTACATGGGCCATCCGGTGCAGATTTAAAAAATGGCCTGGGATAGGGCAAGTAACTGCCGGTGTATGGCTGCAAGTCTCCGTAGTTATTAGGACATTGGTGTTTATTAAAGTGATGTCGGTCTCCTTTGATATCCTGTTAGGGCAATAGTTTAGGACTGCTCTTTACGGAGGTTTATATGGGCTGACGATGAGGCATCCCCAAACATCTGCAGCATGGTGTGGTGCAGTTGAGAGGTAGCGTGAGCTTCCAGGATGCAGCCACAAGGCTGCTAACAGAGTCAGAATTGGCCACAGCAAAGTAGTGCAAAATGCTCACCGTGTACTCCGGTGGGCTGTCGTCGATCTTACACCAACATAGCACAGAGCTTGCCACAGTTGGAAGCTTTTATGTCCATCTCGCTTAGCTTCAGTGAAGTGCGGCCATCTTTGTCAGCCGCTCGCTCTGCCTCCAGGACTTCTTATATATATATACTGTGTATGTATATATATATATATATATATATATATATATATATATATATATATAGATAGATAGATAGATAGATAGATAGATAGATAGATAGATAGATAGATAGATATAGATATAGATATGTGTATATATGTAATTAGGTTTGGACTAAGTGCCATCTAACCGTTTAGTGGCACAATGAAGTGTATTTTTAACAAATGTCATGAAACCATTTCTGGGCCTCCACTATAAGGTCAAGGTCTCTCTCCCATGCATTGCATTGTCCTGGTTTTATTGGTTTAGGACACTAAAGAAAGAGTGTGTGTAAAGGTATTTCCCCAAATCCTCTGCTTTTTCCACAGAAAAAGATTTCTAATGACTTCTTTAGGGAAAACCCCATGATCGAAAAAAAGTCGAAAATTATTTAAAATGATTAAACATACTGTAAAAAATAGATATATTCTTTGGATTATTTAGAATATTTTACAGTATGTATATCTTCAAATAATGTTTATTAATATGTTTTAATAGTTTATAGTTTGTATTTCAATAAAGCACAATGAAGATAGCAATTCTTCATGTGCCCTTACCCGACCGCGTTAGTCCTAAATTAACACTGATGCGCGTTACGCATATTTTACATTCCTCTGTTCTTCACATACAGCTAGATTACGAGTTGAGTGTATGAGTCAAATAGCAGCATTATGGCCCATAACGCATCATTTTCCCTAACGCAGCCATTACAAGTCTTGTCGGTATAGGTGTACCGCAAGCCTTTTAGCCTGTAAAGCAACATCAGTACCGCATTCTTACAAATTACATTTTTTCATAGGATTCCCATAGTGCTGGTATTATGAGTTTTGCGTTCTGGCTAAAAAACCTGTGTTACAGCCTAAAACGGCAAGATCCATAACGCCATCTAAAAGCAGCAGTTATGAGTTTTACGCAATACATCTGTAACATAAAACTCATAACTAAACTACTACACTCATTAAAATAAAAGTAAACTAACTAACAATTAAATAAAACTAAACTACACATTAAAAAAATCCTAACACTACTCTACTACTACACTACTACAAAAAATAAAAACTAAATTACGAAAAATAACAAACTAAATGATCAAAAATAAAAAATAATTACACCTAATCTAATAGCCCTATCAAAATAAAAAAGCCCACACAAAATAAAAAAAACCTAACCTTCAATAAACTACCAATGGGTCTTAAAAGGGCCTTTTGTGGGGCATTGCCCAAAAGATATTTGCTCTTTTACCTGTAAAAAAAAATACAACCATCCCCCCAAAATATAAAAAACCTAAATATAAAAAAACTAAGCTACCCATTGCCCTGAAAAAAGGCAGTTGGATGGGCATTGCCTTTAAAAGGGCATTTAGCTCTTTTACAAGCCCAAACCCTAATCTAAAATAAAAACGCACAAAAAAAACCCTTTAAAAAACCCTAACACTAACCCCCGGCAATCAACCTACAATTTTTGAAGTCACGCTTGAACAATCTTCATCCCGGTGGAGAAGTCCTCATCCAGGCGGCGAAAAGTTTTCATCCATGCGGCCTCTTTAATCTTCATCCAGGCGGCATCTTCTATCTTGATCTATTAGATGATGAAACAGACAATAGAGTGATAGCTGCTTAAATCCTATAACAGCCAATAGGATTTAAGCAGAGTTCATTCTATTGGCTGATTCATCATCCAATAGAATTAGAGCTGCTTAAATCCTATTGGCTGATTTGAACAGCCAATAGGATTTAAGCAGCTTTCATTCTATTGGCTGATTAATCATCCAATATAATTAGAGCTGCTTAAATCCTATTGGCTGATTTGAACAGCCAATAGGATTTAAGCAGCTCGCATTGCATTGGTTGATTCATCATCCAATAGAATTAGAGCTGCTTAAATCCTATTGTCTGATTAGGATTAGTGTTAGTTTTTTTTAAGGGTTTTTGGGTGGGTTTTTATTTTAGATTAGGGTTTGGGCTTGTAAAAGAGCTAAATGCCCTTTTAAGGGCAATGCCCATCCAAATGCCCTTTTCAGGGCAATGGGTAATTTAGGTTTTTTAGATAGTTTTTTTTTTTATTTTGTGGGTTTGGGGGGGGTGGGGGTTTGTAATGTTAGTGGGTATATGTTTTGTTTTTTTCACATCTTTAGGGCAATGCCCTACAAAAGGCCCTTTTAAGGGCCATTGGTAGTTTATTCTAGATTAGGTTTTTTATTTTGGGGTGGGTTTTGTTTTAATGGGTATTAGAATAGGATTTATTTTTTTATTTTTTGATAATTTGTTTGTTATTTTGTTTAATGTATTTTTTTAGGGGGGTGGTTGTTTTTTTGTGGCAAAAAAAAGCTGTTTAACTTAGGGCAATGCCCTACAAAAGGCCCTTTTAATGGCCCCCCAAAAGGCCCCTTTAAAGGGACACTAAACCCCAAAAAATTATTTCATGATCCAGGTGGAGAATACAATTTTAAATAATATTCCAATTTACTTCTATTATCTAATTTGCTTTATTTTTTAGATATCCTTTGTTGAAGAAATAGCAATGCACATGGGTGAGCCAATCACATGAGGCATCTATGTTTAGCCACCAATCAGCAGCTACTGAACCTATCTAGATATGCTTTTCAGCAAAGAATATCAAGAGCATGAAGTAAATAAGATAATAGATGTAAATTAGAAAGTTGTTTAAAATTGCATGCTCTTTCTAAATCATGAAAGAAATAAAAAAATGTGGGTTTCATGTCCCTTTAATGGCCCTTGGTAGTTTGGGGGGTTGTATTTTTTTTGTAGCCAAAGAGCTGTTTAACTTAGGGCAATGCCCTACAAAAGGCCCTTTTAAGGGTCCCTAAAAGGCCCTTTTAAGGGCCTTTGGTAGTTTTTTCTAGATTAGGCTTTTTATTTTGGGGTAGTTTTTTTTAAAGGGTATTAGAATAGGAATAATTTTAATTTTTTTGGATAATTTAGTTGTTGTTTTTTGTAATGGTAGTTTTTTTATTTTTGTAATGGTAGGTTTTTTTATTTTTTGAAATGGTAGGTTTTTATTTTTTGTAATTTTAGGTTTTAATGTAACGGCAGCTAAGGTTTTATTTCACTGGTAAGTTTGTATTTATTTTAACTAGGTAGTTATTAAATAGTTAATAACTATTAACTAACTAGTCTACCTAGTTAAAATAAATACAAACTTATATGTGAAATAAAAATAAAACCTAAGATAGCTACAATTTAACTATTAGTTATATTGTAGCTAGCTTAGGTTTTATTTCACAGGTAAGTTTGAATTTAGTTTTTAATTGTAAATTTAATTTAGATCTATTTTAATTCTTAAAGTTAGGGGGTGTTAGGGTTAGGTTTAGGGTTAGGTTTAGGGTTTGGGTTAGGTTTAGGGGTAGGTGTAGGGGTTAATAGTTTAATTTAGGTTGTTACGATGTGGGGGGCTGTTGGTTTAGTGGTTAATAGGTTTATTTAGTGGTAGTTATGTGGGAGGCCAGAGGTTTAGGGGTTAATAACTTTATTTAGTTGCGGCGATGTTGAGGAGCAGCCTAATGGAGGTTAATAACTTTAATATATTGGCGTCGATGTTGGGGTGCGGCGGAATAGAGGTCAATATCTTTAGTATAGTGGCTGAGATATTGGGAGCGACAAATTAGGGGTTAATACCTTTATTTAGGTGGCGGCGATATCGGGAGCGGCAGATTAGGGGTTAATAACTGTAGGCAGGCGTTGGCAATGTCGGGGGCAGCAGACTAGGGGTGTTTACACGTAGGGTTTATGTTAGGGTGTTAAGTTTAAACGTTATTTTCTTTTTCCCCATAGACATCAATTTTTTTTCCGCAATCGCGGGTGTTAGACTTTTTTCTGAGCCACTCTCCCTATTGATGTCAATGGGGAAAGCGTGCACGAGCACATCAAAACAGCGCTTGTTTTTGGTGTGGTATGAAGCTTAAAAGCACCATATCGCCTTCACAAGCCGGGTTTTGAAAAACTTGTAATGGCAGCGATATAGGGGATTAAATAACGCCACTTTTGTTGTGTTCGTTTATTTCCCTATAGCGCTCAAAACTCGTAATCTAGGTAATAGAAAATAATGTACTGTTAAATATATATTATTAAATATATATGATACTGTTAATGTAAAATACATATATATCTATATATCTATAACAATAGATACACATGTATAGGTACTTTATATATACAGGTATATATATATACGTATGTATATACAGTATATATATCTATATATATATATATACAGTATATATATATATACATATATATATATATACATATATATATATATATATATACATATGTATTTACAATAAAAAGTACATTGTTCTGTATGTGAAGAACATTGGAATGTGACATTTTCATAACTCTGTAATCGAACCCACAATCACTGATGCTCCAGATACTCAACTAGTCTAATGAAGGCCAGTTTTATTGCTTCTTTAATCAGCCCAACAGTTTTCAGGTGTGCTCTCATAATTGTAAAAGGATTTTACCCTAGTGTAAAACTGAAAAATATTGTTCAATAACTGAAAAGGACAATTCCCACTAAAAAAGTTGATTTATTCAGCATAGGAACATCTATTTTTCAGTATAATAGGCTAGATTACAATTGGTGTGCTATTTAGTGCTTTCGCTCACAAGCAAAAAACGCCAGAAGTAAACTTTTAATGGCGGGTTAGCAAGTGTGTTTCAAGTTGAAAGTAAATGGTTAGCTCGCAAGTGAAACCACTTTGGATACACTCGAGCACTAACCCGGCACTGTGTTAGACCATCTTTGAAACGTCCGTTAGCAGACTGGTTTGTATCTGTTCAGGTGCAATACAGCTGCAATCAGTGTGCAGCACACAGTCACTACAGAAGCCTCTGAATAACTGAGCAATGCATTGCCAAAAGTCTTTGTCAAGCACAGTAATAGAAACAATAGAGAGCCCTTTTATCCCCACAGAATTAAAGGGACCTATAATCTTAAAGGGACATACGTCTTCAAAAACATTTTTATGAAGTGTGCTTTAACATTCATTTATGAAGAACTTTTGAGAAAAAATTAATACATAAGACACATCTATATATGTGGAATTTGATAAATATATGATTTTTGGAGCTTAATCAATCTAAAAAAGAATTCATCTTAAAAAATTAATATTAAGAAATTCCTTTTTTTTTAAATTCATCTTAACAATTTATCTTAAAATTTGTCTCGCATTTACTGAAGACTCTGGGCGCGATCCGATAAACGGCGCAGTTTGCGGAGCAAGCAAGGGAACCCGCGTCGCCCGCAGTTTCAGCTCGCAACTCGAGCTATCCAATATCCATCGCCGTCAGATGCTAAACTGGCGTAAGTAGGAAAAACCGTCGAGCAGCCAAAATGTGCGCAAATACACATTTTAGTCGTCGCAAGTACTTGCGCCAGTATTTTGTTCACGTAAGCTCTCAATAAAGTGTAGTTTTATGCAAATTAGCCTACGACTCGTAAAAACTTACGCCAGTTCTAAGAGATGCGCCAAGTAATGACGATATTCAAAAATCATACTTAAACCCCTGCGCAGCCGCCATTTTCTTTAGTGTGTTTGGTTGGTTCTTGGAGCTACAGCACACTACAGTGAAGAGGAGAAAGTGGTTAGAGTAGAGAGAGAGGCGCATTGCATTGATTTAGTTAGGTCGGATTTGGTGGATTTGTCACTTTTTTACATATTGCACACATTTTGCATACACACATATACAAAATACACAACACTTTTATTTTATAACACCTTACACATTTTATTTATCTTTTACAGTGTGAAAGGCTGAGTGTTTGGTTGTGATTGTGTGTGATTGAAGTGGGAGTGAGTGTGAGTGTGTGAGTGTGTGTAGTGTGAGGATGTCAGGGAGAGCTAGGGCTGGGGGGAGGAGGGAAGGGGAGTTGCAGGGAGAGGATTATGGACAGGAGGAGCAGCAGGGTCCCCGTCAGGGAGTGAGCGGAGTGGGGAGAGGGAGAGCCAGAAGGGAGGATGGGAGTGGGGTTGCCCCAAGGCCAGACACACTCAGAAGAGGGATAGAGGGTGCACATGGGGATAGAAGGGGGGAGGAGGGAGAGGATAGGGAGGAACCCACACCAGGGACATCCCAGGGAGGGAGCCAGGCGGCCCAGGACGAGGAGCGTATGAGGTGCCCTAACTTCACATTTGCAGAAAACCTCGCTCTAGTCCAGGCTGTCCTGGAGAACCATACCACCCTCTTTGGCCAAGAAAAGGGCAAAGGAGTTGCCCGTAGGCGTAAAGATGCCTGGCAGAAGGTGGAGGATGCTGTTAATGGTGTGTCCCAGCAGAGGAGGAATGTGGATGGCCTAAAGAAGAGGTGGAATGACTGTAAGAGGAGAGTTAAGGAGAAGATGGGCCAAGAAGCAATGTCCCAGAGGGCAACAGGAGGTGGGCCTCACCATGAGGCGGAATACAATGAGTGGCAGGAGCTGATTCGTAGGTCCCTGAGCGTCACAGCAGTCCGTGGACTTCCAGGGGCTCGTGACTCAGGGACTGCAACATCAGCACAGCATGCTGGTGAGTAACATTCCACACACCAGTATTATATGTATTTGAGTTATAACATCCTATATTGTCACACATTCATGTACACAATGAGGAGCATGGTATTTGGCCTACTATCAACAAAATCTACAATGCGATTTAACATTAAAGGGACATGAAAAAAAAATGTTTTCGTTCATTAGTTAGATAGAGAATCCAGTTTTCAACAACATCACAATTTACTTCTATTATCTATTTTTCATCATTATTTTCATAATCTTAGTTTATTAAATATCAATGCACATGGGTGAGGCAATCACACGAGGCATTGATGTGCAGCCACCAATCATCAGCTTATGAGCCTATCTAGAAATGCTTTTCAGCTAGGAATATCAAGAGAATGAAGCAAATTAGGTAATGGAAGTAAATTACAAAGTTGTTTACAATTGCATGCTCTAGCTGAATCATGAAAGAATCAAAATGGGTTTAATGTCCATTTAATGCTACTTAACACATTGAAATTCATGATATGAGGCGGAATAGTGAAATACTAACATGTCTCAGAGTAACACAGGCCACAAGCCACATGTAGAGTTTTCAGTAAATGGACACTATAGTCATCACAACCATAGTGTCACTTAAAGAACACGTTTTCTCCATCACTGACATGTACACAGACCTATTGTATGAAGCACATACATGTATACTTTGCATATTAAAAACCATCATATCACAAATCTCAATGTGCACATGCATGTTATAGAGTTTGACATGAGAATGTGGATAGGCCCTAGCATGTACATTGTATGCCCACATGGATATATATCTGACTGTACTAATCCCTCTCATCATTTGACTCCTCCACAGAACCTCCTGTCACCAGGGTGCCAACGCCCATGCATCCCCCTCCAGCACAGGAACAAAGTATGTCTCCACCTCGACCACCGGTCTGGAGAGTCCAGCAGGAGTATGCCAGGCATGTCCTAGGTTGGACTGCCTCAATTGATAATCCCAATGTTATGCCGCCAGCATTACAGGAGGATACCTGGCAGGAGCCCTGGCCAGAGGACTATTCCTTTGGCTTGGAGGGTAGATGTCTTTACCCCCCCACAACAATATCATACCACTCAGGGATTCTACCAGCAGGCTGAGTGGAAGCACACCAGCAGGCAATGGGACTATCAGTCCATCCGGACATCTGCACCATCGGCTGCAGTTGGAAGAGCTCCACCAGCTGAGATTCTGGGGCCTGAACCCCCAGCTGAGATTCCGGGGCCTGCACCCCCAGCTGAGATTCCGGTGCCGTCACCCCCAGCTGAGATTCCAGTGCCTGCACCCCCAGCTGAGATTCCAGTGCCTGCACCCCCAGCTGAGATTCCGGGGCCTGCACCCCCAGCTGAGATTCCGGGGCCTGCACCTCCAGCTGAGATTACACAGCCTGCACCCCCAGCTGAGATTACACAGCCTGCACCCCCAGCTGAGATTACACAGCCTGCACCCCCAGCTGATGATCGAGAAATGGAACCGGTGCCTAGAGTCCCTGCTGGGGAAGAGCCCATGGATCCACTGACTTCCGCCATGGGCGATGAATACATTTCCCTACAGAGGAGGCAAACAGTGACCTGCGAGAGTCTCACGTCAACCTGCGAGAGAATGCAGAGGGACCAACGCAGGTTCTATAGGAGCCAACAGACATTACAACAGCGTTCCATTGAGCTGCAAAGGGACATGGCAGCATCTTTAACTGCTATGGTACAAAACCAATCGCAAATGCTGAGAGTCATTTCTGACATGCAAATCCAGAGTGACAACAGATGGAGGGAACAGAACCAACTGTTGGGTGTGTTGGTGGAGCATTTCACCCACCAGCAGGACATTGCCTCCAGCATCTCATCTGTGACCAGCACTCCTGCAGGATCCACTGGATCCAGACAACCCAGAAGAGGCAGGAGACCCACTCCAGGCCCCTCAGCCCCCTCATCTAAGAGGCCTAAATTAAAATAAATCTTGTTATATTTCATCCTAAATCTTGTCCTCTGTTATTTACCATATAATTGTCATCCACATCCATGTGATGTGTGTTTTAGTACAGTAATATTGTTGAAACATATAATAATACCTGTGTTGAAATGGCCCACAAATGTATTATCATGTTTATGACATATTCCTGTTCGATAAACCACATCACATAGTTGTGTATGAACGGTACATATAGTAATATTCACTTCTAAGATGTAAATCAAGGTTTATCACATCCAATATAAATTGACACGTGGGTATATATAACTAATAATGTATTTAAAGAAGGTGTGAACATAAGGTATAAATATCCATTATCCTCATTATTAATGATAGTCAATAAATCATAGTGAACTAAACATGAATGAAACAAATGAGAAATATACAATAATTAGGGTTGTTAAAGGGACATGAAAGCCAAATGTTTTCAATCATGATTTGTAAAGAGCATACAATTATAAACAACTTTCTAATTTTCTTCTATTATTTATTTTTCTTCATTCTCTTGATATTCTGTGCTGAAAAGCATATCTAGATATGCTTGGTAGCTGCTGATTAGTAGCTGGATATAGATGCCTCCTGTGATTGGTTCACTGTGTGCATTGCTATGTATTCATTAAAGTATATCTAAAGAATCAATCAAAATAGGTAATAGAAGTAAATTTGAATTTTGTTTAAAATTATATTCTCTACCTTAATCATGAAAGAAAATCTTTGGGTATAGTGTCCCTTTAAGGGAAGGGGGTTTGGATGTAGTAGTTTCACTTACATGCAGTGGAAATCCAAAGTGTGTAATTCTGCAAGACATGATATATACACATGCAATGGTTGGTGAGGTACTGTCAAACATCATAATACATGTGAATGTTACGGTTTACTGTACTTATGAATAAGTAACTTACAGGTGAAGTATTCCCGGATGACATAATCCCTCACTTCATTCCCCCTCAGTGTCCTCCTGTCCACATCCTCAGGTACAGGAACCAGCTGCTGCTGCTGCTCTGGGTCAATGTCCCCCAACAAACGTGTGTCCACAGCAATGTTGTGTAGAATACAGCAAGCATTGACAATGGAACACACTTTGTTGGGGTTATACTGTAGTGCTCCGCCTGTAACATCCAGACACCTGAACCTGGTTTTTAATAGGCCAAAGCTCCTTTCAATTACATTCCTTGTTCTTATGTGTGCCTCCTGGTACCTGAGTTGTGGCTCTGTAATGGGGTGCACCAAGGGGGTTAATAGCCATGGTCTGCAGCCGTACCCTGCGTCACCTGTCATGTAACATATGTATTCTGATTACTACAGGTACATCATGTGCTTTAAAGGGGCATAACATGAATTTCATATAAAAGATAGATTTTATACAAATATTAATTTTGTGCATTATAAGCAATCTACTTTTATGCCAGTATTAGTCTAGACCAAAAATCTATTTTAAAGGAACAGTCAACACAGTAGATTTTCATTATCAACAAATGCAAGATAACAAGACAATGCAATAGCACTTAGTCTAAAATACAATTTTTTATTTATGACAATTTAAAAAGTTATGTTTTTTTAAACTCCCCCTGTACCATGTGACATCCATCAGCCATTCACAAATGCATACACACTTATTCTTGCACATGCTCAGTAGGAGCTGGTGACGCAAAAATATAAAAGATACAAATACTGTGCACATTTTGTTAATGGAAGTACATTGGAGAGTTGATTCCAATTAGAAGTCCTATCTGAATAATGAAAGTGCAATTTATACTGGACTGTCCCTTTAATAAGAACCTGCAATTTTTATCAGCTTTATATTTTACTTCTATTACATCATTTTCTCCATTCTCTAGATAACATTTGCTGACAAGCATATTAGATATGCTCATTAGCTGCTGATTGGTGGCTGCACATAGAAGCCTCATATGATTGGCTCATCTATGTGCATTGCTGTTTTTTTAACCAAAGATATCTAAAGAATAAATAAAATGAGATAATAAAAGTGAATTGTAATGCTGTTTAACATTGTATTCTCTATCTGAAACATGAGATTATAATTTGTGTTTAGTGTGCCTTTATTAGAAATATACAGACATAATTAAAGGGCCATTAAACCAAAAATCTTTCTTTCATGATTCAGATAGAGAATAGAAATTTAAACAACATTACAATTTACTTCCATTATTTATTTTTCTTCATTTATTAAATTTGTTTAGTTGAAGAAAAAGCAATGCACATGGTGAGCCAATCACACAAGGCTTCTATGTGCAGCAACCAATCAGCAGCTAGTGAGCATATCTAGATATGCTTTTCATCAAACAATATCAAAGAATAAAACAAATTAGATAATATAAGTAAATTAGAAATATGTTTTAAATTGCATTCTCTTTCTAAATCATAAAAGAAAAAATGTGGGTGTCATGTTCCTTTAAGGTACTCACCAAGCAGCCATCCTCCAGAGAGTGTTCCATTTTCAAACATATTGAATAAGGAGGTCTGGCGCAGGATGTAGGAATCATGTGCACTCCCCGGGAAGCCTGCATACACATGTAAGAATTTCAGATTGGTATCACAGACCATCTGGCAATTCAATGAGTGAAACCCTTTCCTGTTAATATAGAGGATTGGCTCCTCATGTGGGGCCACGATACGCACATGTGTGCAATCAATTGCCCCCATGACATTGGGAATACCCCCCAGTCGATAGAAGCCTTGTTTAAGACGGTTCCATTCCTGGGGGGTATCGGGGAAATGAATGTATCGTTGTGTCTGGTTATCTAGAGCAGTCAAAAGCTCCCCTAGAATCCTGGAGAAGGTAGACTGCGCTAGGCCAGACACAAGCCCCTCTGTTGACTGGTATGAGCCAGTTGCCAGGAAGTGTACAACACACAACAGCTTCTGCATACCAGTCAGAGCTTGATTCCTATACGCTTGAGGGTCAATATCATCCTTCAAGACCTCATATAGGTTAATGAGGCTTGCAGAAGTCAAGCAATACTTTTCCCTGACCTCCACTTCTGTCATCCCAAACAGGGTGACCCTAACCCTGTGTACCCTTGGTGCTCTTCCCCTCTGCTGATGCCTTAGTCTTATAGGCCCTGCTGGCCTATGGCCAGCTGCAGCAACAGCAGCATGGGGAGCACCAGGAACAGGGACAACAGCAGGAGGAGCAGGGAGGGCAGCAGCAGCAGCTGGAGCAGGGACAGCTACAGCACCATGACCAGGGACCTCAGCAGCAGGGATACCATCCAAAACAGGGGCTTGGAGGGGTTCCAGCACCCCTTGTGCCCCACGAAACTGTCTGACTCTAAATGCAATATACTGCAATGGAAACATGGTGGCTAATGAGGGTGTGCATTGGCAGGTGTTTTAAGGCTGCAGGTGAGAGGTTGTGCTGTTTGTGATTGGTTTGACACACTTGCAGGGGCAGGAATAATAAATTCTTTTAAGAGGTTAACTATTTGTGATCAAGCTGCTGATATGTATGTTGTTTAGCATGCATTTGTTAGGCCTTCAGAGAGTTACGTTGGTTTCTAAGTCAGTGCAAGGGTTGCTGCGCCTTCAATTTGTGGCGAGCTGAGAATGGAGTAGATTTTCTGAAATCTGCGCGCGTAAGTCTTTACGCCGTATATTGGATACCAAACTGCGCGTGTTTTGTATGTCAGTCTATGGTCCAAAAAACTACGGGCGACGCCAGAAATCTACGCGCGTAACTTCTAAGTTACGCCGTATATAGGATACCAAACCAGCGTAAATATTGGCGTCGCCGGCTTTTGCGGGCGACGATTTTTATCGGATCGACCCCTCTGCCGGGGCATACCTGCCCTTTTCTTCTTGCACACCTGGCTTGCTTTTACACAGCATTGGAAGTTCCCATCAAACTTATAATCAATCTATGATTACTTCATTACCTTAATGGGTTTTTTTTTTTTTAGAAATTGTACTACAAAATTTAAATCTGTACCCAGAACAAATTAAGGAACATAAAAAAGTGTTTAAATTAACAAAACATTACATGAGAGAAAAGAATACTCAAAATAAAGTATATGTATATAAAAAAATAATGTACGTTTTCACTCTAAACAAGCACTTTGAAGTTCCCTGCTAAGCCATTGGGGAATATCTATCAAGCCATAAACTGTGTTGCATTTGCCGGCATCAATAGGCTGCCTAACATCGCCTTACATTGAGGCAGCGTATCTCAATACGCTCTCCTTAGTTATGAAAAAAGCTGGCAAAAAGACGCACACCAAGTATGGGGTGATGAGCATCGGACTGTTGTTAACTAGCAGTCATTGATCTCGCGTCTATTCGGCTTTTTCCAAACTTTATTTATACCCTGTCACTAAACGCCGCCACTATACTAAAATGTTTAACCCCTATCCCACCACTCCCCGACCCCGCCGCAACCTAAATAAAGTTATTAAACCCTATCTTGCCACTCCCTGACCCCGTTGCAACCTAAATAAAGTTATTAACCCCTACTCCGCCGCTCCCCGACCCTGCCGAAACCTAAATAAAGTTATTAACCCCTATTCCGCCACTCTCCAAACCCTGCCGCAACATAAATAAATGTATTAACCCTATCCCGCCGCTCCCCGACCCTGCCGCAACCTAAATAAATGCATTAACCCCTAAACCTCTGGTCTCCCGCATCACTTAGACCCTGACGTTAAAAGCGTTTTTTGAAATAGCAATATTTTAAAAACAGATCTGTTGTGCGATCGAGATTGCCGGTGAAATGTTTAAAAGGGCTGAACTCAATGAGGCCTATTTATCAAGCTGTCAACCGCAAATACACTGGAATTCCAATAAAAAAGTCAAAGGATAAATCCTTATGGAGGTGCGCACAGATGACGGCCAGAACACAAGTCGAGAACCAGTCTCGAAAGAGACAAAGTACCGGCAACAAGCAACCGGAACTGACGGCAGCACTCTTGGGAAGAAATGAAGGCGAAAATCTGTAGGAGCAGAAAAAGAGAGGCGCCTTATGGGACAGTATCGTGGTATCACAATGGGTACAGGATAGAACGAACAGCACACACAGATGGCATGGTACTCACAAGTGAGATGGCATAAACGTATGCCAGACTATACAGGACGGAACCTTAGTCGTCCGCCAGACGGTCCAATGGGAGAATGGCTCCGGCACTCCAGTGGTCCAATCCGCAGCAGCGGGAAATCACAACGTCAGAGGCCCACAGCGTCTGTGGGAGGACTACTGGCTCGGAGTCCTTAGTGTGAATGGCAGGATACCGAACCAACCAAAAGATCAATTGATGATAGGCAGAGAGCGGGGGTATCGTAAAAGCAGTTTATTTAAAAATTACTAAAAACTGTTTAAAATACTGGTAAATAGTAAGTAGTAGAAACAGCAACGCGTTTCTCGACCTTCCGGTCGTTTCATCAGGCTGATATTGAGTTTGAAAACCCCGCTCTATTAAACATGATAATCGTCCAATCACAGACCGGTCTGTTGTCCACACCCATCATAGGGCCAATCATGAATTGTGATTGGTATCTATAGTGACAATTGCACCTGCTCTGTAATCAGAGATGAGGAGTGTGGAAAAAACAATGCCGACTGTGATATGTGTACATAGTAGTCTTAAATTACATACAAAACAACCACAAAATAAATAATAAACACAATGTCAAAGTCCCGTAAGTTCATATGTAGTTCAGATCACAATATCAGATGGTACTAAAAATTAACAGTTATTGCTGACATCATAAGGTTTTGACTAGAACCATATGGTTCAGACACAGAACAGGGCTGTGTCTGTATTTCTCATGTATGCAGATCGAAATTCTACGGTAACAAGAGAGGGTTTAGAATGTAATATAGTCCAAAAGACGTGCAGAAACAGTGCTGTTAAACAAGCTGTGAGCTAATGATAATCACAATAATTTCTCAGTCATACGGCGTGAGTAAAAATAGATTAGTATCCATAGACATGTTGGTGGTGTGATAGCCTGCACATATTTTAAAGGGACCATGTATTCTGACAGATAGATATCAGTGTGTGATCCTATATGATCCTATCATCTTGTGTCTAAATCAAGATACGGATGACTTAACAGAAGTTTTGTTCCTAATGGTGGAAGTATTTATATCTAGTTGGTCGGAGACTATAAACGTCTACTCCAATGGGGACGGACAATAAATAATGTATAACCTACAGCAAGCTCAGGCAGAGGGACTAGAGGATCAGACCTTTAAGAAAAGGCCGCCAAATCAACACATAAATTAAGACCGTCCGTCTGGATGCATGCTTTTCAGCAGATGGATCCAATAAGTCTCCCTCTGTCTGAGCCTGAAAAAGCGATTGTAAAGATGAGATTTGGGGATGAATTCTATGGGATTCACGGAATAACAGTTCAGATCTCCCCTATGTTCATCATTACAATGTCTTGATACACTATGAAATCTGTAATTCTTCTTCATATTCCGATAGTGTTCAGACCATCTGGTACTAAGGTATCTACAAGTACGCCCTACGTATTGAGCCCCACAGACACAAGTTAGTAGATAAACTACATAAGAGGAAGCACAAGATGCATGACCAATGATGGTATAAGATTTGTGGGTGATACTAGACCTGAAGGTTTTCTGCCGATCACCAATGAAAGTGCACATCTTGCAACGGGCTCGTCTACATTTAAATGACCCATGTTGCAGAGTATTGCTGTTAGTACCAGAATATGACTGTCTATGTTTGACAATCTTACTCGGAGCCAGCATTGTTTTAAGGGTCGGCGCCCTTCTATAAACTATTCTAGGTTTGTCATCCAAAGTTCTTTTCAGAATAGGGTCTTTAAGTAATATTTGCCAATGACGTGTGACAATCTCTCTAATTAAATTATGATTAGAGTTAAATTGGGTAATGAACAACGGATCTTTGTGAAAGGTACTGTTATTTGTAGGTTCCAATCGTGCATTAGGCCCAGTGAAATACAACTCCCTATTATCATTTTTGGCTCTCAAAAAGCCATTTTCGATAATAGAGTTAGGGTAATGTTTCTCCCTAAAGCGTTCCTTTAAAATGAGACTTTGAGATTCGTAGTCGGCCATAGAACTACAGTTTCGGCGTACCCTTTTAAACTGGCCATAAGGAACGTTCAATTTCCATGGGTGATAGTGACAGCTCTTAAAATCAAGATAGCTGTTACAATCTACTGCCTTAAAGTAGGTGGTGCTAGTCACTTGACCCTCAGTAAAGCAGAGATTAAGGTCTAGGTACACTATTGATTGTCTCTCAATGGTACTAGTGAACACCAAGCCTCTATTGTTGGTGTTTAAATGTTCAACAAAAGATTCAGCGGTGGAGGGTTCACCCCTCCAGATGAAGATGAGGTCATCTATATATCTGCCATAGTATACCAGGTTCGCCCCGTATGCTGAATCATAGATGTAACATTGTTCAAAGGAACCCATGAACAGGTTCGCATAACTGGGGGCGAACCTGGTACCCATGGCCGTGCCCTTTGTTTGAATGTAAAATTCATCTTGAAAGACGAAATAATTATGTCTCAAGATGAAAGCAATGAGATCTAAAAGAAACTCTCTTTGGGTCTGTGGTAAATAGATATCTTGTTCCAGATATTCAGAGATTGCCTGTAGGCCCATGTCATGAGGAATGTTGGAATATAGGGCCTGAACATCGCAGGTGACCCAAATCATATCGGATGTAATGCGGTATGATTCCAGTTTTTTAAGGAGATCAGCTGAATCTCGAATATAGGATTCTAGACCTAAGACATACTTCTGTAAGAAGTAGTCAACGTATGATGAGACATTATCAGTCAAATTGCTGATCCCTGCTATTATCGGTCTTCCAGGAGGACATGAACGGTTCTTGTGGACCTTAGGAAGGTGGTAATAGAAGGCCAGAGGAAGAGGTACAGCCATCAAAGAGGCACGACTACAGACCCTGAAAAAAGGTATCTACAATCTATCCTCACATAATCTGACAAATGATGAGATACGGGTCCTGGGCAAAGGCCTTTCATACTGTCCTACCAACAAACATAATACGTTCTCACTCTTTGTCGATTTAAACCAATTAACGCAAAAGCTATCTATGCAGAAATACTTTGCGGAAAAAACTTTAAAAAATGACATGATGAGGCCGATTCTCACTAATTCTATGGATGATAGGCTCAGACATGAAACAATTCCTACATATGACCCAGAGGCCTTGATAGACCACTTATGTGATGGTTACATACATACACCTTTCAAAAATAAGTCCAACTTCACGCCTCAGCTCAACAATAATTCACATATTGAGATATTCAGACAATTAGTGAACAATGACTTTGAGAGAATATCAAAAAAGATCCCAAATAAAGATAATTTATTTCCTAATGAAAAACGTGCATTGAACAACTTAAAAAACAATAAATTTTTGGTAATAAGACAGGCCGATAAGGGCGGTGGAGTGGTCCTTCAGGATCTAACTGACTACCTATTGGAAGCCAGGAAAATCTTACATGATACTTCATATTATAAGAAATTGTGCTCAGACCCCACTGTGGAGTTTAAAGCTATATTAAAACAAATTATAGCATCAGCCTTTGATAAAGGCATACTCCTGAGAAAAGAGAAAGATTATTTGATCCCGACCGAACCCAATCTGGCCTTCTATTACCACCTTCCTAAGGTCCACAAGAACCGTTCATGTCCTCCTGGAAGACCGATAATAGCAGGGATCGGCAATTTGACTGATAATGTCTCATCATACGTTGACTACTTCTTACAGAAGTATGTCTTAGGTCTAGAATCCTATATTCGAGATTCAGCTGATCTCCTTAAAAAACTGGAATCATACCGCATTACATCCGATATGATTTGGGTCACCTGCGATGTTCAGGCCCTATATTCCAACATTCCTCATGACATGGGCCTACAGGCAATCTCTGAATATCTGGAACAAGATATCTATTTACCACAGACCCAAAGAGAGTTTCTTTTAGATCTCATTGCTTTCATCTTGAGACATAATTATTTCGTCTTTCAAGATGAATTTTACATTCAAACAAAGGGCACGGCCATGGGTACCAGGTTCGCCCCCAGTTATGCGAACCTGTTCATGGGTTCCTTTGAACAATGTTACATCTATGATTCAGCATACGGGGCGAACCTGGTATACTATGGCAGATATATAGATGACCTCATCTTCATCTGGAGGGGTGAACCCTCCACCGCTGAATCTTTTGTTGAACATTTAAACACCAACAATAGAGGCTTGGTGTTCACTAGTACCATTGAGAGACAATCAATAGTGTACCTAGACCTTAATCTCTGCTTTACTGAGGGTCAAGTGACTAGCACCACCTACTTTAAGGCAGTAGATTGTAACAGCTATCTTGATTTTAAGAGCTGTCACTATCACCCGTGGAAATTGAACGTTCCTTATGGCCAGTTTAAAAGGGTACGCCGAAACTGTAGTTCTATGGCCGACTACGAATCTCAAAGTCTCATTTTAAAGGAACGCTTTAGGGAGAAACATTACCCTAACTCTATTATCGAAAATGGCTTTTTGAGAGCCAAAAATGATAATAGGGAGTTGTATTTCACTGGGCCTAATGCACGATTGGAACCTACAAATAACAGTACCTTTCACAAAGATCCGTTGTTCATTACCCAATTTAACTCTAATCATAATTTAATTAGAGAGATTGTCACACGTCATAGGCAAATATTACTTAAAGACCCTATTCTGAAAAGAACTTTGGATGACAAACCTAGAATAGTTTATAGAAGGGCGCCGACCCTTAAAACAATGCTGGCTCCGAGTAAGATTGTCAAACATAGACAGTCATATTCTGGTACTAACAGCAATACTCTGTAACATGGGTCATTTAAATGTAGACGAGCCCGTTGCAAGATGTGCACTTTCATTGGTGATCGGCAGAAAACCTTCAGGTCTAGTATCACCCACAAATCTTATACCATCATTGGTCATGCATCTTGTTCTTCCTCTTATGTAGTTTATCTACTAACTTGTGTCTGTGGGGCTCAATACGTAGGGCGTACTTGTAGATACCTTAGTACCAGATGGTCTGAACACTATCGGAATATGAAGAAGAATTACAGATTTCATAGTGTATCAAGACATTGTAATGATGAACATAGGGGAGATCTGAACTGTTATTCCGTGAATCCCATAGAATTCATCCCCAAATCTCATCTTTACAATCGCTTTTTCAGGCTCAGACAGAGGGAGACTTATTGGATCCATCTGCTGAAAAGCATGCATCCAGACGGTCTTAATTTATGTGTTGATTTGGCGGCCTTTTCTTAAAGGTCTGATCCTCTAGTCCCTCTGCCTGAGCTTGCTGTAGGTTATACATTATTTATTGTCCGTCCCCATTGGAGTAGACGTTTATAGTCTCCGACCAACTAGATATAAATACTTCCACCATTAGGAACAAAACTTCTGTTAAGTCATCCGTATCTTGATTTAGACACAAGATGATTCATATAGGATCTGTCAGAATACATGGTCCCTTTAAAATATGTGCAGGCTATCACACCACCAACATGTCTATGGATACTAATCTATTTTTACTCACGCCGTATGACTGAGAAATTATTGTGATTATCATTAGCTCACAGCTTGTTTAACAGCACTGTTTCTGCACGTCTTTTGGACTATATTACATTCTAAACCCTCTCTTGTTACCATAGAATTTCGATCTGCATACATGAGAAATACAGACACAGCCCTGTTCTGTGTCTGAACCATATGGTTCTAGCCAAAACCTTATGATGTCAGCAATAACTGTTAATTTTTAGTACCATCTGATATTGTGATCTGAACTACATATGAACTTACGGGACTTTGACATTGTGTTTATTATTTATTTTGTGGTTGTTTTGTATGTAATTTAAGACTACTATGTACACATATCACAGTCGGCATTGTTTTTTCCACACTCCTCATCTCTGATTACAGAGCAGGTGCAATTGTCACTATAGATACCAATCACAATTCATGATTGGCCCTATGATGGGTGTGGACAACAGACCGGTCTGTGATTGGACGATTATCATGTTTAATAGAGCGGGGTTTTCAAACTCAATATCAGCCTGATGAAACGACCGGAAGGTCGAGAAACGCGTTGCTGTTTCTACTACTTACTATTTACCAGTATTTTAAACAGTTTTTAGTAATTTTTAAATAAACTGCTTTTACGATACCCCCGCTCTCTGCCTATCATCAATTGATCTTTTGGTTGGTTCGGTATCCTGCCATTCACACTAAGGACTCCGAGCCAGTAGTCCTCCCACAGACGCTGTGGGCCTCTGACGTTGGGATTTCCCGCTGCTGCGGATTGGACCACTGGAGTGCCGGAGCCATTCTCCCATTGGACCGTCTGGCGGACGATTAAGGTTCCATCCTGTCTAGTCTGGCATACGTTTATGCCATCTCACTTGTGAGTACCATGCCATCTGTGTGTGCTGTTCGTTCTATCCTGTACCCATTGTGATACCACGATACTGTCCCATAACGCGCCTCTCTTTTTCTGCTCCTACAGATTTACGCTGGAATTCCGCAGCGTAATTGTGGAGAGCCTGATTCCCCTTATTTATCAAAGCCTACAGACCGGCAAAAGTTGAAATCTGTGACGTAACATACGATCCGCCGGTCTCAGTCCGACACAGATCGATGCTTACGTCATTACAGATGTTCTGAATGCAAATTCGGCACTATCTGACTACTTTTGCTAGTTATCAAACTGCTAACAGGTACGCTCGCCACTATTCCGGCCCAGCTTACCTGCTTTTCAGTCCGCCGCCCTGGAGGCAGCGGATGCCATAGGAATCAATGGGAGTCTGAAAGCAACAAAAGCTTATGTTCGCTGCTGCCCGATATCCTATTGATTCCTATGGGAGAATAAAAGTTATGTTTACACCTAACACCCTAACTTAACCCTTGAGTCTAAACACCCCTAATCTGCCGTCCCCTGCACTGCCACCACCTACATAAAAGTATTAACCCCTAATCTGCCGCCCCGACACCGCCGCCACCTACATTATTATTATTATTATCAGGAATTTGTAGAGCGCCAACAGATTCTGCAGCGCTGTAAACATAGTCAGTGTACAGGATAGCTTTTGTAGGGGTCAAGTGGGTAGAGGGCCCTGCCGAGAGTTTCACTGTTGTAGTCGGCTCTTATGAAGCGATCTGTAAACAGCTGGGCTCATAGGCTTACAATCTAAGGGGTTCAAGGGGAAAGCAATGGCGTTAGGAAAGGTTAGTGTTGGTTGTATGCATCCCTGAATTGTAGAGTTTTTAGGGAGTGCATGAAGCTGTTAAAACTAGGGGAGAGTCTTATGGAGCGAGGCAGGGTATTCCACAAGATGGGGGCCAGTCTGGAGAAGTCCTGTAAACGGGAATGTGAGGAAGTAACAAGAGAGGAGGAGAGGAGGAGATCCTGAGCTGATCGAAGGGGACGGGAGGGAGAGTATCTAGAGACAAGTTCTGAGATGTAGGGGGGAGCAGTGCAGTTGAGAGCTTTATATGTTAGGGTGAGGATTTTATGTTTAATCCTAGAGGCAAGAGGAAGCCAGTGAAGGGATTGGCAGAGAGGTGCAGCAGATGAAGAGCGACGAGTAAGGAAGATGAGCCTGGCAGAGGCATTCATAATGGATTGTAAAGGAGCTATGCGGCAGCTAGGTAGACCAGAGCGGACGGAATTGCAGTAGACGAGGCGGGAAAGGATGAGAGAGTGGATTAAAATCTTGGTTGAATCTTGTGTAAGGAAATGTCTAATTTTAGCAATGTTTTTAAGGTGGAAGCGGCAGGCTTTAGCCAAGGACTGAATGTGAGGAGTGATGCCCGATGTGACCCCAAGACATTGGGCGTGCGGGGTAGGGGTAATGATGGAATTATCAACAGTTATAGAAATTTTGGGGGTGGAGACATTGGAAGAAGGGGGAAAAATAAGGAGTTCAGTTTTGGAGAGATTTAGCTTAAGGTAGTGAGAGGACATCCAAGATGAGATGTGAGAAAGACAGTTAGTGACACAGGTTAGTAAGGAAGGAGGTAGGTCTGGTGCAGAGAGGTAGATTTGGGTGTCATCGGCATAGAAATGGTATTGAAACCCATGGGACTTAATTAAGGAACCTAGTGACGACGTGTAGATTGAAAAGAGAAGGGGACCAAGGACAGAGCCTTGAGGTACCCCAACAGAAAGTGGTAACGGGGCAGAGGATGCTCCGGAGAAGGCTACACTAAATGTACGGTTAGTCAGATAGGAAGAGAACCACGAGAGAGCTGTGTCACAGATGCCAAAGGATTGGTGGGTTTGGAGCAGAAGAGGGTGGTCAACAGTGTCAAAGGCTGCAGACAGGTCAAGGAGGATAAGCAGAGAGAAGTGGCCTTTGGATTTTGCTGTAAGTAGGTCATTGGTAACCTTGACAATTGCTGTCTCTGTAGAGTGATGGGAACGAAATCCAGATTGCAGTGGGTCAAGAAGAGAGTTTAGTGTAAGGAAATGGGATAGACGTGCGTAAACTAGCTTTTCAAGGAGCTTTGAGGCAAGAGGGAGTAGGGAAATAGGGCGGTAATTGGAAGGGGAGGTTGGATCGAGGGATGTTTTTTTGAGGATAGGTGTGACCAGTGCATGTTTTAGAGATGAGGGAAATATACCAGTGCTGAGGGAAAGGTTGAAAATGTGTGTGAGTATGGGGGTGAGGGTAGAAGAGAGGGAGGGGAGTAGCTGTGAGGGGATGGGGTCGAGGGGACAGGTAGGGAGGTGGGAGGACAGTATAAGGGCAGAAACTTCATCCTCATTAACAGGGGCAAAAGAGCAGCATTTTTGGACATTTGGGTTTTGGGTGATCATGAGCTTTTGAGGGGGTGGGAGATTGGAAGTATGTTGAGAGCTGATTTCACTTCTGATGGAGTCAATTTTGTTTTTGAAGTGGCTTGCAAAATCTTGAGCTGAGAGAGAGGTTATTTTAGGAGGTGGGGGTGGGCGGAGAAGAGTGTTGAACGTGGAGAACAGACGTTTAGGGTTAGAGGAAAGAGTAGAGATGAGATTAGAAAAATATTGTTGCTTATAAAGATTAAGGGCAGAATAGTAGGAGTTCAGGATGAACTTGTAGTGAAGAAAGTCAGCTGAACTCCTCCAATGTTGCTCAGCAGTACGGGAGCATCTGTGTAGGTATCGTGTCAGAGGAGTATGCCAGGGCTGAGGATGAGAGTGTGGTTTCTGAGCTAAGGTTGGAGGGGCCAGAGTGTCAATGACCGATGTAAGGGTGGAATTATACTGGCAGATAGATTGGTCAGGGCAGGAAAAGGAGGTGATGGATGAGAGGAGTGGTTTGAGAGAGCTAGCGAGCTGATGCAGATCTAGTGACTTAGTGCTTCTGTGAAGTTTGGTGTGAGGGGTAGAGGGAGGGGGAGTTGTAGGTAGGGACGTGATGTTGCAAGTTAGGAGATGATGGTCAGAGAGAGGAAAAAGGGAGTTTGTTAAATTTGAAAGAGTGCATTGATAGGTGAAAATCAGATCAAGGGAATGACCATCTTTGTGAGTGGGAGAGTCAGTCCATTGTGACAGGCCGAAAGAGGAAGTCAGTTGAAGAAGTTGTATTGCAGAGGAGGCATTGGGATTGTCAAGAGGGATGTTAAAGTCACCAAGAATGAGGGCAGGGGTGTCTGAGGAAAGGAAATAAGGAAGCCAGGCAGCAAACTGATCTAAAAATTGAGTTGGGGAGCCAGGGGGGCGGTATATGACTGCAACACGTATAGAGAGGGGAGAGAATAACCGAATCATGTGTGCTTCAAATGAAGAAAATGTGAGTGAAGAGAAGGGCTGTACCTACATAAAAGTATTAACCCCTAATCTGCCGCCCCAACATCGCCTCCACCTACATTATACTTATTAATTGGAAGGGGAGGTTGGATCGAGGGATGTTTTTTTGAGGATAGGTGTGACCAGTGCATGTTTTAGAGATGAGGGAAATATACCAGTGCTGAGGGAGAGGTTGAAAATGTGTGTGAGTATGGGGGTGAGGGTAGAAGAGAGGGAGGGGAGTAGCTGTGAGGGGATGGGGTCGAGGGGACAGGTAGGGAGGTGGGAGGACAGTATAAGGGCAGAAACTTCATCCTCATTAACAGGGGCAAAAGAGCTGCATTTTTGGACATTTGGGTTTTGGGTGATCATGAGCTTTTGAGGGGGTGGGAGATTGGAAGTATGTTGAGAGCTGATTTCACTTCTGATGGAGTCAATTTTGTTTTTGAAGTGGCTTGCAAAATCTTGAGCTGAGAGAGAGGTTATTTTAGGAGGTGGGGGTGGGCGGAGAAGAGTGTTGAACGTGGAGAACAGACGTTTAGGGTTAGAGGAAAGAGTAGAGATGAGATTAGAAAAATATTGTTGTTTATAAAGATTAAGGGCAGAATAGTAGGAGTTCAGGATGAACTTGTAGTGAAGAAAGTCAGCTGAACTCCTCCAATGTCGCTCAGCAGTACGGGAGCATCTGCGTAGGTATCGTGTCAGAGGAGTATGCCAGGGCTGAGGATGAGAGTGTGGTTTCTGAGCTAAGGTTGGAGGGGCCAGAGTGTCAATGACCGATGTAAGGGTGGAATTATACTGGCAGATAGATTGGTCAGGGCAGGAAAAGGAGGTGATGGATGAGAGGAGTGGTTTGAGAGAGCTAGCGAGCTGATGCAGATCTAGTGACTTAGTGCTTCTGTGAAGTTTGGTGTGAGGGGTAGAGGGAGGGGGAGTTGTAGGTAGGGACGTGATGTTGCAAGTTAGGAGATGATGGTCAGAGAGAGGAAAAAGGGAGTTTGTTAAATTTGAAAGAGTGCATTGATAGGTGAAAATCAGATCAAGGGAATGGCCATCTTTGTGAGTGGGAGAGTCAGTCCATTGTGACAGGCCGAAAGAGGAAGTCAGTTGAAGAAGTTGTATTGCAGAGGAGGCATTGGGATTGTCAAGAGGGATGTTAAAGTCACCAAGAATGAGGGCAGGGGTGTCTGAGGAAAGGAAATAAGGAAGCCAGGCAGCAAACTGATCTAAAAATTGAGTTGGGGAGCCAGGGGGGCGGTATATGACTGCAACACGTATAGAGAGGGGAGAGAATAACCGAATCATGTGTGCTTCAAATGAAGAAAATGTGAGTGAAGAGAAGGGCTGTACCTACATAAAAGTATTAACCCCTAATCTGCCGCCCCAACATCGCCTCCACCTACATTATACTTATTAACCCCTAATCTGCTGCCCCACCACCACCGCCACCTACATAATGTTATTAACTCCTATTCCACTGCTCCCGGACCCCGCCGCCACCTAAATAATGTTATTAACCCCTATCCCGCCACTCCCGGAGCCCACCGCAACTAAATAAATGTATTAACCCCTAAACCCCTGGCCTCCCCCATCACTACCACTTACTAAACCTATTAACCCCTAAACTGCCAGCCCCCCATATCGCCATAAACTAAATTAACCTATTAACCCCTAAACCTAACAACCCGCTAACTTTATATTAAATATTAACTCATCCCTATCTTATAATACATTTAAACTTACCTTTAGATTTAAATTAAACTATATTAAACTATATTAAACTAATAATTAATCTACCCTAACTATTATACTAAAATTACATTAAACTATATTAAACAATTAATCTACCCTAACTATTAGACTACAATTTCATTAAACTATATTAAACTAATAATTAACCTACCCTAACAATTATATTAAATTACATTAAACTATATTAAACTAATAATTAACCTACCCTAACTATTATACTAAATTACATTAAACTATATTAAACTAATAATTAATCTACCCTAACTATTAGACTAAAATTACATTAAACTACAAATTAAATTAACTATATTATATAGTTAAAAACCTTACCCTACTCAAATAATTTAAATCTACTATTAAAAATTACAAAGTTACAAAAAACTAACAACTAAGTTACACAAAATAACAAACACTAAGTTATAAAAAACAAACAAACACTAAGTTACACAAAATAAAAAATAAATTATTAAATATTTAAACTAATTACACCTAATCTAAGAACCCTATGAAAAAAAAAAGCCCCCCAAAATAAAAAAAAACCCTAGCCTACAAAAAAACTACCAATGGCCTTTTGCGGGGATTCTATCAGCCAATCGGAATCTAAGGGACGCCATCTTGGATGACATTATTTAAAGGAACATTTATTGTTGAAGAAGACGTCGAAAGAAGAGGAAGCTCCGCGTCAGATGTCTTGAAGATGGAGCCGATCCGCGCCGGATGGATGAAGATAGAAGATGCCCTCTGGATGAAGACTTCTGCCCGTTTGGATGAAGACGTCGGCCCGCTTTGATGAAGACTTCTGGCGGCTTCAATAAGGACTTCTGCCTCTTCGTTGAGGATGGATGTCGGCTCTTCAGAAACTGTAAGTGAATCTTCGGGGGTTAGTGTTAGGCTTTTTTAAGGGTTTATTGGGTGGGTTTTAATTTTAGATTAGGGTTTGGGCTTTTGAAAAAGAGCTAAATGCCCTTGTAAGGGAAATGCCCATACAAATGCCCTTTGCAGGGCAATGGGAAGCTTAGGTTTTTTAGATTAGGTTTTTATTTGGGGGGTTGGTTGTGTGGGTGGTGGGTTTTACTGTTGGGGGTGTATTTGTATTTTTTATTTACAGGTAAAAGAGCTGATTTCTTTGGGACAATGCCCTGCAAAAGGCCCTTTTAAGGGTCATTGGTAGTTTATTGTAGGCTAGGGTTTTTTTTTTTATTTTGGGGGGACTTTTTTATTTTCATAGGGCTCTTAGATTAGGTGTAATTAGTTTAAATATTTGATAATTTATTTTTTATTTTGTGTAAATTAGTGTTTATTTTTTTTGTAACTTAGTGTTTGTTATTTTGTGTAACTTAGTTGTTAGTTTTTTGTAACTTTGTAATTTTTAATAGTAGATTTACATTTTTGAGTAGGGTTAGGTTTTTAAATATATAATATATTTCATTTAATTTGTAGTTTAATATAATTTTAGTATAACAGTTAGGGTAGATTAATTATTAGTTTAATATAGTTTAAAATAGTTTAATTTAAATCTAAAGGTAAGTTTAAATTTATTATATGATAGGGATGAGTTAATATTTAATATAAAGTTAGCGGGTTGTTAGGTTTAGGGGTTAACAGGTTAATTTAGTTTATGGCGATGTGGGGGGCTGGCGGTTTAGGGGTTAATAGGTTTAGTAAGTGGTAGTGATGTGGGAGGCCAGAGGTTTAGGGGTTAATACATTTAGTTAGTTGCGGCGGGGTCTGGGAGCGGCGGAATAGGGGTGAATACGTTTATTAAAGTTGTGGCGGTGTCGGGGAGCAGCGGGATAGGGGTTAATAACTTTATTTAGTTGCGGCGGGATCCGGGAGCGGCGGGATAAGGGTTAAACAGTTTAGTATAGTGGCGGTGTTTAGTGACAGGGTATAAATAAAGCTGTGAAAAAGCCGAATAGCAGAGAGATCGTACTTGGTGCGCGTCTTTTTGACAGCTTTTTTGTTAAATATGAAGAGCGTATTAAAGTCCGCGGCCGCGATGTTAGGCGATGTCAGGTGAGCGTATTGGTGCCGGCGAATGCAAGTAAGTTGGCGGCTTGATAAGTAGGCCTCAATGTCTAAAGGCAGTCTCGCCAAGAGGCGTTTTACTATACATCTCTGTGTGTGTGTGTAATGTAAGTGATCCCTTTACATAGTGTTGAATGGCAATACAATATACACATGTCAACCAAAACTCAACACCTTTTGTTACAATACAAAAGTGAAACTTGGACATCAATATTGCACCTATGGGAGATTAGAAATGTGGGTATATTACACACGTATATTCAATTATTTATGTATATGTATTGTATGGTATAATGCTATAATATGTACAGTATTTTAAGTCTTGTGTTGGCTTTAAAAATCGTCTGTTGCTTTTGCTATGCTTTTTCATTTTTTAGGAAGAAGATTTTGTGTTTGTAGTACTAATATTTTATAGAAGACACTAGCTTAGACTTTCTACTTTATTATTGCTGATATAAGTTCTCACTGTTCTGAGACCCCAATGTAACAAATGTGTTATTAAAGGGACACTAAAACCAATTTTATTTCTTTCATGATTCAGAGAGAGCATACAATTTTAAGTATTTTTCTAATTGACTCCTATTATTTTTTCTTCATTCTCTTCCTATCTTTATTTGAAAAGCAGGAATGTAAAGCTTAGGAGCCGGTCCATTTTAAGTTCAGTACCCTGGATAGCCCTTGCTTATTGGTGGTTACATTTATTGCCTATGTTAGACAAATCGCCACTCATAGGAACATAGAGGGTCAGCCCACTTTCTTTTAAAATATCACTGGACCCTTTTAAAGGGACAGTAAACACGAGATTTTTTTATTGTTTAAAAAGGTAGATAATCCCTTTATTACCCATTCCCCAATTTTGCATAACCAACACAGTTTTAATAATACACTTTTTACCTCTGTGATTACTTTGTATCTATGCCTCTGCAAACTGCCTCCTTATTTCAGTTCTTTTGACAGACTTGCATTTTTAGCCAATCAGTGCTGACTCATAGGAGCTTCACGTGCCTGAGCTCAATGTTATCTATATGAAACACATGAACTAATGCCCTCTAGTGGTAAAAAACTGTCAAAATGCTTTCAGATTAGATTAGAGGCAGTCTTCAAGGTCTAAGAAATTAGCATATGAACCTCCTAGATTTAGCTTTCAATTAAGAATACCGAGAGAACAAAGCAAAATTGGTAATAAAAGTAAACTGGAAAGCTGTTTAAAATTAAATGCCATATTTAAATCCGAAAGATTTTTTTTTTACTTTACTGACCCTTTAACATGTGGGCCTCACATTTAAATCAACTATACTGAAGGAAATACCACTAAAAGATCACTTTTGATCTAATAAATGCTTTTATTTGAAGCATTATGAAAAATATTTGTTGTTTTTTCTTATTATTAGAGACAGTTTTCTGTAAGGACTTGTGTTTACTAATCCATCTTTTAAATTCTTATTTCTTTCATGTAATTAGCAAGAGTCCATGAGCTAGTGACGTATGGGATATACATTCCTACCAGGAGGGGCAAAGTTTCCCAAACCTCAAAATGCCTATAAATACACCCCTCACCACACCCACAATTCAGTTTTACAAACTTTGCCTCCTATGGAGGTGGTGAAGTAAGTTTGTGCTAGATTCTACATTGATATGCGCTCCGCAGCAGGTTGGAGCCCGGTTTTCCTCTCAGCGTGCAGTGAATGTCAGAGGGATGTGAGGAGAGTATTGCCTATTTTGAATGCAATGATCTCCTTCTACGGGGTCTATTTCATAGGTTCTCTGTTATCGGTCGTAGAGATTCATCTCTTACCTCCCTTTTCAGATCGACGATATACTCTTATTTATATACCATTACCTCTACTGATTCTCATTTCAGTACTGGTTTGGCTATCTGCTATATGTAGATGAGTGTCCTGGGGTAAGTAAATCTTATTTTCTGTGACACTCTAAGCTATGGTTGGGCACTTTTTTATAAAGTTCTAAATATATGTATTCAAACATTTATTTGCCTTGACTCAGAATGTTCAACATTCCTTATTTTCAGACAGTCAGTTTCATATTTGGGATAATGCATTTGAATCAATCATTTTTTCTTACCTTAAAAAATTTGACTTTTTTCCTGTGGGCTGTTAGGCTCGCGGGGGCTAAAAATGCTTCATTTTATTGCGTCATTCTTGGTGCGGACTTTTTTGGCGCAAAAAAAAATCATTTCTGTTTCCGGCGTCATACGTGTCGCCGGAAGTTGCGTCATTTTTTTGACGTTCTTTTGCGCCAAAAATGTCGGCGTTCCGGATGTGGCGTCATTTTTGGCGCCAAAAGCATTTAGGCGCCAAATAATGTGGGCGTCTTATTTGGCGCTAAAAAATATGGGCGTCGCTTTTGTCTCCACATTATTTAAGTCTCATTTTTCATTGCTTCTGGTTGCTAGAAGCTTGTTACTTGGCATTTTTTCCCATTCCTGAAACTGTCATTTAAGGAATTTGATCAATTTTGCTTTATATGTTGTTTTTTCTCTTACATATTGCAAGATGTCTCACGTTGCATCTGAGTCAGAAGATACTTCAGGAAAATCGCTGTCTGGTGCTGGAACTACCAAAGCTAAGTGTATCTGCTGTAAACTTTTGGTAGCTGTTCCTCCAGCTGTTGTTTGTATTAATTGTCATGACAAACTTGTTAATGCAGATAATATTTCCTTTAGTAATGTTACATTACCTGTTGCTGTTCCATCAACATCTAATATTCAGAGTGTTCCTGATAACATAAGAGATTTTGTTTCTGAATCCATCAAGAAGGCTATGTCTGTTATTCCTCCTTCTAGTAAACATAAAAAATCTTTTAAAACTTCTCTTTATACAGATGAATTTTTAAATGAACATCATCATTCTGATTCTAATGACTCTTCTGGTTCAGAGGACTCTGTCTCAGAGGTTGATGCTGATAAATCTTCATATTTATTTAAAATGGAATTTATTCGTTCTTTACTTAAAGAAGTACTAATTGCTTTAGAAATTGAGGATTCTGGTCCTCTTGATACTAAATCTAAATTTAGATAAGGTCTTTAAATCTCCTGTGGTTATTCCAGAAGTTTTTCCTGTTCCTGGTGCTATTTCTGAAGTAATTTCCAGAGAGTGGAATAATTTGGGTAATTCATTTACTCCTTCTAAACGTTTTAAGCAATTATATCCTGTGCCATCTGACAGATTAGAATTTTGGGACAAAATTCCTAAAGTTGATGGGGCTATTTCTACCCTTGCTAAACGTACTACTATTCCTACGGCTGATGGTACTTCGTTTAAGGATCCTTTAGATAGGAAAATTGAATCCTTTCTAAGAAAAGCTTATCTGTGTTCAGGTAATCTTCTTAGACCTGCTATATCATTGGCTGATGTTGCTGCAGCTTCAACTTTTTGGTTGGAAACTTTAGCGCAACAAGTAACAGATCATGATTCTCATAATATTATTATTATTCTTCAACATGCTAATAATTTTATCTGTGATGCCATTTTTGATATTATCAGAGTTGATGTCAGGTTTATGTCTCTAGCTATTTTAGCTAGAAGAGCTTTATGGCTGAAAACTTGGAATGCTGATATGTCTTCTAAATCAACTCTACTTTCCCTTTCTTTCCAGGGTAACAAATTATTTGGTTCTCAGTTGGATTCTATAATCTCAACTGTTACTGGTGGGAAAGGAACTTTTTTACCACAGGATAAAAAATCTAAGGGTAAAAACAGGGCTAATAATTGTTTTCGTTCCTTTCGTTTCAACAAAGAACAAAAGCCTGATCCTTCATCCTCAGGAGCAGTTTCAGTTTGGAAACCATCTCCAGTCTGGAATAAATCCAAGCCTTCTAGAAAAGCAAAGCCAGCTTCTAAGTCCACATGAAGGTGCGGCCCTCATTCCAGCTCAGCTGGTAGGGGGCAGGTTACGTTTTTTCAAAGAAATTTGGATAAATTCTGTTCACAATCTTTGGATTCAGAACATCGTTTCAGAAGGGTACAGAATTGGTTTCAAGATAAGACCTCCTGCAAAGAGATTTTTTCTTTCCCGTGTCCCAGTAAATCCAGTGAAAGCTCAAGCATTTCTGAAATGTGTTTCAGATCTAGAGTTGGCTGGAGTAATTATGCCAGTTCCAGTTCTGGAACAGGGGCTGGGGTTTTATTCGAATCTCTTCATTGTACCAAAGAAGGAGAACTCCTTCAGACCAGTTCTGGATCTAAAAATATTGAATCGTTATGTAAGGATACCAACATTCAAAATGGTAACTGTAAGGACTATCTTGCCTTTTGTTCAGCAAGGGCATTATATGTCCACAATAGATTTACAGGATGCATAACTGCATATTCCGATTCATCCAGATCACTATCAGTTCCTGAGATTCTCTTTCCTGGACAAGCATTACCAGTTTGTGGCTCTGCCGTTTGGCCTAGCTACAGCTCCAAGAATTTTTACAAAGGTTCTCTGTGCCCTTCTGTCTGTAATCAGAGAACAGGGTATTGTGGTATTTCCTTATTTGGACGATATCTTGGTACTTGCTCAGTCTTTACATTTAGCAGAATCTCATACGAATCGACTTGTGTTGTTTCTTCAAGATCATGGTTGGAGGATCAATTCACTAAAAAGTTCATTGATTCCTCAGACAAGGGTAACCTTTCTGGGTTTCCAGATAGATTCAGTGTCCATGACTCTGTCTTTGACAGACAAGAGACGTCTAAAATTGATTTCAGCTTGTCGAAACCTTCAGTCGCAATCATTCCCTTCGGTAGCCTTATGCATGGAAATTCTAGGTCTTATGACTGCTGCATCGGACGCGATCCCCTTTGCTCGTTTTCACATGCGACCTCTTCAGCTCTGTATGCTGAATCAATGGTGCAGGGATTACACAAAGATATCTCAATTAATATCTTTAAAACCGATTGTACGACACTCTCTGACGTGGTGGACAGATCACCATCGTTTAATTCAGGGGGCTTCTTTTGTTCTTCCGACCTGGACTGTAATTTCAACAGATGCAAGTCTTACAGGTTGGGGAGCTGTATGGGGATCTCTGACGGCACAAGGAGTTTGGGAATCTCAGGAGGTGAGATTACCGATCAATATTTTGGAACTCCGTGCAATTTTCAGAGCTCTTCAGTCTTGGCCTCTTCTGAAGAGAGAATCGTTCATTTGTTTTCAGACAGACAATGTCACAACTGTGGCATACATCAATCATCAAGGAGGGACTCACAGTCCTCTGGCTATGAAAGAAATATCTCGAATTCTGGTTTGGGCGGAATCCAGCTCCTGTCTAATCTCTGCGGTTCATATCCCAGGTATAGACAATTGGGAAGCGGATTATCCCAGTCGCCAAATGTTGCATCTGGGCGAATGGTCTCTTCACCCAGAGGTATTTCTTCAGATTGTTCAAATGTGGGAACTTCCAGAAATAGATCTGATGGCGTCTCATCTAAACAAGAAACTTCCCAGGTATCTGTCCAGATCCCGGGATCCTCAGGCGGAGGCAGTGGATGCATTATCACTTCCTTGGAAGTATCATCCTGCCTATATCTATCCGCCTCTAGTTCTTCTTCCAAGAGTAATCTCCAAGATTCTGAAGGAATGCTAGTTTGTTCTGCTGGTAGCTCCGGCATGGCCTCACAGGTTTTGGTATGCGGATCTTGTCCGGATGGCCTCTTGCCAACCGTAGACTCTTCCGTTAAGACCAGACCTTCTGTCACAAGGTCCTTTTTTCCGTCAGGATCTCAAATCCTTAAATTTAAAGGTATGGAGATTGAACGCTTGATTCTTGGTCAAAGAGGTTTCTCTGACTCTGTGATTAATACTATGTTACAGGCTCATAAATCTGTATCTAGAGAGATATATTATAGAGTCTGGAAGACTTATATTTCTTGGTGTCTTTCTCATCATTTTTCTTGGCATTCTTTTAGAATACCGAGAATTTTACAGTTTCTTCAGGATGGTTTAGATAAGGGTTTGTCCGCAAGTTCCTTGAAAGGACAAATCTCTGCTCTTTCTGTTCTTTTTCACAGAAAGATTGCTAGTCTTCCTGATATTCATTGTTTTGTACAAGCTTTGGTTCGTATAAAACCTGTCATTAAGTCAATTTCTCCTCCTTGGAGTTTGAATTTGGTTCTGGGGGCTCTTCAAGCTCCTCCTTTTGAACCCATGCATTCATTGGACATTAAATTACTTTCTTGGAAAGTTTTGTTCCTTTTGGCGATCTCTTCTGCCAGAAGAGTCTCTGATTTATCTGCTCTTTCTTGTGAGTCTCCTTTTCTGATTTTTCATCAGGATAAGGCGGTGTTGCGAACTTCTTTTCAATTTTTACCTAAGGTTGTGAATTCCAACAACATTAGTAGAGAAATTGTGGTTCCTTCATTATGTCCTAATCCTAAGAATTCTAAGGAGAAATCGTTGCATTCTTTGGATGTTGTTAGAGCTTTGAAATATTATGTTGAAGCTACTAAGTCTTTCCGAAAGACTTCTAGTCTATTTGTTATCTTTTCCGGTTCTAGAAAAGGCCAGAAAGCTTCTGCCATTTCTTTGGCATCTTGGTTGAAATCTTTAATTCATCATGCCTATGTCGAGTCGGGTAAAACTCCGCCTCAAAGGATTACAGCTCATTCTACTAGGTCAGTTTCTACTTCCTGGGCGTTTAGGAATGAAGCTTCGGTTGATCAGATTTGCAAAGCAGCAACTTAGTCCTCTTTGCATACTTTTACTAAATTCTACCATTTTGATGTGTTTTCTTCTTCTGAAGCAGTTTTTGGTAGAAAAGTACTTCAGGCAGCGGTTTCAGTTTGAATCTTCTGCTTATGTTTTCATTAAACTTTATTTTGGGTGTGGATTATTTTCAGCAAGAATTGGCTGTCTTTATTTTATCCCTCCCTCTCTAGTGACTCTTGCGTGGAAAGATCCACATCTTGGGTAGTCATTATCCCATACGTCACTAGCTCATGGACTCTTGCTAATTACATGAAAGAAAACATAATTTATGTAAGAACTTACCTGATAAATTCATTTCTTTCATATTAGCAAGAGTCCATGAGGCCCACCCTTTTTTGTGGTGGTTATGATTTTTTTGTATAAAGCACAATTATTCCAATTCCTTATTTTATATGCTTTCGCACTTTTTTCTTATCACCCCACTTCTTGGCTATTCGTTAAACTGATTTGTGGGTGTGGTGAAGGGTGTATTTGTAGGCATTTTGAGGTTTGGGAAACTTTGCCCCTCCTGGTAGGAATGTATATCCCATACGTCACTAGCTCATGGACTCTTGCTAACATGAAAGAAATGAATTTATCAGGTAAGTTCTTACATAAATTATGTTTTCCCTTAAATAACTCTTTTTATAGCTCCATTGTTTTCAAGATCTAATCTCAATGTCAATATTTTTTTTTCTTTTACTTTATGAGAGTTTTATGAGACATAACTCAAGGCTGATACTTTTTTGCTCTATTCTTGGCAAAGAAAATTACTAGAAGAGCTCATATACTCACACAAACATATATACACACACATACACACACATACACACACACACACACATACACACATGCAAATATACATACATACACACATACAAGCACATACATACATACAAGCACATACATGCATACACACATACAAGCACATACATGCATACACACACACACACATACAAGCACATACATACATACATACACACATGCAAATATACATACATACATACACACATACAAGCACATACATACATACACACATACAAGCACATACATACATACACACATACAAACATGCATACATACACATACACAGCCAGCACTAAAAGTTTAAAACACACACAATCTGTAGCAATTGGCTTGCAATCTAGTCCTATGTGGGAATCACAAGCGTTGCTGTGTGCTACTGTGACTCACCAGCCCTGTCCTGCTCACAGGCTGCTTGCGGCTTCCGAGTGGGGTTTAACGTATGTGTTTAACCTCTTTAAGAGCATGTATCCACATTAACATGCACTGTGAAATATTTTTTGAAGTGGGCAAGTCTTCTATGTGTTTGCTTTATCTCCTAACCACTCCATTTCAACTCTGTCCATGTATCTGCTTTTTCCATTTCTTGCTGTCCAAACAAGGCAGCTTGTAAAGCATTTGGCTTATTTATTTTGCATTGATCTGGAGTAGCGCATACTAAGGGGCCAATTTACCAAGCCCCGTATCAGCCCCAATGCCTCTGTTTCCGCGCGAGCATTCAGGCTCGCCGAAATGGGAGTTAAAGGGACTTGAAACCCACATTTTTTCTTTCATGATTTAGAAAGAGAATGCAATTTTGAACATCTTTCTAATTTACTTCTATTATCTAATTTGTTTTATTCTCTTGATATTCTTTGCTGAAAAGCATATCTAGATATGCTCAGTAGCTGCTGATTGGTTGCTGCACATAGAAGCCTCGTGTGATTGGCTTACCCATGTGCATTGCTTTTTCTTCAACTAAGGATATCTAAAAAATAAAGCAAAATAAATAATAGAAGTAAATTGTAATGTTGTTTAATTTTGCATTCTCTATATGAATCATGAAAGAAAGATTTTGGGTTTAGTGGCCCTTTAAGAAGCAGCGGTTTGTCCACCGTCTATGAGGCTGCGGACATCAATCCGCCCGATCGCATGCGAAGGGGTTGATTGACACCCCCTGCAAGCGGCCGCAAATCTGCAGGGGGCGGCATTGCACAAGCAGTTCACTATAACTGCTTGTGCAATGATAAATGCCGACAGCATATGCTGTCTGGCGGACATGATTGCTACAGCGGATTATGTCCACCAGACAGATGGTGGATCGGCCCCTATGTCTCAGACAATCCCTTTTTAATCATGTTAATTGTGTGTTAAAGTGAGAGATATGTCATGCCTGTTGCTAAGCAATTTGAACCACTAAATTCTATGTGGATTTTTAAAAAACAAAAACATATAAATACCAGAAGATAATGAACTATAATCATTGAGATCAGACAGGGTTATTAACATGGCTCATTCTATAGTTTATTTATTTTAAATGTCTCCCAAATAATATCAGGCCCAGAGGGGTATTAATAATACTGACCACTATTTCCTCAGCTATACTTGATGGAATCTTCAGTGAGAAATATAACAAAAAATATTAAAAATATTTCTTCCCCTTCCACTTATGCCAGGTGGATCTAAATTAATATAGGTCCACTAGAAAAGTAGTAGACACAGAGGCTTATGGTAATGTGGATAGACCAAGAGCCATATGCCAAAAATCTAATTAGTTAATTGTCCAGGATATTTAAATATATTTTACTAGAAAGAAAGTCAAAGCACCTCAATAATGGATAATGTCAAGGGAAGATCTAAATTTGAACTCAGAGATGGAATTAAGTTGATCCATGAAAGAAGGTAAGAGTCATTCAGAGAGTAAGTAGAACACAAAGGGCTAAAAAAGAATAGAGAAGAGGAGTCAAGGCACACCTTAGTAGTTTGATGCTGAGGAACCAGAGCTACAGAATTTTGTGGTGCTATTCAAATAAATGATAATAAATTATAATAATAATAATTTCTCAGCAAGGGGGGGTTGGGACACCAATTTGATGCATGAAGGTACACATTATCGCTCACAAAATGCTACTGGTGACCAGTTTAAAGTCTTGCATTGTCTCATGTGCAGTTTAAGGTGACTGAAAACAGATACCTATACACTAACACGCAGTTTGGCACAAATATTGCAACTCTGCATATGCAACTATGTGAAGACCTTCAGGGAGTGTCTTCACAGAAGCAAAATATATGTGGTCAATATAAAAGTAAAACATTACCGCTAACTGAATAGAGGAGCAGAGCCAAGGGTATGCAGTGGGTGGGGGTGAGTTGACCATATAAATGGTCGAATTTGGATATGGATTAAGTATGAGCAGACCCTGGATTCATTTTGAAAACTGAGACTTTGCCCTGAATGGAAAGTCGTGGGAGGAACAATGGGGGAAATCTCTCAAATTGTGGGAGCTGTGGGATGGTTGGGAGCTCTGAAAATATCAAAGGTTCCAGCTTCCCTCAATTTGCAAGTACAGGCTTTTTATAAATAAATATAAGTAGAAAAAGGCTTTAAAAGGTGAGGACCCCCCTCAATGATATTTAGCTTTTTTACACCCCAAATTGTATGATCTAGAACCACACCAGTTTGACACCCTTACAATATAATTTGTATTCTAAGTGTAATGTAAAATTTGCATCCTAGTTCTAAATCTTAGTGACCAACCGCATTGGAGCAACATGTTGATTCTACATACAAGAATTACGAAATAGTAGATGCTGTTTAAAGAGACATTAAACACTTTGCAATTGTAATATAAAATTAATAATTCCTCTTTGCCTATAATTTAACTCCGAAAATTGTGGATTTCCATTTTGTACTGAGTTTCTATAGAGCAATGAATGTTCCAATGAACTGAATTTGAAATTTAAAAGTTGTTTTCCCTTTTGAGGCCAGTTAGAGACAGTTATAAATGTTCTTATAAAGTAACTAACTCACGGGGGTCTATTTAAGAAGCCGCGGGTGCTACCTCCGACCCACTCCGCTTCAGTTCCGGCTGAAGCGGAAGTTAAGAAGCAGCGATCCTAAGACCGCTGCTCCTTAACTCGTCCGCCTGCTCTGAGGTGGCATACAGCAATCCGCCCGATCGCATACGATCGGGCTGATTGACACCTCCTGCTAGCGGCCGATTGGCCGCGAATCTGCAGGGGGCGGTATTGCACTAGCAGTTCACAAGAACTGCTGGTGCAATGATAAATGCCGACAGCATATGCACACTTTGTGACTATTTTATCTGTCCCTAAGTGTCCTTAAAAAAGAGATTACATAAGTGAAGCCTAAGATACAACACAGTGACACCCATTACCTTATAAAAACTTAAATTTTACACTTGTTTCTAAAATAAACAACTAACATAAATGTAAAAAAATACATACACATTATTCTAAAGATAAGCTTTGCTTTGTATACATGCTGATATCAAGTATTAGTTTATTTACTGTTTAATGTTAAGTATCTTTAACTAATCATTACTTTTTGTTTCCATTTTCATGCCACATGTTGTAAACAGTTTTGATTCTGAAGATGGAATGTACCAAGGTCTGCTCTGGAGATTAGCATGTTTACCTAGTGCCAGTAATTTTTTTAAGCTGAACATAGTGTGCCTTCTCAGATTCTGCTGTCATTAACCTGCATTTTGGAAACTGAAACCTTTTATTTACTGAAATGTAACTGCACAAGAATAATACTTAAAGGAAAGTATTAAATATGAAGATCCAAGAAAAAGTGTTGCACCCTAAGGCTGCATTTACGCTGGCTCCATACAAAAAAAAAAAAATACAGCTGTTGGTTTGATAATGCCACCAGCAACTTTATTAACAGATGAGAAATAACATTAAAATAAATAAATAACATAAACAAACCATAAAATATGACATAGAAAAATGCTTACCCAGAAGCACATGCCAGCAGACCCAGCTGGTCACGCCCCCCAGAAGACTGATTTTGTCTACTAATATTCCACAGGAGGTACCCATATATGATTCACTAACCTGTAAAGAGGCCACAAAAGCTGTAAGTCCATACCACAACAAATTGGGAGGAAAGGATTGTGTAAAAAAAAGCTGTCCCACTTCCTGTTCTAGGCCACCTGACTACTTGACTCTTTGCAAATTTACAAGTGGGTCAATAACCCTTCCATCAATTTCCAACGTGGTTATCACAGCTGCCGATAATTAGCAAGTTTGAATTGTAAAAATGATCGCTTCACAAACCCCTGCTTCAGCTTCCATTTAACAGACAATTAAAATACTTCTGCATTCCGTTTTTAGATGGATGGGGACATTAATGCAAGGAGTTTACTAACAGTTGAACTTTTCTGTGTATGATATATATATATATATATATATAGAGAGAGAGAGGCCCATTTATCAAGCTCTTAATGGAGCTTGAGGGCCCGTGTTTTCTGCTCCATAACCAGACCGCTACTCCATAACCTGTCCACCTGCTCTGAGCAGGTGGACATACATTGCCGGAATTCAACCCGATCAAGTACAGATCCATCTGGGGGGTTCAAGGGGGCAATGCCCCCCTTGTAAAACTCATTCCCCAAGGTTCACTTGGGGTGGATGCCAGAGGATCAGTGGGGCCACTTCCTGGAATCCCCCAGGCGGAGGCAAAAAAGATAGTGTAGATTTCTTTTTTGCAGCCACTTGGGTAATGTCCGTTTTACCTGGGTAATCCTAGGATTACCCGGATTTCTTACTTGACCCGTAACATATATATATAAAGTGTATGTATATATGTATATATATGTGTGTGTGTATGTATGTATATATATATATATATATATATATATATATATATATATACAATATATATATATATATATATATTTACACACACACATACATATATACATATATACACAGTGCTTTTTCCACTGGAGTGGAAGATCGCTTCAGGATATTAGGTAAACGATCCGTAACTGCATTCTAGAGCCTCAGCCACAAGAAGACCGTTTGCCGGGTGAGTTCCTTTTTCCTGTTCCTTGTGATTTGTTTGATCCCGTCATCAACTGTGACACTGTTTAGAGCTACAGAGGGGGACATTTTGTATATATACAGTGCTTTTATTGTTTAAAAAAACAAACAAAAAACGTGCCGGCACTCATTGATTATTGATTTATATTTTGTGCTCAGTAACTTTGAGACATGTGTACCCCGTAAAAAAAAATAAAAAAAAATATATATATGTATATAAAATTTAATTCCTTATTATTTTAATTAATCTAAAATGACAGTAAATAGTTGCAGGATATAACATCTTAATTCCAGTTCCAGATAATTACAATGCAAAGAAATACTTTTTTTTCTACTTGTTGTGGCCCATAATTCTCTGGCTCCTCTTGCAGCAACCAACTGATGTGAAAAACAAATATTTGTCATACTCCACCCTATTATGCAAGATGTAAACACTAGTTCTTTTACAGTTAATTGATGCCTGCATACAAAAATAGACGTGATAGTAAGAAAACATTCACTGAAAGAAGAGTTGTTTTTCCTGTAATATTTCCTGTAGTATTTCATTTCTAAACTGTGCCCCCTGCTCCCTGCTAATTTTACTCTCCCCAGCAAAGTTTTACTTTCCATACAACTCCATTACATGCAGTAGTAACATTAGTAGTAACATTAGTAACATAGCTCCCTGTTAGACATGAAGGGGTAGATTTACCAAGCAGCGGATGCTGCAATCTACCCCTGTAGTTTCCGTCTCACCGGAAACTTAAGTTAAGAAGCAGCGGTCATAAGCATTTCACCGCCACCATGCATGTGCAATGTTAAAGAGACAGTATACACCAATTTTCATTTAACTGCATGTAATAGAATACTATAAAGAATAATATGCACAGATACTGATATAAAAATCTAGTATAAAACTGTTTAAAAACTTACTTAGAAGCTTTCAGTTTAGCTCTGTTAAAAAGGTAGCTGGAACACCCACAGCAAGTGGGAAATAACAGACAATCCCCCCTCCCCTTCCTCTGCATATGAAAAGACTCTTTACACTAACAGGAGCAAGCTGAAGGAGGAATACATCAGTATTCTCCTAAAACTTTGGGGCTTGGTTAGGAGTTGGAAAATAAGAGCAAAAAAACCCAAAAACTTTTTGGGCTATATAAATAGATCATCTACAAAACATTTATGCAAAGAAAAATGAGTGTATAATGTCCTACTCTGAATATTTCATATATATATTTTACAAAATATAATGTTTTTGAAAGAATGTTTAATAAAACATATTTCAACCTAAATGCTGACTGCATATACTGTTGTAATTTAGTGATACAGGGCTATAGCGAATCATGTCCACTCAGGCTATGATAAATCTACCCTGAAGTCTCTCGGGTCAGGATGAATAAAAACATATATACCTTTAAGAGTATTGCCTTTAAGAAATGTTACACTTGTATTTCACTCTGCTGTTCTGTTCTCAAGCAGTGTTAAATAATATGATTGACATAACTTTAGACACACCTGCTAAACTGTAGATTTAATTTTTAGAATTGCTGTGCAGAAGAGTCTTGGGCAACATCGCAGATAGAAGTCTTAGATATAGCACCTGTGGAATCTGCGTGTTTTACACTTAATTATGACTCTGAATTTAGCTGTGATCATCTGCCTGTGCACCATTGCACAATGATAGTAATACCTTATTTGAAACCTGAAGATAAGTAATGCATTTATAGTTGAATCACTGCCTTACTTTATTAACTGATAAATTATTATGTCATTGCAATAAGATCATAATAAACACTGTTATTATTATACTGCATTTTCATGTGTCTGACTCTGTTTCCCTTTTTCATAACACTAATTGACATCAGTAACTACTGTATATGCTCAACTGCCAACACTAGGACTAGATTACATTTCTCATAGTAATGCCTTAAAGGGACAGTGTACACCAATTCTCATTTAAATGCATGTAATAGACACTACTATAAAGAAGAATATGCACAGATAATGATCTAAAAATCCAGTATAAAACCTTTTAATAAATTACTTTGAAGCTCCCAGTTTAGCATAGTTGATGAGGTTAGGCTGGGACGCCCACATAAAAGGGGCTGAGAAAGCAGAAAGAGCAGACACTTCTCCCTACCCTGCATATGAAAAGATCCATTACACAAACAGGAACAAACTAGAGTCTGTAGACTTGGGTCTACATCTGAAACTTTGAGGCTTGGTCGCAGTCTGAAAATCAGCACAATGTTATTAAAAAATTAAAAAAAACTATACATTGTTACAAAAACACTCCCAGATGGGCTATATACTGTAAATGGATCATCTACAAAACATTTATGCAAAGAAAAATCTAGTGTACAATGTCACTTTAATATAACGTAAAAGGAAATTATAATCAAGCATTTTCAAGCATATATATGAAAGGGCAGCATGAAACAAAGTAAAAGCTGATTTTCAAACTGGTGGAGATAATTCTAATACATAATTATGGTTTATTCAGCATAGGAACATCAACTTAAAAAAAAATATTTTTAAATATTTATATCATTTTAGAAAACTGTTGAGTGGAATTTGAGATATATAAAAAAACTAATTAATGGGATCTTGTAAAGTTCATTGTATACTATAGCAATTACAAAGGAAATTTAAGGGGACAGTCTAGTCAAAATTAAACTTTCATGATACAGATAGGACATGCGATTTTAAACAACTTTCTAATTTACTTTTATAATCAAATTTGCTTTGTTCTCTTGGTATTCTTAACTTAACCCCTTAAGGACCAGCGACGTACCCTGTATGTCACTGGCCTTTTTTTTGGGACTTGTTTTATAGCGTGGTCTAAGTTGCCACCAGCGTTGAGACTGCTCTATTCCACAAAGCCTGCTGGAGGGAGGGCATTAATAGCGTGTTCTTGCTAGACTTGTGCTATTATATCCTGAAAAAACCCTTAACGACCAGTGACATACAGGGTACATTGTGGTCATTAAGGGGTTAAAGCTAAACCTAGGAAGGCTGATACGCTAATTTGTAAACCTTTAAAGGCCGCCTCTTATCTGAATGCATTAGACAGATTTTCACTGCTAGAGGGCATAAGTTCATGTGTGCTATATATGTATATAGATAACATTGTGCTCACGCACGTGGAGTTATTTAAGAGTCAGCACTAATTGCCTGAAATGCAAGTCAATAGATAATAAATAAATAGTCGTGTGATTAGTGGGCTGTTAGTAGAGTCTTAGATACAAGGAAATCATAGAGGTAAAAATTATATTAAAATAACCGTGTTGATTATGTAAAACTGGGGAATGGGTAATAAAGGAATTAACTATCTTTTTAAACAATAAAAATTCTGGAGTAGACTGTCCTTTAACAGCACCTGAAAAAAGAGTTATGGAAACAGATCAGTAAAGTAAAGAAAAAGTAGCATATCACCCTCCTCAATCACTGTGTATCTATTTTAGGCATGTGCAAAAAAAATGTTTAGTAAAAATCCTTTTTCATGGGGAAATTTTGTTTTTTTCAATATTTGCTCATGGGGTTGTTCGGAATTTGTTTTTAATTTGATATTTCCTATGGGGAACATCTTCAGGCCCTCAGAGGAGAGGAGTGGCTGGATAGCAGCTTTAAACAATTAAATAAAGCTACATTAGTAACTAGAGTTACTGTTACAAGCCAACATCAGCACAAAAAGAGACAGCTTCTTTATCATTTTCAGACGACAGTAACACAACATAAAAATATATTGGTTCCACATATAGCTATAGTTTGTGAACTGATTTAGCATGGGATTCATAAGAAACGCTCCCACTGAAAATCAATTTGTTTCAAAGGTCACATATTTCACAGAAACCTAGCCCTAAGACTGACACTCACTGACTTTAAAGGGCCATTATAGTGAAAAAATGATATGCTCTCAGTAGATCTGGTCATTTTAAGACTAGCAACCGTTTAATGCTATGTCTTCATACCCCTTTGTAGGAGTTTAAACACATAATATTAAAGGGCCACTAGCCCTAAATTTACATGCTTTTAGTACATGTAATTTTTTTTACTGCAATGGCCCTTTGACCATTTATCAACAGCAATGCAAGTTTAACGCCCATCATTTTTAAACACACTGAAATGACACCTTAAATATTTTAAGGGGCCAATTTATCAACGGTCTGTCCGACATAATCCGTTCAGCGGATCATGTCCGACAGACATTTCTGAATGCGGACAGCATAGGCTTTCGGCATTTAGCATTATAAAAGCAGTTCTGGTGAACTGCTTGTGCAATGCCGCCCCCTGCAGATTCGTGGCCAATCAGCCGCTAACAGGGGTTGTCAATCAACCCGATTGTATGAGATTGGGTTGATTGCTGTCTCCCGCTCAGAGGCAGCGGACCAGTTAAGGAGCAGCGGTCTTAACAGGGGGATCAGGGGCCATTTGGCCCTTGATAATTCAACCCTTATATGCGTGTTACATGTGACATTTTAATGATGAGGTTTTTAGCAGGATACTACATGGTAGGTGATGGTCATTGCTTCCAATATACAGCTAACTTTGGCCTAGTTGCCATTGAGGTGGTAAAGTTTGTAAACTGTTGGTAACATAAAAAAAATCTCTATAGACTTTAGTGGAGATAGATGATTTTTTCACCAGTTTCCACATTTTACCACATCAATGGAAACTAGTCCTAATTTAGGCCTAGTTTCCATTGAGGTGGTAAAGTTTTGAAACTGGTGGTAAAAACATTTATTTGTATTAAAGTCTATGGAAAATGTTTATGTTACCACCAGTTTCCAAAATGTTCCATCTCAATGGAAACTAGGCCCTAGTCTGTAGGTTTAGTTCATGTTAAATTGCAAGGTTTATTATCATTTTCCAGATTTCTTGTGTTAACTATAAATTTGAAAGTGGTCAGAGAAGAACTTCATTAAATTGGTTGGATAATCATTCTTCTTCAGAAGCCCTGGTTTGTTGGGAAATACGAATGACTTGAGCTGAGAAACATTACAGATTACGTGTTAGTGATTCTACGGCGCAGTAACTGGAATATGTTCTTTCTGTTGTGTCTCTACATATGTACACATTTTCTGTCCTGGGTATTGATAACGTAATTCTAAGAATATACCCTAAATATATTAAATATATCAGAGTTCAAGAATTTGTTCTTGACCACTGTAGACTAAATAAGAAGTTTTACTACAACTGACAATATTTTCCTAGGTTCACATGATAATATGCGATCTTGTGATAACGCAGCCTTCACTTTGTTATGGGCAGCTCACACTTAAGAAAATAAACAAAAAACATAAGATGAAGAAAGCTTTGGGGATTCAGTTTTTGACTGTCTACAAAATATTATGAGAGAAAAAAGTAAACTGAATAAAATGCTACAAAACAAAATGTGTTTTCACAGCAGATTACATCTTTTTTACCACACGCCAGGAGGAGTTAGCAAGAGAAACACACCGTGTGTACAAAACATATCTTTATAGGATATATTCTATTCATACTAATCATTTTGTTAAATATAAAATGCTAAACAGATAAATCTGTAACAAACCCTTGTGTCCTGTTAATTTTTTTTATATATGGGGGGTGTAAACTGAGACAAACAAATTAGAATTGCAAAATGTATGCAAAAGTGATAGACACATAAAATATAACATGTACTTGATGTATTATGTTGCTAGTTAAAGGGACAGTCTACACCAGCATGTTTATTGTTTTAAAAGATAGATAATCCCTTTATTACCCATTCACCAGTTTTGCATAACCAACACAGTTATATTAATATACTTTTAACCTCTGTGATTATCTTGTATCTAAGCCTCTGCAAACTGCCCCTTTATTTCAGTTCTTTTGATAGACTTGCAATTTAGCCAATCAGTGTCTGCTCCCAGATAAATTCACGTGCACGCGCACAGTGTTATCTATATGAAATACGTGAACTAACACCCTGTAGTGGTGAAAAACTGTTAAAATGCATTCTGAAAAGAGGTGGCCTTCAAGGTCTAAGAAATTAGCATATCAACATCCTAGGTTAAGCTTTCAACTAAGAATTCCATGAGAACAAAGCAACATTGGTGATAAAAGTAAATTGGAAAATTGTTTAAAATTACATGCTCTATTTGAATCATGAAAGTTTATTTTGGCCTAGACTGTCCCTTTAATTTAATTACAACATGTTAAGGGGACATGAAACCCAAAGGGTCCGAATTATCAAGCTCCGAATGGAGCTTGATGCCTCGTGTTTCTGGCGAGCCTTCAGTTATGAAGACAAGTTATGAAGACAAGTTTCTAAAGACCGCTGCTTCATAACCTGTCCGCCTGCTCTGAGGAGGCGGACAGACAAGGCAAGAAATAAACCCGATTGAATACGATCGGGTTGATTGACACTCCCTGCTAGCGGCTGATTGGCCGTGAATCTGCAGGGGTCGGTATTGCACCAGTAGTTCACAAGAACTGCTGGTGCAATGATAAATGCAGAGAGTGTATGCTGTCTGCATTTTTCGATGTGCAGTGGACATGATCCGCAATATCGGATCATTTCCACTTGCACCTTCTTAAATAGGCCCCATAATCAGCTAGATTGCGAGTTTTGCCTTATGAGTGAAAAAACATTGTTTTGCTTCATAACGCTGCTTTTTCCCTAACGCCGCTATTACAAGTCTTGCAGGTATAGGTGTACCGCACATCTTTTTGGCCGTCATGCAACTTCAGTACCACACTTTTAAAAAAATCCTTTTCTAATGGGACTTCCATAGCGCCGGTATTACGAGTTTGCCTGGGAGGCCAAAAAGTGAGCGGTACACCCTATACTGACAAGATCCGTACCGCCATCTAAAGTCAGTAATTATGATTTTTATGTTACAAATCTGTAGCATAAAACTCATAACTAAAGTGTTAAAAAGTACACTAACACCCATAAACTACCTATTAACCCCTAAACCGAGGCCCTTCCACATCGCAAACACTATAATAAAGTTATTAACCCCTAATCTGCCGCTCCCGACATCGCCGCCACTAAAAAATTGTATTAACCCCTATTCCGCCGCTCCCCGACATTGTCGACACTATAATAAACCTATTAACCCCTAAACTGCTGCCCTTCCGCATCACAAACACTATTTAAAGATTATAAACCCCTAATCTGCTGTCCGCCTACACCGCAGCTATAATAAACCTATTAGCCACTTAACCACAAGCCCCTCACAACGAAATATACTAAAATAAATTATTACCCCTAAACCTCTGACCTCCCACATCACTAACTCTACATAAATATATTAACCCCTAATCCTAACCCTAACGTAACCCTAACCCTAAATCTAACCCTAACCCTAACATAACCCTAACACTCCCTAAATTAAATATAAATAAAATAAAGCTAAATAAACCTTACAATTATTAACTAAATAATACCTATTTAAAACTAAATACATACTTACCTGTAAAAAAAACCTAAGCTAGCTACAATATAACTAATAGTTATATTGTAGGTATCTTAGGTTTTATTTTTATTTCACAGCTAAGTTTGTAATTATTTTAACTAGGTAGACTAGTTAGTAAATAGTTATTAACTATTTAATAACTACCTAGTTAAAATAAATACAAAGTTACCTGTAAAATAAAACCTAACCTGCCTTACACTAAAAACTAACATTACAATAAAATAAAATAAATAAAATTATCAAAATACAATTTTCTTACAAAAAAATAAACACTAAATTACAAAAAATAAAAAAAACACATTATCAAAAATAAAAACGAATTACTCTTAATCTAATAGCCCTATCAAAAAAAAAAGCCCCCTAAAATAAAAAAACTCTAGCCCACACTAAACTGCCAATGGCCCTTAAAAGGGCCTTTTGTTGGCATTGCCCCAAAGAAATCAGCTCTTTTACCTGTAAAAAAAATACAAACACCCCCAACAGTAAAACCCACCACCCAACCAACCAACCTCCCCAAATAAAAACCCTATCTATGATAAACCTAAGCTAACAATTGCCCTGAAAAGGGCATTTGGATAGGTATTGCCCTTAAAAGGGCATTTAGCTCTTTTACATTGCCCCAACCCTAAGTTAAAAAAACACCCAAAAAACCCTTGAAAAAAACCTAACACTAACCCCCGACAATCTACTTACAGTTTTCAAAGTCTAGACATCCATCCTCCTCCAGCCGGCGTAGTCCTCATTGAAGTGGTAAGAAGTCTTCATCCAGGAGGCCTCTTCGATCTTTATCCACCCGGCGAAGTCCTCATCCAGCGAGAAGAAGTCTTCTGTTCCAATCAGCCAATAGGATGAAAGCTCAATTCTATTGGCTGATTGCAACAGCCAATAGGATTTTTTCCCCTTTAATTCCTATTGGCTGATAAAAATCTTTCAGCCAATAGGAATGTAAGGGACGCCAACTTGGATGACGTTACTTAAAGGGAATCTTCATTGTCCAGCGACGACCGTAAGAAGAGGATGCTCCGCGCCGGATGTTGTGAAGATGGACCCGTTCCACGCCGGATGGATGAAGATAGAAGATGCCGTTTGGATGAAGACTTCTTTCCGCTTGGAAGAGGACTTTGCCGGGTGGATGAAGATCGAAGAGGCCGCATGGATGAAGACTTCTTTCCGCTTGGATGAGGACTTCACCAGCTGGAGGAGGATGGATGTCCGGACTTTGATAACTGAAGGTGGATCGTCGGGGGTTAGTGTTAGGTTTTTTTTAAGGATTTTCTGGGTGTTTTTTTTTTTTTAGCTTAGGGTTTGGGCAATGTAAAAGAGCTAAATGCCCTTTAAAGGGCAATGACCATCAAAATGCCCATTTCAGGGCAATGGTTAGCTTAGGTTTATTTAGATAGGTTTTAATTTGGGGGGGTTGGTTGGTGGGTGGTAATTTTTACTGTTGGGGGGTGTTTGGTAAAAGAGCTGATTTCTTTGGGGCAATGCCCCACAAAAGGCCATTTTAAGGGCCATTGGCAGTTTAGTGTAGGCTAGGTTTTATATTTATATTTTGGGGAGGCTTTTTTTATTTTGATAGGGCTATTAGATTAGGAGTAATTCATTTCTATTTTTGATAAAAAAAAAAAAAATGTAATTTAGTGTTTATTTTTTTTAGTTAGAAAATTGTATTTTAATTATTTAATTCATTTTATTGTAATGTTACGGCTAGATTTAGAGTTACCCGCGTATCTAACGCTGGCTTTTTTTCCCCCGCACCTTTTAAATACCGCTGGTATTTAGAGTTCACAGAAGGGCTGCGTTAGGCTCCAAAAAGGGAGCGTATAGCATATTTACCGCCACTGCAACTCTCAATACCAGCGGTGCTTACGGGCGCGGCCAGCTTCAAAAACGTGCTCGTTCACGATTCCCCCATAGGAAACAATGGGGCAGTTTGAGCTGAAAAAAACCCAACAAAGCAAAAAAGCAGCGTTCAGCTCCTAACGCAGCCCCATTGTTTCCTATGGGGAAACACTTCCTATGTCTGCACCTAACACCCTAACATGAACCCCGAGTCTAAACACCCCTAACTTTACACTTATTAACCCCTAATCTGCCGCCCCCGCTATCGCTGACACCTGCATATTTTTTTTAACCCCTAATCTGCCGCTCCGTACACCGCCGCAACCTACGTTATCCCTATGTACTCCTAATCTGCTGCCCCTAACACCGCCGACCCCTATATTATATTTATTAACCCCTAATCTGCCGCCCCCAACGTCGCCTCCACCTATCTACAATTATTAACCCCTAATCTGCCGACCAGACCTCACCGCTACTATAATAAATGTTCTAACCCCTAATCCGCCTCACTAACCCTATAATAAATAGTATTAACCCCTAATCTGCCCTCCCTAACATCCCTGACACCTAACTTCAAGTATTAACCCCTAATCTGCCGACCGGACCTCACCGCTACTCTAATAAATGTATTAACCCCTAAAGCTAAGTCTAACCTTAACACTAACACCCCCTAAATTAAATATAATTTAAATCTAACTAAATAAATTAACTCTTATTAAATAAATTATTCCTATTTAAAGCTAAATACTTACCTGTAAAATAAACCCTAATATAGCTACAATATAAATTATAATTATATTGTAGCTATGTTAGGATTTATTTTTATTTTACAGGCAAATTTCAATTTATTTTAACTAGGTACAATAGCTATTAAATAGTTATTAACTATTTAATAGCTACCTAGCTAAAATAAAGAGAAATTTACCTGTAAAATAAAAACAAACCTAAGTTACAATTACACCTAACACTACACTATTATTAAATAAATTATTCCTATTTAAAACTAAATACTTACCTGTAAAATAAACCCTAAGATAGCTACAATGTAATTAATAATTACATTGTAGCTATTTTAGGATTTATATTTATTTTACAGGTAACTTTGTATTTATTTTAGCTAGTTAGAATAGTTATTAAATAGTTATTAACTATTTAATAACTACCTAGCTAAAAGAAATACAAAATTACCTGTAAAATAAATCCTAGCCTAAGTTACAATTAAACCTAACACTACACTATCATTAAATTAATTAAATAAATTAACTACAAATAGCTACAATTAAATACAATTACATAAACTAACTAAAGTACAAAAAATAAAAAAAGCTGTTACAAAAAATAAAAAAAATAAGTTACAAACATTTAAAAAATATTACAACAATTTTAAGCTAATTACACCTAATCTAAGCCCCCTAATAAAATAACAAAGCCCCCCAAAATAAAAAAATGCCCTACCCTATTCTAAATTAAAAAAGTTCAAAGCGCTTTTACCTTACCAGCCCTTAAAAGGGCCTTTTGCGGGGCATGCCCCAGAGAAAACTGCTCTTTTGCCTGTAAAAGAAAAATACAACCCCCCAACATTAAAACCCACCACCCACATACCCCTAATCTAACCCAAACCCCCCTTAAATAAACCTAACACTACCCCCCTGAAGATCATCCTACCTTGAGTTGTCTTCAGCCAGCCGACCCACCGATGGAACCGAAGAGGAGATCCGGATCCTCCAAGGGGCGCTGAAGAAATCTTCCATCCAATGAAGTCATCATCCAGGCGGCACTGAAGAAGTCTTCCATCCGGCTTGCAGTGAAATTGATGGTGCTTTTTGCTTTAACATAGAGCTCCATCAGTTTGGCTGCTTGTTGGGTAAATTTGTTTGATAGTGAATAAGCTTGCTAAAGGTTTCTAGAATAGCACAGTGCACTAATTTGTTGTGTTGGTCTTTCTGATTTTATTACAGGACCAGAGACTTCATATTTTGCTTAAACTTTCCTTTACTATACTACTCAACTGCAACTTTTTAAAGTAATACAAGATAACAGAACATTAAAGGGCCAGTAAACCTAAAAAATAATGTTATATAATTCTGCACATGGTGCAGAATTATATAATAACATTATATTAGCGTTAGCTTTATACAAGCTAATATTCCCTGTGAATTTTTATAAAAAAAGTATGTTTTTCAGACCCGTTCTCTGTGCTCTTCTGAGCGGGTCTGTTTTTATCACAAAATTCACAGGGAATATTAGCTTGTATAAAGCTAACGCTAATATAATGTTATTATATAATTCTGCACTATTTAATAAGAGTTAATTTATTTCGTTAGATTTAAATTATATTTAACTTAGGGGGTGTTAGTGTATAGGGGTCGGCGGTGTTAGGGGCAGCAGATTAGGGGTACATAGGGATAACGTAGGTGGCGGCGGTATACGGAGCGGCAGATTAGGGGTTAAAAAAATATGCAGGGGTCAGCGATAGCGGGGGCGGCAGATTAGAGGTTAATAAGTGTAAGGTTAGGTGTGTTTAGACTCAGGGTACATGTTAGGGTGTTAGGTGCAGACTTAGGAAGTGTTTCACCATAGGAAACAATGGGGCTGCGTTAGGAGCTGAACGCTGCTTTTTTGCAGGTGTTAGTTTTTTTTTCAGTTCAAACGGCCCCATTGTTTCCTATGGGGAAATCGTGCACGAGCATGTTTTTGAAGCTGGCCGCGTCCGTAAGCTTCGCTGGTATTGAGAGTTGCAGTGGCGGTAAATTATGCTATACGCTCCCTTTTTGGAGCCTAACACAGCCCTTCTGTGAACTCTAAATACCAGCGGTATTTAAAAGGTGCGGGAGAAAAAAAGCATGCGTAGCTAACGCACCCCTTTGGCCGCAGAACTCTAAATCTAGCGGATAGTTAGCCAATGAAAAGGCAATATTTTAGAACAGGGTATAGAGTGACCAATCAAAATAACCGTAGTGACCATAAACTGACCACTGAGCACCCCACCATCCTTTTTTTTTTTTGCTGCTCAGCTGAAGATAAGTATTTTGAAAATGTTGTGCTTTTAGTTAAATAAAACTCTGTTCAATATAGTTTGTTTTCTTTTATTTTTTTATTATTTTTTTTTTCTCCTTGTTCTGCAAGCTGTTTGGCTTTAAATTTCCTTGCTTTATTTTTTATTTTATTAATTTTATAAATTTCCGTTTTTCATTGTGTGTCTTTTTATACAGCACTGTGTTTCAACTTCAGTTTTTTCTTATTTTTATTTCTCCTAGTTTATTCTGCCACCTGGTGGTTATTTTATATATTTACATATTTATTTTTACTTTTTTTTATGTCAGAGAAATGATTTGTTTTGTCATTTATTGTTTTAATTATACCTTTTATTTTATTGTGATATTTATTTTTTCTGTAGTTTTTAGTTATTATTTACTGTTGATTGTAAATATGTCTCAAAATCCTGATTGTCCAAATCCTCTCACAGAACAGTCTGTACAACAAATGATATATTCATCTCTAGGTAAATATATGTCTCAAATGACTAGTTTAATCTCTAATTTGCCCTCTACTTCTAAATTATCTGTTAATAGAAATACGCCTTCTAGTGATATTAAAGTTAGCAAGAAATTAGTGGATAAATCTAAACAAAAATTATCCTTAATTACCTTCCTGGCGGGAAAGGAAGCAAAACATCCGCAAAAAGACCCCTTTCTCCCAAGGGGACAAAAAAAGGGAGTTTTAAAACATAAAACTGCTTCTTCATCTAGACGAGAATTAGCAATGATATCTAATGTTTATTCCTCAGAGTCTTCTAATGATAATTCTGATTTTGACTGAGGAAAATGAACTTCATTTTTCAGATTCCTCTGACTCTGAACTAAAAACTAAAATGTTCAAAAGACTTATTAAAAAATCTAAACACCTTGAGGATGAGGAATTTAATTTTGTTGATGCACTTGGATATCCAAGGTTTAATGCTGAAATCCTTCATCATCCTCGATCCTCTGAATGGTTCCCAGCAATAGACATTGCAGAATTTGTGGATTTTCAGCTTAAAAAATCCCTTAATAAACACTCGAGAAATAACATGAGAGCCGAATGTCCCAGACCCCTATTACCCAAGAATAGTAATATCACTCATGAAATTGATCCTAAAGTAATTAAATATATAGGGACCCCTGCTTGGTAATAACAATTCTGCTATGATAATTGAAAGGCGCAAAAATATTTTATGAAGAATAGATCCTAAGATTTGTGACTCTGCTGCTAATGAACTCAGCTCAGATAAAGATGGGTTGTTATTTGGAGATGCCTTCTTGAAGGATCTTAATCAATATGCCAATACTTTTTCAACCTTAAACAAAGTCAAAACTACCTTGAGGAAATATTTTAATCCACATACTGTAATTTCTCTGACAGGGCCGGGAAAGGCAGAGGCCGCTTTCCCGGCTGTACCCCTTTTGTGTCCAGGCCTCAATTTCAACAATTTCAAGAATCAAATGATCCCTTCTATCAACAACCAAGATATGCACAGGAAACTTTCCAACAAGCTTCCTTCTTTCCTTCCCGAGCCAGACCATGGCAACAAAGAGGCTTTCGTTCCAGACCACTATCTCGCCCTCCTACAGGTAGCTCCTCTGTTTTCTCTAATTCCCCCAAAGAACCAAATCCTATAAATTTTTTCAGAAGCAGACAAAATTCTGGTTCAAAAAGAGATAAAAAATTTACATCAAAAAGATGCAATTTCTCTAAGTTTAAATCCTCACCTAGCTTATTTCAGCAACATATTTCTAGTAAAAAAGAAAAATGGCTAATTCAGGCCAGTCATCAATCTAAAATCTGTGAATGCCTTTGTTGTTTACAATCATTTCAAGATGGAAGGCATTCCTCAGGGAATGCCTTCTGGACAACGATTGGCTGGTCCGTCTAGACCTTTCCGATGCCTATCTTACAGTTATCATAGCTCAAGAGCATTGGAAATATCTGACATTTTGTTGGGAAGACCAAGTTTGGAATTTCACCTTCCATTTGGCATGTCCTCTCCCCCTTGGATATTTACAAAAATCCTAAAACCAGTTGTTTCATGGCTTCGACTTTGAGGGATCCGTCTAATTATTTACCTAGACGATATCCTTTTAATGAACCAGAATTTTCTCTCCCTTCAACAACAATTATTCACCACTTTAGATCTTTTAAAGAATTTGGGTTTTCTCGTAAACAAGCAGAAATCAGTCCTAAATCCCACTCATTCACTAACTTTTCTTGCTTTTCTAATAGATACGACAAAAGCCACTTTAACCCTTCCCCTAGACAAATTAAAGAATATAAAAAGAGAAATATTTAAAACAATTTCCAAACAGTCAGTTCCTATCCGTCAGATAGCCAGGATAGTAGGGTTACTCTCATCCTCTACCCAGGCTATCTTCCTTGCCCCTCTTCATTATCGAGAACTTCTAAGATGAAAAATTTCCTTCTTACAGAAAGGATTTTCTTATTCTCACCCCATTCCATTGTCATCAGAAGCCAAGGAGGAGCTTTTATAGTGGCTTTCCCATATGGAAGCCTGGAATGGGAGAGCAATTTCTGGCAAAGCTCCGGATTTAAATATAGAATCGGATGCAAGTCACTCGGGCTGGGGAACTCGTTGCGGCCCATCTCCTGGAGAAAAAGAACTTCACATAAATTGTTTGTAACTTTTGGTTGGTTCTTTTGCGGTCAAGAGATTTGTAAAACCTCCTTACCAAATCGAGAAATCTTTCCAACATCACCAAAGATTTCATTCATCTTTGTTTAGACAGGAATATCTCCATCAAAGCGGAATATATTCCTGGTCTCTCAAATTCGGCGGCAGACTAGGGTTCCCGTTTTCCGACTCCAGCGATTAGATGTTGAACAGAAGACTTTATCTTTCAATTCAAGCTCTCCATGGTCCCTTTTATATAGATATTTTTGCATCTCGTCTAAACTTTCAACTCCCTCAGTATTTCAGCTGGCGTCCACACCCGACTCGTTAGCCATAGATGCTTTTTTTCAACTATGGCAGTCTCTTTGAGCATATGTGTTTCCCCCGTTTTCTCTGATTGCTCGAACAATATAGATTGTCTGCAGGAATTTTCTCTCTCTGATTCTGATAACTCCCCTGTGGCAACTCAAGCCTGGTACCCCTCCCTTCTCGAGATGTTTTACAAACTTCTCCTTTTCCTACCCTCTTGTCAAGACTTTCTTCTAGATCCCGACAGCAATCCCCACAACCTAGTGATCAATCAATCCCTCAGGTTGATAGCCTGGACGATTACGGGGAAGTCAGAAATCTCTTTGGCCTTTCGGACAGAGCCAGAAGCCTCATTCGTGAATCTTGGGCCCCGGGTACCCACAAATGTTACTTTTCTGCATGGTCCAGATGGTCTTGCTGGTGCATGCAAAGAAATTTGGATCCCGTTTCAACTTCTATAACTGATATTCTAAATTTCTTGTCCCACCTTTTTGATCTTGGTTAAGTTTATAGAACTATAAATGTATAAATAAAAAGAGAGAAGTGCTCAACCTGAGAAAGAAACAATAGTATAATAGCTTGTTCTATGGCTAGTTACCACCCAAGAAAAAGCCTCTTTTTGCTCAACATGTGCCTTTCACAGAGAAGAACTTTTCTGAAGCATATCAGTCTGATCCTGACTTCACAGTACAGTCCAGCCCCGAAATACCAGGCAATCCCTCTCTAAACGAGAGAAACAGCAAAACCCTAGACGTACGTTTCGGCCTATTGTGGGCCTCGTCAGTGAGGTGCAGCCATATCCCTCTAGGCACACTGAGCAACGGGTCCATATCTGGATTCCCGCATCACACTTTGGGAGACTTCCCTAAGTGTAATAATTTGCATAAATAAAAAGAGAGAAGCGTTCAACCTGGGAACGAACAATAGCATAATAGCTTGTTCTATGGCTAGTTACCACCCAAGAAGCAGCCTCATTTTGCTCAACATGTGCCTTTCTCAGAGAAGAACTTTACTGAACAGTCCAGCCCCGAAATACCAGGCTATTCAATGTCTTAATGTTCTGTTATCTTGTATTACTTTCAAAAGCTGCAGTTGAGTAGTAAATGAAAGTTTAAGCAAAATATTCGTGTCTGTGTCTTTAATAAAATCTAGATTATTCCGTCACAAAGCTAGGATAATCGGAATTATGTTTAACAGGTAGATGTGAACCTATTGAGTGATCTGCAGCTGCTACAGTTTAGATAAATAGGTTTTATTTTTATATTGTGTATATATAAAAGACACCATATAATACGGTGCAGTGACTTAGCATGGATGGAAACAATCTGACCAATTGAGAGACCTGAAGTATAACAACAATTGGTCAAACGTTCTGTTCCTGCATTGGTCCTTCAATACTGTTTATTTTGGTGTTCTAATATTCTGTGTGTGTTACCATATTGTCATGTGTAGTTAATAATACAATTAGCCAAATTTTGTTTTTACCCTTTTGCAGCAATATGCATAAAAGTGGAAGAGAACGTGACAGGGGCCGAAAATTTGAATCCGGTCACAAAAAAAGAAAAAGGAACACTGCTTTTGAGGATTGCAAAGAAGAATTACATGGCTTTATGCAGAAATATTTGAAGACAGTGAAGATAACTGCATGTGAAGAAGAATCTGAGCATGAACATGAGAAAGGGGAGTCTGTTTTTACTGAAAGCGAAGAATATTCACAGCCAAGCCCTTCTATTTAGGCTGAACAATATAATATTTTGTGCAGCACCGAAGAAGGAGCTACAGAAAAACCTGAAGATTCAGGTTCTGACCCTTCAGAGTCAGGTTATCAGCCTCTTAGTTATGATCCTGGAGAATGGACTTTCCCAGTAGAAGATAAAGACAGAGTCTGTTATATCCAGAAAGGACCAATAAGGGAGAAAAATTTAACACCCATTAGACAGTGCAAAAATACATTTTTCTACCTTTCATTACATAAGGGTTTTAAGCAACAAAGAGAAACTAGACCGCTGCTCCATAACCTGTCCGCCTGCTCTGAGCAGGCGGACAGACATCGCCGCAATTCAACCCGATCGAGTACGATCGGGTTGATTGACACCCCCCTGCTGGCGGCCTATTGGCTGCGAGTCTGCAGGGGGCGGCGTTGCACCAGCAGCTCTTGTAAGCTGCTGGTGCAATGCTGAATATGGCAAGCATATTGCTCACCGTATTCAGCGAGGTCTGTCGGACCTGATCCGCACTGTTGGATCAGGACCGACAGACCTTGATACATATGCCCCAGATTCTCTATTAGCTACTCTAGGTGCCAAGTACCAGGTTATGTTTTCTAGGGACAATCATAGACTTAGTATCTATGAAGATTTGTTTGATGGAGGTCAGAAAATTCAAGCTTCTGGAGGCTTGTCATTCTCTTCAGTCCTCTGTTCGTCCATCGGTGGCTGTATGCATGGAAGTAATTGGCCTCATGGTAACAACCATTTACATTATTCCATTTGCTCGCTTCCATCTGAGATCTCTACAGTTATGTATGCTCAATGGTGGATCTCCCAGGTCCTCGATGTTAACCCCCAAGTGCTGAGTTCCAGAGCTGGATCTGATGGTATCTTGTCTAAATGCCAAGCTTCCAAGATATGGAGCAAGATCAAGAGATCCTCAAGCAGCTCTGGTAGACGCCCTGACAGTGCCATGGGATTTCAGTTTAATTTATCTGTTTCCTCCGGTTGCCCTCCTTCCTCGGGTGATAGCTCGTATCAAACAGGAGCAGGTTTAGGTTATTCTAATAGCTCCAGCGTGACCCCGCAGAACTTGGTTTACGGACCTAGTGAGTCATAATTTCCCCTGTGGAAATTGCCTCTGAGGAAAGATCGTCTACTTCAGGATCCCTTCCTCCTTCCAAACTTAGTTTTTCTGAAGCTGACTGCTTGGAGATTGAACGCTTAGGGGCCAATTTATCAAGCTCTGTATGGAGCTTGATGCCCCTGTTTCTGCGCGAGTCTTCAGGCTCACCAGAAACAGAAGTTATGAAGCAGCAGTCTAAAGACCGCTGCTCCATAACTTGTCCTTCTGCTCTGAGGCCGCGGACAGAAATCAACCAGATTGAATACGATCGGGCTGATTGACACCCCCTTTTAGCGGCCAATTGGCTGCAAATCTGCAGGGGGCGACATTGCACCAGCAGTTCAAAAGAACTGCTGGTGCAATGATAAATGCCGACAGCGTATGCTGTCGGAATTTATCAATGTGAAGCGGGCATGATACGCTACATTGTATCAAAATGTCGATGTGCAGCGGACATGATACGCTACATTGTATCAAAATAGTAGAAAAATGACATGCTTTAATTTGTTAGAATATACCATTGTACGACTATCGACCCTGCACTACTGTGTATACAACCCCTGCAAACACTCAGTAGAAGTGCCGCTTGGAACCCGCAGAGCACTACTGGTCCCAAGTGGAAGCTGCCGATGATCCAATTAGCACTGCTAGCAGCTTGACTCAGAAGAGCACCTAGATCTGGATCAGGTGCATTTGTTGCTCAGGACTAACATTGCTCCATGGTCCTGAGCAGCACTTTTACTGTGGAATTGAACCCCTTTGCAGGTAATATACTTGTTTCCATTGAGCCGTAAAGCTACCGAAGTGGCTGACAACTAAAAGTAGTTTACAGCTCCATTTTAGTACCAGGTTTCCATTGAATTATTTTGCGCATTCCATCCGATGTCAGATTTCTCGAAAATCCCTCAATAACAAATTTGTTGCTATGGTAACCAGACCTTACACTCCTTATCTGTGATCACCTCTAGAGAGATACAAAACAAAGATACATTGAATTCATGAAAAATTATTATTTCTTTGTTTTATTAAATTTTTCAATTTATTCATATATGTAATAATTGCTGCCCTAGGCATAGGATGGTAGTTGGAGATATGTGCTTGATTACATTTTTATATGTAAATACATATTGATATTTACATAAGAACATAACTGCAACTATTCCTTTACATGGTCCAGCACTAAATATTACATAAAATAAGCTATTTCTAAAGTGATACACTTGCATTGTTTGAAAACATATCTATTTCAATGGGAACTAGGTCTCAAAAAGATATTTTTTTCCTTTTTTTCACCTACTTGAGCTGGGCGTAAATTTTATCAAATTATTGAATGCCTCCGACAATGTATTAACGGTTAAGGCTTTCAGTAGAAACCTGGTGTAATTTAGCGCTTTACAGCATTTAATACTTCTATGGGATGGGATATTATTTTTGGCAGCCAGACCCCGGTTACCGATATTTACGTATAACGCACCATCGGAACCTGTCGATAAGTGTAATTGCTTCCATCAGCATATTTTTCTATTTGCAACCTTGCCCAAATCATTTACGGCTCAATAGAAAATTACGGTCCTTAAATTATTCAGTTTTTTTGGGACACTGTCGGTGTGATATTGACTCGGGGCAAGCAGAGTGGTCAGAGTAAGTGGTCACTTGTTTACACAGTTATAATTCTGACCTTTGCACCTATTATATTTATGTTGAAGGGACAGTCAACCCAAAATTTATCCTAAGTCTTTCCTATAAATTAGCAAACGCTTATTTTTGCTAACTATAGCCCAATTTTGTAACATATCTTGTTTACAAGTAATAGTATTTACTTTTTGCCGTGTCATATTTGCGGCGTACCAGTGTGCTTCATTTCAATGCTCCAGCCGCAGTTCCAAGTATGATGAGTTCCTGTTTTCACCATGCAGAGGCGCAAAAGTAAGTACTATTACTTGTAAACGAGATATGGCAATAGTTACGGGTAACATCTCCGGTTAACTATTCTAGGTCAGAGTCTAAACTATGATATTGGGTGACAATAATGTATACGATTGGAGGCTTAATACAAACCTCACATTTTGGGTTCAACTTTATTTGTACGGATAATTAAATAAGTTTTGACATATAAGAACTTCCGGTCCAATACATCCGGTTCACAGGGTTAGTAGATCTGGTACAATACTTCCGGTAACCACTATTTTTGGCGCCAAAAGTTTTATTATTTGGGCATAAACCATGGATATATAAGAGCTAACTCACCAACCATATACTAGTCTTGAGAAAGGCCCTACAGGTGGGCTGAAACGCGTTGGAAATATATGGTGAGATACATATCAATTATTTGTTGTTTATTTAAACAGTACTGCTCTATGTTGTTATTATTTATTTTCCACAGGATTTGAGGATTTACACATTCACAGTCTTTTGGTCATCTTATCATTTGGATTATTAACACTTTATTTTTGATTCCTATTTTTTCAAATCTCCTTTTTTTTCTATATCACGTATTATTCTCTAAGTTCAGAATACATACAGTATATTCACTTTTTATAGACTTCTTATACATTTTTTTCACATTTTTTACATTTTTGATTTTCTTGTATTTTTATATTTTGTCACATTTTTTCACATCATTTTTTATTTGGATTTTTGGACACAGCACTGACATTGTGGACGTGACAAATTTCTTTTCTACACCTGCACATTGGATCACACTCAGGAGGAGAACTGAGACTTTATGTGAGACTGATTACCTAAGAATCCCCATTTACTCTTTTTTTTTTTTTTTTTTTTTTTTTTAAATAATTTTTTTATTGGTTTTACAAACAATATTAACATGTTTAGAAGTTGACAAAAAGTGATCAATAACTGTAAGCAATTTCTACACAAAGCGTCTCTGATTTGCAAGTATTAGCAACAAGTTCCGTAAGTCCTTTGTTCTTTTTCCTCTTACAGAGGTTCTTTGCGAGTCACTATACAAATATTTCAAACCATTCCCCCTAAAGGGTTCTAATGTTACAATTCTATCATAAGGATTTAATATCCATAATTAACTTTTTATTCACAACAATGGTAAGCAAACGGAATATTCTATAAGATTTAGTGTAATTATACTGTAACTTTCAATGTGGTGTGTTAAGTTTAAAGTGTTAAATCTAAATAGAGGAGTAGGTGTCCATCCCACCCTTCTGGATTGTAATAGCCTTTATTTCAATATTTGGATGTAGTCCATTTTCTTTGGGATATTAGTCCCAATAATATATGTGTAAGCTACTTTTCCTTACTGTCTCTAGCCTGGCACTACATTGTGTATTCTATACCTATGAGGTTACTGTCTGGTGGCCTCCGGATTCTGACATTCCTTCCATCTCATTAGCATATGTTCATGCATGTCTAATGTGTTTGCCTGTATGTGGTGATATCTTTCTAGATGCAATAAAGTTTCCACTTGTCTCCTCCATTCCTCAACCGATGGCGCTGTTTTGCTTTTCCAATTTTTCGGAATTAATGTTTTTGCCCCGTTCAACATAACTAATCTGAGTGCGGCCGCAGCCTTATTTTCCAGTTTGGGTAGGGAAAGAAACAGTAGTGTCTTGGGACTATTCTCTAGTGTTTTCCCTGTTGCTAGCCTGATATACTCCAGTATCTCCGTCCAATAACGGTCTAGGCTTGGGCAATCCCACCATATATGCGCTAGTGTGCCTTCGCCTCCACATTCCCTCCAGCACTTCCCTGTGGTAGTTTTATATATTTGTTTTAGCCTGACTGGTGTGAGGTACCACCTTGATAGGAATTTATAGCTTGACTCCTGAACTCTGGCAGAAATTGAGGATTTTTTTGTGGTTTGGAATGCTGCCAGCCATTCCTGTGGCTCAATTTCCAGGTTTAATTCCTTTTCCCATGCCCTAGTAAAGGTTGGCATCGTATGGGCGTCCTCTACTATAAGTAGCTTATATAGTATCGATATTGCATGGTCTGTCGGTGTGTCCCTCAGGCATAGTTTCTCGTATGTGGTGGTTTGTCTAGTTAGGTTGTGTTTTTGGTTATGTGTTGTCAGAAAATGGTTTAACTGTGAGTGTGTTAGCCAGTTCATATTACGACCTACTTCGTTTTCTTTTAGTTGTTCGAGTGTTTCCAGTCTACCTCCCTCCATCAAAGCTGCGAGTGCCCTTTTCCTGTATGGAATGTTTATTGTCATGTCGGGTTCCTTATAATTCCACGGCAAAGCGGGGTTCTGGCATATGGGTGTCAGGGGCGAGGTCTGTGTGGATATGTTTACCGATGTGTTAAGAAGTTTGTCCCAGTTATGAAAAAAGTCTACATAAAGTGGGAACAGTTCTGTCACTTGTGGTCTGTCTTTTCTAGCTAGCCAAGCCGTGCCTCCCGCATTGCCCGTGCCTAACAAGGCTCGGTCCAGTTGCACCCACGCTTTATTCTGGTCATTACAGCACCAGTCCAACAGGATGCGTAAAGTGATTGCCTGCTTGTATTTCTCCAGGTTTGGTAATCCCAGTCCTCCCCTGTCCCTTGGTAAGTAGAGTGTTTTCTTGGGGATACGTGGTCTAATGCCTCCCCATATATACTGTTCTATTAGTGTTTGTATTTTATTTAAGTAATGGTGTGGGAGGGGTATGGGTGTTGTTTGTAGTAGATATAGAATTCTTGGCATAATGTTCATCTTTATGACATTTATCCTCCCCAACCATGATATTGTTTTGGTTTTCCAGTTGGACATATCAGCCACTAGTTCTTTCTCTAGTTGTCTATAGTTTGCCTGGAATACCTCTTGCTGGTTTGGTGACATGTAGATACCCAAGTACTTCATTTTTGTGTCTTGTTGTCTGAGTTGGCATCTCAGTAGTGTGTTGTCCATGCTTTCCTTGGTGCATGTTATGTTTAATATTTCTGATTTAGTGAGGTTCAGTTGGAAGTTCGATACCCTTCCATATGCTTTAAAAAGATCTAGTGCCCTGGGCAGGGAAGTGTCTATGTTTGTCAGTGTGAGTAGGACGTCATCGGCATAAAGCGCCAGTTTTTAGTGTCTGGGTGCAATGTCTAGTCCCGTAATCAGTCTGTCGTCCCTAATTCTCTGGGCAAGGACTTCTATAGTGAGTGCGAAAAGTATTGGGGAAAGTGGGCATCCCTGTCTAGTGCCATTTCTGATCATGAGCTTCTCCGAGAGAAGCCCATTTACTTTTATTTTTGCAGTGGGTGCTCTGTATAAGGTGAAAATCAGTCGGATGAACCTGTCGCCAAATTTCATTTTGCGGAGAACTGAATTGAGGAACTGCCAATTAACCCTATCAAATGCTTTCTCCGCGTCTGTTGAGATTAAGGCCATTGGTATGTTGTTTAGTTGCGCGTATGAAATCAGTTGAAAGGTCCTGAGTGTATTGTCACGTGCTTCCCTACCGGGTATGAATCGCACCTGGTCCGTGTGGACCAGGTCAGGAAGATATTTATTTATTCTCGTGGCTAGTATTTTGGCGAGTTAAGGAGTGAGATGGGTCTGTAGCTTTCAGGTTTGTCCGGAGGCTTCCCTGGTTTGGGAAGAACTGTAATGTGTGCCTCTAGCATATGATCTGTGAAGCCTTTTTCGTCAAGTAGGGAGTTAAAAAGTTTGGTTAGTGGAGTTAGTAATTGGTGTATGAACGTTTTGTAGTATTTAATGCTTAAGCCGTCTGGGCCTGGGCTTTTGCCATTTGGCATGTGTTTGATTGCTGTTTTTATTTCTTCTGGTGTTATTGGGGTCTCTAATGATTCTGCGTCTTCACTGCTTAGTTCTTTGAGCTGAGTGTCAGCTAAAAACCCGTCTATGTCGGTTTGTGTGCTCTCTGTCTGTATATTGTATAGGTTTTCATAGTACTGTTTGAAAATGTCTGCTATTTGTACGCTGTCTTTTTGTATGTGTCCCGACATGTCTATCATTTTGTATACTTGTGAGTCTAGTTGCCGTCTCCTTAGAGCTTTCGCTAAGGAGGATCCTGTTTTGTCGTTTACATCGAAGTATCTTTGCTGCAACTTAGTTGCCTTTCTCTGATATTCCTTTATTAGGTAATTATTGTATTCTGCTTTAGTTTTGTTTAAGTTGCCTAGCGTCTCAGTGTCTGTGGGTTGTCTCTTTAGCTTGTTTTCCCAGTATCTGATTTGTGAGGTCATGGAGTTTGCATACTGTCTTTTATTTTTATTGTCTCTGGCCTTATGTTTTATGAATTCCCCCCGTAAAACGCATTTATGTGCTTCCCACACTACTGACATATTTGTGTCCTCGTTAGTATTTTCCCTAAAATAATGGCCTAAGGTACTGTCCAGTTCCATACGGGTCAGTGGGCTGTCCAGCATGTATTCGTCCAGTCTCCACATAAACGGTGTGGGTGGTATACTTGGCCATCTAATTGTGCATTGTACTGGAGCGTGATCTGACCAGGTGGTCGGCATGATTGTGGAATCATCTACTAGTGCTAGTCCTATTTGATCTGTGATAATATAGTCTATTCTAGTGAATAGGTTGTGCGGGTGTGAGTAGAATGTATAGTCCCTTGTGTGTGGGTGCTGCACCCTCCATACGTCATGTAGTTTGAGTTGTTGTAGTTGTGAGTTTATGGATTTTATCACTCTGTGTGATGTGCTGGTCTTGCCCATTGACGTGTCTTGTGTCGGGTCTAGTGGTGTGTTAAAGTCCCCACAAAGTATGATAATCCCCCTAGAGTGTTCCATTATTAGGTGTGCAATTTGTTTGAACAGGGTTTGTTGGCCTGTGTTCGGCAGATAGATATTAACTAGAGTAGTCTGCGTGTTGAAGAGTAAGCCTGTCACCAGCAAGTACGCTCCTTTGGGGTCTTTAATGACATTAGTCGGGGTAAATTGGATGTTGTTTCTCAGGAAAATGCCCACCCCTCCTTTTTTCGTGGGCCCTGATGCTGTGAAAGCTGTTTTATACCTACTGCTAAAAAACTTGGGTTCCCTTCCCTTCTTAAAGTGTGTCTCTTGAATGCACAGTATGTCCCCCAGGTCCTTATGCATCTGGTTGAATGCTATGGAACGCTTCTCTGGGCTGTTTAGGCCTTTCGCATTTATGGAAAATATTTTAAGTCTTCTAGACTGCATGTTGTTGTGGTTCACTACGTCTCTATTTTTCAATGTCCCTCTCCCACCTGCCTCTTAGTGATATGGATATTGGTTATTTGGTTCAGCCTGTGCGGCTATTTATATATCTAATGGTGGTAGTTTATGTGTTAAGGAATCAGGCACTCAATGGCGCTGTTATTATCTGGTGTTATCTTGTGTTAAGGAACTATAGTTGTGTTGTGCTGGAGAAATCTAATTATGTGCTTTGTTATATTGTGGCCACCAGGTCGTGAGATAACCCCTCCTCTTGCCCTCTCTTCCCTACTGTGCTTGTCGGTAACTTCGTTGAAATGTCTGAGCTAACAAAATCTCTAACTTGAATTAGAACACTGTGTTACGTTTAACAATAAACTCTGGTGTGTAACAAAACAATACAATTGAGGCAATATCCCTGCCCCCAAACCCAACCTGTAAAAAAGAATCATATAAAAGATTAAACATTGTAAGCATACGACCTTATTTCGTCTGTTCTGGGTCAACAATCATACTATTATAGTCCTTGTAAAGACAGTTATAATGTCAGGAGGTCGATGTAGAATCTTCCTCCTCTGACATTTCAAGCTGAGCAGATTTCTCTGAGTGATGTGGAGCATTCTTCTGAGTTGAGCGTGGATTGTTCCCACGCCCTGTGTTTCTTGTTTCATCAAGTTCTGCGGTTTCCAGCTGATTTATGTTGATTATCAGGACTTCACAAAAGTGAGGGAGATCTTCCTTGTGTTTAAAAATCACCGTGGAGTTGTCTTTGCTTGCTATGATGCTGACCGGGAAGCCCCATCTGTAGGCAATCTTGTTATCTCTCAGGGTCCTTGTGATGTAACTCAACTCTCTCCTCTTTTGAAGGGTGATTGGGCTGAGATCTTGAAAAATCTGTATGCGGTTTCCCGCGTGTGTAATATTTTGTTTCAGTCTGGCATGTCTCATTATTTCTTCTTTGTCTTTAAAATTTAATAATTTGAGTATTACGTCTCTCGGTGGTGCTTTAGGGGGAGGCTTAGCCCGAAGTGCTCTATGTGCTCTTTCAATTGTCATATCTGGGGCACAGTTGTCGCCTTTGACTGTCCTAAATAAATCTTGTAAGCAACCCTCGAGTGCTACTTGTTGGATTGTTTCAGGAATACCACGTACCCTTAAATTATTTCTCCTTCCCCTGTTGTCCATGTCTTCAACTTTTTCCATGAGGTGGCCTATGGTCTCTTCCTGGTCGTATACCATCCGTGACATGTGTTGGATGTCTGTATCCATGTTGTTGTGGCTCTCTTCCAATGTTGTGACTCTCTGTGTTACTCTTGTTACATCTCTCTTTAGTTCTCCGTACCAGTTCTTCACTTCTGCTACTATCTCTTTGAGATCATTCTTGGTGCACAATGGTAGAATATCCTCTCTTGTGAGGGTAGTGTTGTCTTGTGGCCTGTTTGCTTCTTCTGCCATTATCTCCATTTGTGAGCCTTTGTTAATGGTGGCCTGTGAGCTCTCTAACGGTGTTTCAATTGGTTTCAAGTAATGCTGTAGCATTCTAGAGCGTGGCGTGCTTTCAGTTTTGTTAGGTTTACGGCCTGGCATTTCACTAGGACAGTGCAAATAGGAGTATAGTTATGTGGTATATGCAGTCAGGTTGTGCTATGGCGTCGTCTTCTTTTTCTCTGCTGTTTTGTTTTCCCCTGTATTACTCCATTTGCCCTGTCTAATTTCCAGCCCTTTCCCACCTCTGTGTTAATAAAGTCTTTGTTTCAGCCTAGTTATCTTGCAATGTCTTTTCAGGGATGTGGGCTGTGTACCTTCTTGTGGTGTCCCTATATAACAATGGTGCTGATGGTTATAGGCTTAGAGCCCTATTTGCCTTAGGTGCTGCCTTATTCACTGCTTACTTTGCTTTAATTGGGCTTTAATTGTACTTGTTTCGTCCCTTCATTAAGTGCCTGTTTTCTTTTTTAAACTTTCTACTGCTCATGCAGTTTTACCCCAGTCCGTAGCGCTGTGTCTCTTTCAGTAACGGAAGGCCACGTGGTGTCGCGGCTTCGTTTTTCAAAGCCGGGACTTTCTTATCACCTCCGTCTCCTCTCCTTCTGTGTGTCCCGCAGCTTTGTGTGGCTGTTTTGTGCCGTTGGGGGGATATGCTTCGCTGCTTCGTGGCTATGCGTGTGTGCGGTCAACAGCTTGTTCCCTTATGTTTGCGGCCTTCTGATCTACGTATCGCTGGATGCAGCGCGAAGTCTCCTTGCAGCTTGCTGTGATTCTTTTTCTGACTCCGCTTTGAGATTCTTTGTTGTGACATGAGATGTGTCCCCTTATTTTTTAGATGTCTGTTGTCGATGCTTACTATAAAGGCTGGGTTTGGGGTCACAGGGCATGGGAGCTGCTGAATCACACAGCCATCTTCCAGACCGGCCAAGCCCCGCCTCCCACCATTTACTCTTTTTATCTGCTTTTAATCATATGTATTTTATTGTTTAGCTCAGAGTATTGAATGTATGTTTTATTGCTATTTTTTATCCTACTTGTCTCATTTGACTGTCATATATTAGAAATATTTGGCCTAGATTTGGAGTTTGGCGGTAGCCGTGAAAACCAGAGTTAGAGGCTCCTAACGCTGGTTTTAGGCTACCTCCGGTATTTGGAGTCACTCAAAAAAGGGTCTAACGCTCACTTTTCAGCCGCAACTTTTCCATACCGCAGATCCCCTTACGTAAATTGCGTATCCTATCTTTTCAATGGGATCTTTCTAACTCCGGTATTTAGAGTCGTGTCTGAAGTGAGCGTTAGAAATCTAACGACAAAACTCCAGCCGCAGAAAAAAGTCAGTAGTTAAGAGCTTTTTGGGCTAGCGCCGGTTCATAAAGCTCTTAACTACTGTACTCTAAAGTACACTAACACCCATAAACTACCTATGTACCCCTAAACCGAGGTCCCCCCAGATCGCCGCCATTCGATTAAATTTTTTTAACCCCTAATCTGCCGACCGCCACATACGTTATACTTATGTACCCCTAATCTGCTGCCCCTAACACCGCCGACCCCTGTATTATATTTATTAACCCCTAATCTGCCCCCCACAACGTCTCCGCCAGCTACCTACAATAATTAACCCCTAATCTGCCGACTGCAAAGTGCCGCCACCTACATTATAGCTATGTACCCCTAATCTGCTGCCCCTAACACCGCCGACCCCTATATTATATTTATTAACCCCTAATCTGCCCCCCACAACGTCGCCTCCACCTGCCTACACTTATTAACCCCTAATCTGCCGAGCGGACCGCACCGCTATTATAATAAAGTTATTAACCCCTAATCCGCCTCACTAACCCTATAATAAATAGTATTAACCCCTAATCTGCCCTCCCTAACATCGCCGACACCTAACTTCAAACATTAACCCCTAATCTGCCGACCGGAGCTCACCGCTATTCTAATAAATGTATTAACCCCTAAAGCTAAGTCTAACCCTAACACTAACACCCCCCTAAGTTAAATATAATTTTAATCTAACGAAATTAATTAACTCTTATTAAATAAATTATTCCTATTTAAAGCTAAATACTTACCTGTAAAATAAATCCTAATATAGCTACAATATAAATTATAATTACATTGTAGCTATTTTAGGATTAATATTTATTTTACAGGCAACTTTGTAATTATTTTAACCAGGTACAATAGCTATTAAATAGTTATTAACTATTTAATAGCTACCTAGTTAAAATAATTACAAAATTACCTGTAAAATAAATCCTAACCTAAGTTACAATTAAACCTAACACTATACTATCATTAAATTAATTAAATAAACTACCTACAATTACCTACAATTAAACCTAACACTACACTATCAATAAATTAATTAAATACAATATGTACAAATAACTACAATGAAATAAACTAACTAAAGTACAAAAAATAAAAAAGAACTAAGTTACAAAAAATAAAAAAATATTTACAAACATAAGAAAAATATTACAACAATTTTAAACTAATTACACCTACTCTAAGCCCCCTAATAAAATAACAAAGACCCCCAAAATAAAAAATGCCCTACCCTATTCTAAATGACTAAAGTTAAAAGCTCTTTTACCTTACCAGCCCTGAACAGGGCCCTTTGCGGGGCATGCCCCAAGAAGTTCAGCTCTTTTGCCTGTAAAAAAAACCATACAATACCCCCCCCAACATTACAACCCACCACCCACATACCCCTAATCTAACCCAAACCCCCTTAAATAAACCTAACACTAAGCCCCTGAAGATCATCCTACCTTGTCTTCACCTCACCAGGTATCACCGATTCGTCCTGGCTCCAAAATCTTCATCCAACCCAAGCGGGGGCTGGCGATCCATCATCCGGTGGCTGAAGAGGTCCAGAAGAGGCTCCAAAGTCTTCATCCTATCCGGTAAGAAGAGTAGATCCGGACCGGCAACCATCATCTTCCAAGCGGCATCTTCTATCTTCATCCGATGAGGACCGGCTCCATCCTGAAGACCTCCGACGCGGTTCCATCTTCATCCGGCGACGTCCAACTGAAGAATGACGGTTCCTTTAAGGGACGTCATCCAAGATGGCGTCCCTCGAATTCAGATTGGCTCATAGGATTCTATCAGCCAATCGGAATTAAGGTAGGAATATTCTGATTGGCTGATGGAATCAGCCAATCAGAATCAAGTTCAATCCGATTGGCTGATCGGATCAGCCAATCAGATTGAGCTCGCATTCTATTGGCTGATCGGAACAGCCAATAGAATGCAAGCTCAATCTGATTGGCTGATCGGATCAGCCAATCGGATTGAACTTGATTCTGATTGGCTGATTTCATCAGCCAATCAGAATTTTCCTACCTTAATTCCGATTGGCTGATAGAATCCTATCAGCCAATCAGAATTCGAGGGACGCCATCTTGGATGACGTCCCTTAAAGGAACCTTCATTCGGCTAGTAGGCGTCGGGAGAAGAGGATGTTCCGCGTCGGATGGAAGATGATGGCTCCCGAAGAAAGAAGATTGAAGATGCCGTTGATAGAAGACTTCATCCGGATCATGGACCTCTTCAGCTTCCGCTTGGATGATGACTTCAGCCGGATCATGGACCTCTTCAGCCCCCCGCTTGGGCTTGGATCAGGACATCGGAGGAGCTCTTCTGGACCGATCGTGAACCTGGTATGGTGAAGATAAGGTAGGAAGATCTTCAGGGGCTTAGTGTTAGGTTTATTTAAGGGGGGTTTGGGTTAGATTAGGGGTATGTGGGTGGTGGGTTGTAATGTTGGGGGGGGGGGGTATTGTATGTTTTTTTTTACAGGCAAAAGAGCTGAACTTCATGGGGCATGCCCTGCAAAGGGCCCTGTTCAGGGCTGGTAAGGTAAAAGAGCTTTGAACTTTAGTAATTTAGAATAGGGTAGGGCATTTTTTTTATTTTGGGGGGCTTTGTTATTTTATTAGGGGGCTTAGAGTAGGTGTAATTAGTTTAAAATTGTTGTAATATTTTTCTTATGTTTGTAAATATTTTTTAATTTTTTGTAACTTAGTTCTTTTTTATTTTTTTGTACTTTAGTTAGTTTATTTCATTGTAGTTATTTGTAGGTATTGTATTTAATTAATTTATTGATAGTGTAGTGTTAGGTTTAATTGTAGGTAATTGTAGGTATTTTATTTAATTAATTTAATGATAGTATAGTGTTAGGTTTAATTGTAACTTAGGTTAGGATTTATTTTACAGGTAATTTTGTAATTATTTTAACTAGGTAACTATTAAATAGTTCTTAACTATTTAATAGCTATTGTACCTGGTTAAAATAATTACAAAGTTGCCTGTAAAATAAATATTAATCCTAAAATAGCTACAATGTAATTATAATTTATATTGTAGCTATATTAGGATTTATTTTACAGGTAAGTATTTAGCTTTAAATAGGAATCATTTATTTAATAAGAGTTAATTAATTTCGTTAGATTAAAATTATATTTAAATTAGGGGGGTGTTAGTGTTAGGGTTAGACTTAGCTTTAGGGGTTAATCCATTTATTAGAATAGCGGTGAGCTCCGGTCGTCAGATTAGGGGTTAATAATTGAAGTTAGGTGTCGGCGATGTTAGGGAGGGCAGATTAGGGGTTAATACTATTTATTATAGGGTTAGTGAGGCGGATTAGGGGTTAATAACTTTATTATAGTAGCGGTGCGGTCCACTCGGCAGATTAGGGGTTAATAAGTGTAGGAAACGTTGTGGGGGGCAGATTAGGGGTTAATAAATATAATATAGGGGTCGGCTGTGTTAGCGGCAGCAGATTAGGGGTACATAAGGATAATGTAAGTAGCGGCGGTTTACGGAGCGGCAGATTAGGGGTTAAAAATAATATGCAGGGGTCAGCGATAGCGGGGGCGGCAGATTAGGGGTTAATAAGTGTAAGGTTAGGGGTGTTTAGACTCGGGGTACATGTTAGGGTGTTAGGTGCAGACTTAGGAAGTGTTTACGCATAGCAAACAATGGGGCTGCGTTAGGAGCTGAACGCGGCTTTTTTGCAGGTGTTAGGTTTTTTTTCAGCTCAAACAGCCCCATTGTTTTCTATGGGGGAATCGTGCACGAGCACGTTTTTGAGGCTGGCCGCGTCCGTAAGCAACTCTGGTATCGAGAGTTGGAGTGGCGTTAAAAATGCTCTACGCTCCTTTTTTGGAGCCTAACGCTGACATTATATGGACTCTCAATACCAGAGTTATTTTAAAGGTGCGGCCAGAAAAAAGCCGGCGTTAGCTACACGGGTCGTTACCGACAAAACTCTAAATCTAGCCGTTTGTTTTCTCTTATTTTAAGGTTGTAACTAATAAGTCATGGATCCATGCACCTCTTTGTGATACACTATTTGCTCTGTTTGTTATTAAATATATATACTTTTTAAAGATAGTTTTAAGTATATTTATAATTATATTTATATTTTTATCGAATATTTTTCCATCCTAATTTTTATCTTATTTTTATATTTGCCTTTGGACCTTGCCTTTGATTAGGCGCTCCTACAGCTCCTTTTTGTGTATTTACTCGTACTGTGGGTGGCTAGGGACCCACTCTGTCTAGGAGCTAGAGGTCATCTTTTTTAGCGCTGTAAGATACTAACTAATACTTAACCGTGTCTCTTTAATTTAAACAAAACAGGATGTAATAATGTAATTTGTATGTATAGGCTACCCTAGTCTATCCATCCGCGCCGGATGGATGAAGATAGAAGATGCCGTCTGGATGAAGACTTCTGCCCGTCTGGAGGACCTCTTCTGCCCGGCTTGGATGAAGACTTCTGCCCGTCTGGAGGACCACTTCTGCCCAGTTGGGTGAAGAGTAAGACGTCTCATGGTAGGGTGATCTTCAAGGGGTTAGTGTTAGGTTTTTTTAAGGGGGGATTGGGTGGGTTTTAGAGTAGGGTTGGTTATGTGGGTGGTGGGTTTTAATGTTGGGGGGGAATTGTACTTTTTTTTTTACAGGTAAAAGAGCTGATTACTTTGGGGCAATGCCCCGCAAAAGGATCCTTTAAGGGCTATTTGTAATTTAGTGTAGGGTAGGGCTTTTTTTTATTTTGGGGGGCTTTTTTATTTTGTTAGGGGGATTAGAGTAGGTGTAATTAGTTTAAAAATCTTGTAATTATTTTATTATTTTCTGTAATTTAGGGGGGGTTTTCATACTTTAGATATTTTTTTTAAATTGTAATTAATTGTATTTAGTTTAGGTAATTAATTTAATTATAGTGTAGTGTAAAGTGTAATTGTAACTTAGGTTAGGTTTTATTTTACAGGTAAATTTGTCTTTATTTTAACTAATTAGTTATTAAATAGTTAATAACTATTTAATAACTATTGTACCTAGTTAAAATAAATACAAACTTGCCTGTAAAATAAAAATAAACCCTAAGATAGCTACAATGTAACTATTAGTTATATTGTATCTAGCTTAGGGTTTATTTTATTGGTAAGTATTTAGTTTTCAATAGGAATAATCTAGCTAATTATAGTAATTTTATTTAAATTATATTTAAGTTAGGGGGGTTAGGGTTAGAGTTAGACTTAGATTTAGGGGTTAATACATTTAATATAGTGGCGGCGACGTTGGGGTCGGCAGATTAGGGGTTAATAAATGTAGGTAGGTGTCGGCGATGTTAGGGCCGGCAGATTAGGGGTAATAATATTTAACTAGTGTTTGCGATGCAGGAGTGCGGCGGTTTAGGGGTTAATATATTTATTTTAGTGTTTGCGATGTGGGGGGGGGCCTCGGTTTAGGGGTTAATAGGTAGTTTATGGGTGTTAGTGTAATTTTTAGCACTTTAGTTAAGAGTTTTATGGTATGGCGTTGTAGTGTAAAACTCTTAACTACTGACTTTTAAATGCGGTACCAGGCTTGACAGGAGAGGGTCTACCGCTCACTTTTAGTTAGGCTCGTAATACCGGCGTTATGCAAGTCCCATTGAAAATATAGGATACGCAATTGACGTAAGTGGATTTCCGAGTCTGGCCAAGAAAGTGAGCGGTGAGCCTGTCATTTCAAGACTCGTGATACCAGCGGGCGTTAAAAAGCAGTGTTGGGACCTCTCAATGCTGCTTTTTAACCCTAACGCACAACTGGTAATCTAGCCGATAGAAAGTGAATGTATCAATAAGATCCATTCAAAAGTCTAGGATACAACACTCATTCTGGCAGACATCACATCCAAAAATAAAAAAACGGGGACATGTGATCAGCTAAAGTATGCAAGATTTAATAAATAATCAAATATACATGTAACTAGTACAAAAGTCCATGTACACGGGCCATTTTTTGCAGTAGAGCAGTTACACCCCTTGCTCTCTCTCTAGCCCCCTCTCTTTTGCTCTCTCCCCCCTCTCTTTTTCTCTCTCTCCCCCTCTCTTCTGCTCTCTCTCTCTCCCCCTCTCTCTATTTTGCTCTCTCTCTCCCCCTCTCTTTTGCTCTCTCTCTCTCCCCCTCTTTTTTCCTCCCTCTCTTTTACGATCTCTCTCCCCCTCTCTTTTGCGCTCTCCCCCCTCTCTTTTGCGCTCTCTCTCTCCCCCTCTCTTTTCCTCTCTCTCCCCTCTCTTTTGCTGTCACTCTCCCTCTCTTTTGCGCTCTCTCTCTCCCCCTCTCTTTTCCTCTTTCTCCCCCTCTCTTTTGCTGCCTCTCTCCCTCTCTCTTGCTCTCTCTCTCCCCCTCTTTTGCTGTCTCCCCCCTCTCTTTTGCTGTCTCTCTCCCCCTCTCTTTTGCTGTCTCTCTCCCCCTCTCTTTTGCTCTTTCTCTCCCCCTCTCTTTTGCTCTCTCTATCCCCCTCTCTTATGCCCTCTCCCCCCCTCTTTCCCCCCTCTATTCCCTCTCTTTTGCTCTCTCTCTTCCCCTCTCTTTTGCTTTCTCTCCCCTCTCTTTTGCTCTCTCTCTCTATCCCCTCTCTCTTTACCCCCCTCTCTTTTGCATGCTCTCTCTCGTCCCTCTTTTGCGCCCTCCCTCCTCTCTTTGGCTCTCTCTCCCCTCTCTTTTGCTCTCTCTCTCCCCTTTCTCATCCTCTCTTTTGCTCTCTATCTCCCCTTTCTTACCCTCCCTTTTGCTCTCTCCCCTCTCTTTTGCTCTCTCTCTTCCTCCTCTCTTATGCTCTCTCTCTCCCCCTCTCTTTTGCTCTCTCTCTCTCCCCCCTCGCTTTTACTCTATCTCCCCCTCTTTTGTCCTCTCTCTCTCCCCTTTCTTTTGCTCTCTTTCCTCCCTCTCTTTTGCTGTCTCTCTCCCCCTCTCTTTTGCTCTTTCTCTCTCCCCCTCTCTTTCCCCCCTCTCTATTGCTCTTTCTCTCCCCCTCTCTTTTGCTCTCTCTATCCCCCTCTCTTATGCCCTCTACCCCCCTCTTCCCCCCCTCTATTCCCTCTCTTTTGCTCTCTCTCCCCCTCTCTTTTGCTCTCTCTCCCCTCTCTTTTGCTCTCTCTCTCTCTCCCCTCTCTCTTTACCCCCCTCTCTGTTGCATGCTCTCTCTCTCCCCTCTTTTGCGCCCTCCCCCTCTCTTTTGCTCTCTCTCCCCTCTCTTTTGCTCTCTCTCTCTCTCTCCCCTTTCTCATCCTCTCTTTTGCTCTCTCTCTCCCCTTTCTCATCCTCCCTTTTACTCTCTCTCTCCCCCTCTCTTTTCCTCCCTCTCTTTTGCGCTCTCTCTTCCCCTTTTCTTTTGCACTCTCCCCCCTCTCTTTTGTGCTCTCCCCCCTCTCTTTTGTGCTCTCCCCCTCTCTTTTGCACTCTCTCTCCCCTTTCTCACCCTCTCTTTTGCTCTCTCTCTCCCCTCTCTCCCCTTTCTTTTGTGCTCTCTCTTCTCCTCTCTTTTGCGCTCTCCCCCTCTCTTTTGCGCTCTCCCCCTATCTTTTGCTCTCTCTCTCCCCCTCTCTTTTGCTCTCTCTCCCTCTCTCTTTTGCTCTCTCTCCACCTCTCTTTTGCTGTCTCTCTCCCTCTCTTTTGCTGTCTCTCTCCCTCTCTTTTGCTGTCTCTATCCCTCCTCTTTTGCTGTTTGTCATTCCCCCCTCTTTTGCTCTCTCTCTCCCCCCTCTTTTGCTCTCTCTCCCCCCTTTCTTTTGCTGTCTCTCTCCCTCTCTTTTGCTCTCTCTATCTCCCCCTCTTTTGCTCTCTCTATCCCTCCTCTTTTGCTCTCTCCCCCCCTCTCTTTTGATCTCTCTCTCCCCCTCTCTTTTGCTCTCTCTCTCTCTCTCCCCCTCTTTTGCTCTCTTTCTTCCCCCTCTCTTTTGTTCTCTCTCTCTCCTCTCTCTTTTTTTCTCTCTCTCTCTCCCTCTCTCTTTTGCTCTCTATATCCCCCCTCTTTTGCTCTCTCTCTCCCCTTTCTTTTGCTCTCTTTCCACCCTCTCTTTCACTGTCTCTCCCCCTCTCTTTTGCTCTCTCTCTCCCTTTCTTTTGCTCTTTGTTCAACTCTCTTATGATCTCTCTCTCCCCCTCTCTTTTGATCTCTCTCTCTAATCTCTTTTGCTCTCTCTCTTACTCCCCTCTCTTTTCCCCCCTCTCTTTTGCAATCTCTCTCTCCCCTCTCTTTTGCGCTCTCTCTCCCCTCTCTTTTGCGCTCACCCCCTCTCTTTTGCTCTCTCTCTCCCCCCTCTTTTCCCCCCTCTCTATTGTGCTCTCTCTCTCTCACTCCCCTCTTTTGCGCTCTCCCCCCTCTCTTTTGCTCTCTCTCCCCTTTCTTTTGCACTCTCTCTCCCCTTTCTCCCCCCCCCCTTTCTTTTGCTGTCTCTCTCCTTCTCTTTTGCTCTTTCTATCTCCAGCCCCACCTGTGTCACGTCTGGTACCACCAGCGTCACACCTGGCCCCGTCCCCATCACGCCCCCCTCACACCCGGTGCGCTTAACAGCTTTGGACAAACACACTTGGCCTTTTATATTATAGGATACTAAAAGAAACCCTAATGAGTCCCACACTACGGAACTAAGCCTGGCTAGCAATCTAGTGTGGTGCACCACTGCTATAATGTTCCACAATTCTAGCACAAGTTCAATACAGTTTGACCTTTTCCCAGTGAATCATAAGGCCATATCTATACAAGCTATCAAGGAAAGGGAATATGCCACCAGTCACAAGCAAACAAGTAGACCTCTGCCGGAGCGTCCTCCGACTCCACCGGTCATTACAAAGATACCTGTACCTTCCTGTGTGGCTGCTCCTCCTATTTCGCTTGAGCAAAGGTGCCTTCCTGGTACTAGTGTGTGGGAATCATTAGGGTATATTTTAGTATTATATGTATATTTGACTATTTATTAAATCTTGCATACTTTAGCTGATAACATGTCCCGTTTTTGTATTTTTGAATGTGATGTCTGCCACAATGAGTGCTGTATCCTAGTCTTTTGAATTGATCTTATTTAATCCATTCACTTTCGTTGTTTCTTTTTATTATATTACTTGTTACTAAGTTGCACCTTCTTGGTATTATTTTTTGATACAATTATTATCTAGGGTGAGCAAACATTTTTGCTTAGTTTTGTCTAAGAGCTTTAAATTACTTTAACCTACCTTAAAAGAACATTCTGTTATATTTGCAAGTCATTACAAACCTAACAAAGTGATATGTTTTGAACACACTGGTATAGCTAAAGCTTTTTTTTCTTCTTTATTTTGTTTTCCAGAGGAGTGCTATTTAATTTCAGTTCTCATTACCCCCTCATGATATGCGAACTAGAGCACAGGTGAAATAATTAGCTGATGGGTGAGAAACAGGTTAGTAACCATGGTTACTGATCAGCTGATTATTTCACCTGTGATCTAGTACAGATATCATGAAACTCTGGTTTGTTTGGGGTACTGAGAACTGAAATTAGCACTGATATAGAACAAATGGGCACCACAAAGCCGGTGTATGATTTCCCTTTGCTTTGGTATAAAGTTTTGTTTATTATTACACAGTGGACCCTCTCTACAAAAGTTATCTGCACTTATAATTGAATCTCAGGGAAGTAGCTAACATTTAAGTGCTGCTTAAATGTGGAAACAGCGCCATCTACTGCACAAACTAAAGCTTGTTGGAAATTTACTTGGGAAGGCCTCATAGGAAAATGGAAGAATGGATAACACTCCAAAAGTATAAAAGCACCTGCATATGAAATTATGAATCATTACATGAAAGTAGAACCATGTCCTCTAAAGAAGATTTTAAAGGGGCATGGCTGGCTCGCAACCAGAGCAGGCACACTTCAACTGACTCTGCCATGTTATTTTAGTATTTTTAACATGCCCATAATCAGGGCCGGCGTTTGTGTAAGGCAGAAAAGGCAGCCGCCTTGGGTCAACTCTAGCAGGGGGGCACCGAGAGCGGTGCTGACTGCCGAGGTGGATGATGATCAATCGATCATCTGCCAACTGCTGCCCTGAGCGCATTGACAGGGTCAGGGACTTTAACTTTAATAACTTATGGAATGTATGTTATCAATGATTGATCAATAATCATTATATTTTTATTTATTAATTTTATTATCGCCATCCGATTTGCCCCTCCTACCGACCTGAAATCATATTGGCTGGCTTACTTAGAGGATGATCATCATCATGGGCCAGCCTGGCTATACTATAGCCTATGGGAATGTGGGCGCGCTTGTGTGACAGACAGTGAGTGGAGGCGGAGCCAGGGCCAGATTTCCCATTAGGCACAGTACGCATGTGTCTACAGGTGCACTGCAGCAAGGGGCGCCGTGCCTGCCTATGAGAGAGTTACTGTAAGTCAGTGTATTTTAATTTAAAAAAAATTGCAGATGCAGCCAGTAATTTTTTTTTATAAATTAAAATACAGAGGCTCTGACTCAGTTATACCACCCGTTTTGCGGAGTGGAAGGAGGGTCCAAGGTTGAGGGAGGAGTGGCGTACCCTGTCTCAATGGTCTGCCTGAGATCTAGGTTTGGTTTGCGGGGTTGGGGGGGGCGTGCCCACATCACGTGATGCCTCCCTGCCACTCAGAGTAGCAGGAAAGTGACTGACTGGTCTTGGTCTGACAAGAAGAACTGGACATCACTATTACTGACTGTAAGTGATTTATTGCAAATTTGCACGCAGCATCTGATGCACTGTATAGCTATGGTAATTACGCATTTGATTAGTTGTATGAAAAGCATCGCTTATGCACCCATTGAAAACATATTCTACACATTTTTGGACACAAACATGCTGCTATAAAAGTTGACAAGCCTATCCAGTTTCACAAATATCAAATATATATATTTAGGATCATCTTTCATTTGGTTAGAAAATAAAGTGCTTAATGAATCGTAGGAACTGTGGGCATTATAATGTAAATAATTTACAATATACAGATGACAAATACATTTAAAATATATATAGGTTCATTACACTTGTTAAATAAAAATAAAGTGTAATATATTAAATATTTTGTTAAATATGCAGTTTATTTCTTCTTTGTAAACCATTTACCCATTTCATACACTGGTCACCATAAGAACCAATTGTCTATGACACCCCTGCCTGTTGCTGTGACACACTGTTGTATCCAATCATTCCAGTTGGCAATCACTGTTTTATGAAATCAAGTTATTTCAAGACCAGCAGTATCTGTTTTCCTGTAGCTGGTGGTCGCTTAAAAAAAAACAACAACTTACAATGCACTGAAGTCAAGAGGTTATTATGTTTCTGAAAACATGGATTTTTAAAGATAAATATATCTATCATGCTTAAAGGGAATTTAAACTCAATCATTTGTTACATGTACATAAAAAAGAGCAGTAATTATACCTATTTGCAGAATAAACGGTTAAAATGATCTTGATCTCTCAGGATATGCAAATTTGTGCACAACCAATACCCAAGTACCATTTGCTTCTGGCTATCAGTGACAGGCAGCACTACTAGGTAGAAAAATGAGTTTATCTCAAGACAAAAAAATCTTGTTATTCATAAAATAATAAATAATAGTAAAGTACATGCAACTTTTGTTTTTATTTTTAGCTGGAGTCAGAAATGTTAATAGATTACTATTCATAATATGTATAATAAATAAAAATACATAACTAACCCAAACATTGTATATTATTTGTAATGCTCATGGGATATTCCACTATCAGACCAAACTCGGCCAGTAGTCTTCTTGTAGGGAATATCCCAGAGCAGAGAAAGTTTGCAAGATGAGATAAGTGGCACTCACCACAGGCAGGATGGTCTTTGGCGGCAACAGGCAGGGAATCAGAGAAAGGCAGTTCAAAGGTAAACCACTAGAATGGTCCGGCATGCAGGGTTTGGCAACTGTAAAGCAGTCCAGAGGTAAACCACTAGGATGGTCAGGCAGGCAGGGTTTGGCAACGGTAAAGCAGTCCAGAGCAATAAGGGTTAATCAAGCAGAGTAGTCAGACAGGCAGGGTTCAGCAGCAGAATTTACCTCAATCATATGAGGTAAGTTGCCGCACTGGAAGGGGTACTCAGTTCTTTGTAGTTGGTTAATCCAAAATACCAGTGTATGCTTCTATGGTTTCATCCACCTCTTGGAGTATGTAGAGATTTAATTCCCAGCAACAGCTGCTGTTGCTGGGAAGTACATACCAAGACTTCATACTCCAAGAGGCGGCGAGCACATCCATATACGTATCCTGGGAGATAACTATTGGAAGAATTAAATCTCTACATACTCCAAGAGGTGGATGAAACCATAGAAGCATACACTGGTATTTCGTAACAACTGGTGCGTCTGGTATCCCACAACAGTTTTTTCAGGGGGTTACCACAAGAGCCGGCCAAAGAAGAAGAGGAGGAGGCCCCACATACGGAGGGGCGGGTGGCGAGAAAAAACCACCGCTACACCCCCAAGGTAACTAACACCACTGGGCCGGAGGCTGATTTAGTGGTGAATATCAGTCATCGGTCTTTGACATCCGCTGAAGTGTCCCTTTTGAATAAGGGTTTGAATTTTGTTCCTACACGTAGGGCGGATGAATTTGATGTGTTCATTGACTGTCAAAAATTTCAACGATCCCTGAGACTTAAGGAATTCTTCAAATATACAACTACAGAAACTCAGATCAATGATCCAGGATTTAAAATGAAAAGCTCCTTTGATCCACATAGTCAGAACTCTAGTATTAGAACATATATGCGACTGGTGTCCCAGGATATTACGAAAATGGAACATGTGAAATATCGTAACAATTTAACAGCAGGAGAAAAACAAGCCTTAACTTCCCTGTCATCCGATCCAGAAATCGTGATTAGAACGGCGGATAAGGGAGGAGCAGTCGTGGTTCTTGACTATTCCTATTACCAGAGCGAAATACTACAACAATTGAGCGATCTGAATACCTATCTACCACTGAAACATGACCCCACAGCTGAATTTAAAGCAATTATTAAAGAAGTAGTAACAAAGGGCTTCACAGCCGGTTGGATTGATGAGAATATCAAGAAATATTTGCTAGTGGATTTTCCCTCTTGCCCAATCCTCTATACATTACCCAAAATTCACAAAGATATGATGACACCACCTGGGAGACCAATAGTCTCTGCACGGAATTCCATTACATCCAGACTAGCAGTGTTTGTAGACCACTTTCTTCAGCCATTAGTTAAGAACATATGGTCCTATCTCCGTGATTCTTCTCAACTAATACTTGATCTAACAAAGTTAGAAGTGGAGGATTCCTGGATTTTGGCTACAGCTGACGTTAATAGCCTCTATACGATCATTCCCCACAAGAGTGGTAAATCGTGTGTTTCAGAGGCATTGGATCGTTATCCTTATGTTGGTCCTCCTAGAGAATTTGTCATAGAGTTGCTGGACCTAAGCTTGTGCCTCAACTACTTCAGATTTGACAACTCATTTTATCAGCAAATAGCAGGAACTGCTATGGGCTCAAATGTGGCCCCATCCCTGGCCAACCTATTTAGAGATAAATATGAAACATCGGTCATGGGCATTTTTGAAAAATCTGAAGTGAAGTTTTACCGTCGTTATATAGACGACCTTTTCATTATTTGGAATGGCACTGCTGAGGCTCTACAGAGTTGGTTTGACCAGTTAAACAAACTTGACAATCCAGTGAACTTTAAACTCAACATTCAAGACACAACGATTGAATTTCTGGACTTGAGGATTTTCAAAAAAGGCCAGCAGCATCTGGGAACTTCTTTGTTGTGTAAACCCACAGATCGGAACTCATTGCTCCATGCGAGTAGCAGCCATCCTACTAGTCTCCTAAAGGCAATTCCGAAAGTCCAACTATTGAGGGTGACAAGAAAGAACAGTGAACCTGAAATCATGTCGACACAACTAACAGCGATGGCTGAGAAATTTAAGCAGAGGGGCTATAATACTCATTTAATTGACCAGAACATGCGTGAGGTCATCGACTTGGAACCTGGGGGTCGAATGACAAAAGGAAGTGACACGAAAAGATTGACTTTCACTACAGCTTACAGTCCTACTATGAGTAAGATAGGCGCAAGTCTTAACCAACACTGGCACATTATCAAGAGCGATCCTTCCCTTCCATTTGATGAGTGGGACCACCCCAGAGTGGGCTACAAACAAAATAAAAATCTAAAAGATGCTTTAATGATCACAGATCCGGCTCATGGCTATACCTCATCTAATTGGTTACAGAGGAATAAGAAGAATGGCTGCCATAGGTGTACGGGCTGTACGACCTGCAGTTCCATGTTATCTGGTACAATATTTGGCCATCCCCACACCAATAGGAGGTTCAAGATTAGACACTTTATCACGTGTACTACAACTCATGTGGTATATCTCCTCAATTGCTGTTGTGGGCGTTTCTATGTCGGAAAAACGACTGACGATGCCAGGACAAGATTTGCAAACCATAGGTCAGCAATTAGGATAGCCCTGAAGAACAAGACAAGTGATCAACCAGTGGCTAGACACTTTTTAGAGGCTGGCCATACAGTGAATGATTTGCGTTTTGTCCTAATTGACCACATCCCTCCACTAAGACGTGGAGGTGACCGTAACAAGTTCCTTCTTCAAACAGAATCAAGGTGGATTCATCGTTTGAATACAACGCAACCCAATGGACTGAATACTGTGTGGGACTGGCATTGCTTTTTGTAAACTCTGTTTCTTCCTATACCATATGAGATGCCTGTTACTTTAATGGGAGCCACTATCCATTGGCTCTGCCTATATGAGAGTCCTGATCTATTACTAGAATTCATTTTCCCTTATTTTAGGGACATGAGCGCGAGTGTGCCCTTATGGCTATATTATGTTCAATCCCTCCCTTACTCTCTATAAAAAAAAAATTGGAATAATGTTTTGAGGAACATATGCGTGTGTCATGCTCTATGTATAGACTTGGTGTAACCTATCATAAGTACCATTCTATTTGACTTTCATTATTTAATTTTTAAACAATTAATTTTTTAAACAGTAAAGTCATGGTCCACTATTACAATCAGTAACTGATTTCTTAAAACTTGGAGTTGTGAGGGAGATCGTATTGTTTGTATGTTTATGGTGATTTGATATTGTGTTTACTTTCACTATATAAATGTTCACGTCTGGTCACGGCGTCTTGGTATAACACAAGTTCACACCAATATGGGGATATAATAATAATATATCCACGAATAGAGAGAATATGGGTTTTTGGCCACAGTCTCTATCCCTTAATTCATATGACAGTGCCATTACAATGTTTATGAGTATATTATATTATTTATGAGGTTTAGGGTCACTTCTGTATTTATGTTGTAATTTGGGCGCACTTTACCTATTATCAGTATTATTAATTATTTGAATAAGTGATGACACTGGCTTTACACTAATCATGATAGTAGTTTTCATCTATCCAGAGTTTTTATTTCTGTATTTCTATTATCTTCCATGTACAATTTGTGTGTCTAGGGCTCCTCTTGCCGGGTTATACGTCTATTTGGCTCACTGAGGTATGGTTGCTATGACTCCGTAACTAAACTTGACTGCGCTGTATATGCGCTGTGTTGATGCCGGTCGTCTAGGCAACGGATATGCTGTGACGTTTCTTTCTCGCCCCTCCCCCTACTTCCGTTTTTTCGGCGTTACCATCGCCATGTTGCGTGGCTGTGTGCATTCATTATGCACTGTTATAGAGTTTGTTTGGCGGTTCTCCGGTCAGTAATACGATTTAGTTGTCAGGTAGGAAGCCATCTCAATGGCATGATAAGTTAAGTTATAAATTGCAATTGGCAATGTTATAAAACCGTAACTGGCGATGGTACATTGATATGTTTGCACCAGGTTTTAACCATTGAAACATTGACACATATGTTACTATCTGAGGCCCTTCAACACTGTCTTGCAATATTAAGTAAATATATAGGGGGGTAGTTATCAAGCCGTCAACGTTCCTGCCTTCGCCGGCCCAATACGCCCGCCTAAGCTCGCCTACCTTCGCCGCCGCGGACCTGAAAAAATACGCCTAAGTTATCAAAAAAGCTGTCAAAAAGCCGCGGGGCGATGAGCAGCGGACTGTGAGAGTTATCACACATCCGATCTCGCTGCTCTTCGGCTGTTTGACAGCTTTCTTGCTAGCCTGTCACTAAGCACTCACACTAAACTGCACTGTTCTACCCCCTATACCGGCGCCCCCGGCAACTAAATAAAGTTACTAACCCCTAAACCGCCGCTCCTAGACCCTGCCACAACTATTAAAAATGTATTAACCCCTAAACCGCCGCTCCTAGACCCCGCCGCAACTCTTATAAATGTATTAACCCCTAAACCGCCGCTCCCGGACACCGCTGCCACCTACATTACACCTAGTAACCCCTATCCTGCCCCCCTATACCGCCACCCTCTATAATAAAGTTATTAACCCCTATCCTGCTGATCCCGCACCTCGCCGCAAATAAAAAAATAGTTTAACCCCTAAACCGCCGCTCTCTGAACCCGCCGCAACCTATATTAAATTTATTAACCCCTATCCTGCCCCCCCTACACCGTCGCCACCTATATTAAATTTATTAACCCCTATCCTGCCCCCCCTACACCGTCGGCACCTATATTAAATTTATTAACCCCTATCCTGCCCCCCACTACACCGCCGCCACTGTAATAAAATTATTAACCCCTAAACCTAAGTCTAACACTAACCCTAACACCCCCCTAACTTAAATATTAATTAAATAAATCTAAATCATATTTCTATTATGAACTAAATTAATCCTATTTAAAACTAAATACTTACCTGTAAAATAAACCCTAATATAGCTACAATATAAATAATAATTATATTGTAGCTATCTTAGGATTTATATTTATTTTACAGGCAACTTTGTATTTATTTTAGCTAGTTAGAATAGTTATTAAATAGTTATTAACTATTTAATAACTACCTAGCTAAAAGAAATACAAAATTACCTGTAAAATAAATCCTAACCTAAGTTACAATTAAACCTAACACTACACTATCATTAAATTAATTAAATAAACTACCTACAAATAACTACAATTAAATACAATTACATAAACTAACTAAAGTACAAAAAATAAAAAAAGCTAAGTTACAAAAAATAAAAAATAAGTTACAAACATTTTAAAAATATTACAACAATTTTAAGCTACTTACACCTAATCTAAGCCCCCTAATAAAATAACAAACCCCCCCAAAATAAAAAAATGCCCTACCCTATTCTAAATTAAATAAAGTTCAAAGCTCTTTTACCTTACCAGCCCTTAAAAGGGCCATTTGTGGGGGCATGCCCCAAAACGTTCAGCTCTTTTGCCTGTAAAAGAAAAATACAACCCCCCCCCAACATTAAAACCCACCACCCACATACCCCTAATCTAACCCAAAACCCCTTACAAAAACCTAACACTACCCCCCTGAAGATCATCCTACCTTGAGTCGTCTTCACTCAGCCGAGCAGCGATGGAACCGAAGTGGACATCCGGAGCGGAAGAAGTTAATCCTCCAAGCGGCGCTGAAGAAATCTTCCATCCGATGAAGTCATCATCCAGGCGGCGCTGAAGAAGTCTTCGATCCGGGCGATGTCATCTTCCAAGAGGCGCTGAAGAGGTCTTCTATCCTTGCGATGTCATCTTCCAAGCCGGGTCTTGAATTTTCCTCCCGCCGACGCGGAACCTCCTTCTTCACCGACGGACTACGACGAATGAAGGCTCCTTTAAGGGACGCCATCCAAGATGGCGTCCCTTCAATTCCGATTGGCTGATAGGATTCTATCAGCCAATCGGAATTAAGGTAGGAAAAATCTGATTGGCTGATGGAATCAGCCAATCAGATTCAAGTTCAATCCGATTGGCTGATCCAATCAGCCAATCAGATTGAGCTTGCATTCTATTGGCTGATCGGAACAGTTAGATTAGGTGTAATTAGCTTAAAATTGTAATATTTTTAAAATGTTTGTAACTTATTTTTTTATTTTTTGTAACTTAGCTTTTTTATTTTTTGTACTTTAGTTAGTTTATGTAATTGTATTTAATTGTAGTTATTTGTAGGTAGTTTATTTAATTAATTTAATGATAGTGTAGTATTAGGTTTAATTGTAACTTAGGTTAGGATTTATTTTACAGGTAATTTTGTATTTCTTTTAGCTAGGTAGTTATTAAATAGTTAATAACTATTTAATAACTATTCTAACTAGCTAAAATAAATACAAAGTTGCCTGTAAAATAAATATAAATCCTAAGATAGCTACAATGTAATTATTATTTATATTGTAGCTATCTTAGGGTTTATTTTACAGGTAAGTATTTAGTTTTAAATAGGAATAATTTATTAAAGTATAGTGTAGTGTTAGGTGTAATTATAACTTAGGTTAGGATTTATTTTACAGGTACTTTTCTCTTTATTTTAGCTAGGTAAGCTATTAAATAGTTAATAACTATTTAATAGCTATTGTACCTAGTTAAAATAAATTGAAAGTTGCCTGTAAAATAAAAATAAATCCTAAGATAGCTAGAATATAATTATTATTTATATTGTAGCTATATTAGGGTTTATTTTAAAGGTAAGTATTTAGTTTTAAATAGGATTCATTTAGTTAATAATAAAAATATGATTTAGATTTATTTAATTAATATTTAAGTTAGGGGGGCGTTAGGGTTAGTGTTAGACTTAGGTTTAGGGGTGGGCAGGATAGGGGTTAATAAATTTATTATAGGTGGCGACGGTGTAGGGGGGGCAGATTAGGGGTTAATACATTTATTATAGGTGGCGACGGTGTAGGGGGGGCAGGATAGGGGTTAATACATTTAATATAGGTTGCGGCGGGTTCAGGGAGTGGCGGTTTAGGGGTTAATACATTTATTATAGTTGCGGTGGGCTCCGGGAGCGGCGGTTTAGGGGTTAATATGTATAGAATAGCTTGCGGTGGGCTCCGGGAGCGGCGGTTTAGGGGGTAATAACTTTATTTAGTTTCGGCGGTGTAGGGGGGACAGATTAGTGGTGTTTAGACTCGGGGTACGTGTTAGGGTGTTAGGTGTAGACATCTCCCATAGGAATGAATGGGATGTCTGGCAGCAGCGAACTTGTACTTTCGCTATGGTCAGACTCCCATTGATTCCTATGGGATCCGCCGCCTCCAGGGGTGGCGGTTTGAAAACCAGGTACGCTGGGCCGTAAAAGTGCCGAGCGTACCTGCTAGTTTTTTGATAACTAGCAAAAGTAGTGAGAATGTGCCGCACTTGTGTGCGGAACATCTGGAGTGACGTAAGAATCGATCTGTGTCGGACGGAGTCCGGCGGATCGAAGCTTACATCACAAAATTCTACTTTTGCCGGTCTTTAGCCTTTGATAACTAAGGCGAATCAGCCTCGCCACAAATACGCTGCGGAATTCCAGCGTATTTGAGGTTGACGGCTTGATAACTACCCCCCATAGTGTTTAATTACCAATGAAGGCTTCAAGTCCAATATACTGTTGGGTTATTATAGTTAATATAGTGTTTTGTCACCTATTTCTATATAATCACTGATTAGCTTTATGAATGTTTTTCAGCATTGTATATTTATTTGTCACTTACATCAATACTGCTACTTTGTTTAGGTGGTTGCCATGACTGCATTTTGGAGGTTTTTGGTCTTAATTGGGGGGAGGGGTTATCACTCTGTTTGCACTATAAATTGCATGTGTTGCCATTACACTATGTTTGAGGAAGGGGATACTCTATCTCCGAAACGTTACATTAAAAGTGTGTTTTTTGAAGAAAAGACCAGTGAGTGCAAGTTCTTGTTACCTTTATTCATTGTTCACTAGCACCCTGGCATTTTGACCTTGAAGTGAGAGTGCTCTTCCATGGGATTATATATATATATATATATATATATATATATACACATACATATACATACATATATATATATATATATATATATATACATACCTACATACACACATACACACATACACACATATATATATATATTCAGACTGTATTGTAGTTTGTAATTTGTCCCTCTATAAGTTATTGCTCCCATCACCTCTCTAAATAATTAGTAAAAGAGGCAAGGGGCACATGCACAGAGAAGAAAGAAGAATTTGATACAAAGCTTTATACACAGTACAACATATATTGTAAGCATCAACTTACATTTAAGTATAGGATCTTTAACCTCTCACTTTTTCAAAAACCTTTATTAATCTAATGGAAGGTTTTTGAAAACATGTTTCCCTCTTAGAAAGAGAAAATACCAACATAGGGTAGGTTTTCCTAATGGGATATGCTCACAGGAAACACATGGTTGACAAAATAAACTTTCGGCTAGATTACGAGTTTTTTGTTATGAGCTGTACGGTGCTAACATGCAGTTTTTTCTCACCGCTCACTTACCTACAGCGCTGGTATTACGGGTTTTTACAAACCCGGCGTTAAAAGACAAGAAGTGAGAGTAGAGCAAAATTGAGCTCCAAACCGCACTCCAATACCAGCGCTGCTTAAGTCAGTGGTGAGCTGGTCGTACGTGCTTGTGCATGATTTCCCCATAGACATCAATGGGGAGGGCCGGCTGAGAAAAAGTCTAACACCTGCAAAAAAGCAGCGTAAATCTCAGTAACGCAGCCCCATTGATTCCTATGGGGAAACTAAAATTATGTTTACTCCTAACATGAGTCTAAACACCCCTAATCTTATACTTATTAACCCCTAATTTGTCGACCCGACATCGCCGCCACCTACATTATACTTATTAACCCCTAATCTGCCGCTCCGGACATCACTGCAACCTACCTTCACTTATTAACCCCTAATCTGCCGCCCCCAACGTCGCAGCCACTATTCTAAATTTATTAACCCCTAAACCTAAGTCTAACCCTAACACCCCCTAACTTAAATATAATTAAAATAAATCTAAATAAAAATTACTATTACGTAAATAATTCCTATTTAAAACTAAATACTTACCTATAAAATAAACCCTAAGCTAGCTACAATATAACTAATAGTTACATTGTATCTTGCTTAGGGTTTATTTTTATTTTACAGGCAAGTTTGTATTTATTTTAACTAGGTACAATAGTTACTAAATAGTTATTAACTATTTAATAACTACTTAGCTAAAATAAATACAAATTTACCTGTAAAATAAAACCTATTCTGTTACACTAACACCTAACACTACACTACAATTAAATAAATTAACTAAATTAAATACAATTAAATAAATTAAATTAGCCAAATCACAAAAAACCCCCACTAAATTACAGAAAATAAAAAACAAATTACAAGATATTTAAACTAATTACACCTAATCTAATAGCCCTATCAAAATAAAAAAGCCCCCCCAAAATAAAAAAACCCCTAGCCTAAACTAAACTATCAATAGCCCATAAAAGGGCCTTTTGTGGGGCATTGCCCCAAATAAATCAGCTCTTTTACCTGTATAAAAAAATACAAACAAACCCCCCAACAGTAAAACCCACCACCCACACAACCAACCCCTTAAATAAAAGCCTAACTAATAAAACCTAAGCTCCCCATTGCCCTGAAAAGGACATTTGGATGGTCATTGCCCTTTAAAGGGCATTTAGCTCTATTGCAGGCCCAAAGCCCTAACCTAAAAAATAAACCCACCCAAAACACCCTTAAAAAAATCCTAACACTAACCCATGAAGATTCACTTACCGGGAGAAGTCTTAATCCAAGCGACAAGATTTCTTCAACGAAGCCGGTAGAAGTGGTCCTCCAGACGGGCAGAATTGGTCCTCCAGATGGGCAGAAGTCTTCATCCAGACGGCATCTTCTATCTTCATCCTTCTGGCGCGGAGCGGGTCCATCTTCAAGACATCCGACGCGGAGCATCCTCTTCTTCCCTTAGATTCCGATTGGCTGATAGAATTCTATCAGCCAATCGGAATTAAGGTAGAAAAAATCCTATTGGCTGATTGGGTCAGCCAATAGTATTGAGCTCGCATTCTATTGGCTGTTCCAATCAGCCAATGGAATGCGAGCTCAATCCTATTGGCTGATCGGATCAGCCAATAGGATTGAAGTTCAATCCTATTGGCTTATCCAATCAGCCAATAGGACTTTTTCCACCTTAATTCTGATTGGCTGATAGAATTCTATCATCCATTCAGAATCTAAGGGACGCCATCTTGGATGACATCACTTAAAGGTACCTTCATTCGTCGGATAGTCGTCGTTGGAAGAGGATGCTCAGCGCCGGTAGTCTTGAAGATGGACCCGCTCCGCGCCGGATGGATGAAGAAAGAAGATGCTGTCTGGATGAAGAATTCTGCCCACCTGGAGGACCACTTCTCCCGGCTTGGATGAAGACTTCTCCTGGCTTCGTTGACGACTTCTTGCCGCTTCAATGAGGACTTCTCCCGGCTTCGTTGAGGATGGATGTCGGATCTTCAAAACTGTAAGTGGATCTTCAGGGGGTTAGTGTTAGGTTTTTTTAAGGGTTTATTGGGTGGGTTTTATTTTTAGGTTAGGGCTTTGGGCAGCAATAGAGCTAAATGCCCTTTTAAGGGCAATGCCCATCCAAATGCCCTTTTCAGGGCAATGGGGAGCTTAGGTTTTCTTAGTTAGGGTTTTATTTGTGGGGCTGGTTGTGTGGGTGGTGGGTTTTACTGTTGGGGGTTGTTTGTATTTTTTTTTCAGGTAAAAGAGCTGATTTCCTTGGGGCAATGCCCCGCAAAAGGCCCTTTTAAGGGCTATTGGTAGTTTAGTTAAGGCTAGGGTTTTTTTTATTTTGGGGGGGGCTTTTTTATTTTGATAGGGCTATTAGATTAGTTGTAATTAGTTTAAAGATCTTGTAATTTGTTTATTATTTTCTGTAATTTAGTGGGGGGGGTTTTGTAATGTAGCTAATTGTATTGAATTTAGTTAATTGTATTTCATTTGGGGAATTTATTTAATTGTAGTGTAGTGTTAGGTGTTAGTGTAACTTAGGTTAGGTTTTATTTTACAGGTCAATTTGTATTTATTTTAACTAGGTAGTTTATTAAATAGTTAATAACTATTTAGTAACTATTCTACCTAGTTAAAATAAATACAAACTTGCCTGTAAAATTAAAATAAACCCTAAGATAGATACAATGTAACTATTAGTTATATTGTAGCTAGCTTAGGGTTTATTTTACAGGTAAGTATTTAGTTTTAAATAGGAATTATTTAGTTATTAATAGTAGGTTTTATTTAGATTTATTTTAATTATATTTGTTAGGGGGTTTTAGGGTTAGGGTTAGACTTAGATTTAGGGGTTAATAAATTTAATATAGTGGCCGCGACGTTGGGGGCGGCAGATTAGGGGTTAATAATATTTAACTAATGTTTACGAGGTGGGAGTGCGGCGGTTTAGGGGTTAATATGTTTATTCTAGTGGCGGCAATGTCGGGAGTGGCAGATTAGGGGTTAATAATTTTATTTTAGTGTTTGCGATGTGGGAGGGCCTCGGTTTAGGGGTTAATAGGTAGTTTATGGGTGTTAGTGTACTTTTTATTGGGCAGAAGTCTTCATCCAAGCGGGCAGAAGCCCTCATCCAAGCGGCCAGAACTCTTCATCCAGACGGCATCTTCTATCTTCATCCATCCGGCACAGAGCGGGTCCATCTTCAAGACATCCGGCGCGGAACATCCTCTTCTTCCGATGGTCACTGAAGAATGAAGTTTCCCTTTAAGTGATGTCATCCAAGATGGCGTCCCTTACATTGTGATTGTCTGATAGAATTCTATCAGCCAATAGGAATTAAAGGTTAAAAAATTCCATTGGCTGTTGCCATCAGCCAATAAGATTGAGCTTTCATCCAATCGGAATGTAAGGGACACCATCTTGGATGACGTCACTTAAAGGGAAACTTCAATGTTCAGCGACCATCGGAAGAAGAGGATGTCTTGAAGATGGACCTGCTCCACGCCGGATGGATGAAGATAGAAGATGCCGTCTGGATGAAGATTTCTGGCCGATTCGAGTAGGACTTCTGACCGCTTTGATGAGGACTTTGCCGGCTGGATGAGGATGGATGTCCATACTTCAAAAACTGTAAGTGGATCTTCGGGGGTTAGTGTTAGGTTTTTTTAAGGGTTTTTTTGGATGGGTTTTATTTTTAGCTTAGGGTTTGGGCACTTCGTAAAAGAGCTGATTGCCCTTTTCAGGGCATGGCAAAAGAGCTAAATGCCCTTTTAAGAGCAATGCCCATACAAATGCCCTTTTCAAGGCAATGGTTAGCTTAGGTTTATTTAGATAGGTTTTTATTTGGGGGGTTTGGTTGTGTGGGTGGTGGGTTTTACTGTTGGGGGGTTGTTTGTATTTTTTTTTACAGGTAAAAGAGCTGATTTCTTTGGGGCAATGCCCCACAAAAGGCCCTTTTAAGGACTATTGGCAGTTTGGTGTAGGGTAGGGGTTTTTTTATTTTGGGGTGGGGGGGGTTTATTTTGATATGGCTATTAGATTCTGAGTAATTTTGTTGTTTTTTTTTTATAAATTTGTTTTTTATTTTTTGTAATTTAGCGTTTATTTTTTTTTGTAATTTAGATAATTGTCTTTTATTAATTTAATTTACTTATTTTATTGCAATGTTAGGTTTTAGTGTAAGGCAGGTTAGGTTTTATTTTACAGGTAACTTTGTAATTATTTTAACTAGGTAGTTATTAAATAGTTAATAACTATTTACTAACTAGTGTAGTCTAGTTAAAATAAATACAAACTTACCTGTGAAATAAAAATAAAACCTAAGCTAGCTACAATATAACTATTAGTTATATTGTAACTAGCTTAGGTTTTATTTTACAGGTAATTATGTATTTTGTTTTAAATAGTTATTATTTAGGTAATAATTGTAAGTTTTATTTAGATTTATTTTAATTATATTTAAGTTAGGGGGTGTTAGGGTTAGAGTTACGTTATGGTTAGGTTTAGGGGTTAATATATTTATGTAGTGATGCGGGAGGGCGGCGGTTTAGGGGTTAATAGGTTTATTATAGAGACGGTGTGGGCGGACGGCTGATTAGGGGTTAATAATATTTAAATAGTGTTTGTGATACGGGAGTGCGGCGGTTTAGGTGTCAAAAAGTTTATTATAGTGGCGACGAAGTCGGGGAGCAGCGGAATAGGGGTTAATACATTTTTTAAGTGGCGATGATCTCCGGAGCGGCAGATTAGGGGTTAATTAATTTATTCTAGTGTTTGTGATGCGGGAGATCCTCGGTTTAGGGGTTAATAGATAGTTTATGGGTGTTAGTATACTTTTTAACACTTTAGTTATGAGTTTTATGCTACAGCTTTGTAACGTAAAACTCATAACTACTGATTTTAGATGGCAGTATGAATCTTGTGGTTATAGACTGTACCGCTCACTTTTTGGCCTCCCAGGCAAACTTGTAATACGGCGCTATGGGAGTCCCATTGAAAAAGGACTTTTTTAAAAGTGCGGTACTGATGTTGCGTGACGGCCAAAAAGGTGTGCGGTACACCTATACCTGCAAGATCTGTAATAGCGGCGTTAGGGTAAAGGCATCATTATGAAGCATAACAATGCTTTTTCACTCATAACACAAAACTCGTAATCTAGCTGATAATATTTTATTATATATTTTTATTTATAAACATGTTCTGTGAACTATGTGACAAATAAAACGTTTATTATTTCATAATTTCATAATGTCTTTTTAGTTACAGTCCTTCATAATTATAAAAAAGGAATCTTAAATAATTAGTCTGTATTGAGCATGGTAAACTTGGTCACATGACATTAAAAAAAAAGTATTGGTAATTGGTATCGGCGAGTATTTGCAAACAAGTATCGGTTCTTGTACTCTGTCTTAAAAAAATGGTATTGGTGCAACCCTAATGTCTATATGTTTTCAGTACCTCACAGTTCATTATTTTCCTGTGGGTAATATTGATTTCAGCTCCATTTAAATAAATATAGCTGGTCTGGGTGTGTCTGTTAGTAGATTCAAAACACAAAGTCGCAAGTCATAAAGATATTGCCTTTCTGCATATGGGATCGTTTTTTAAATCATTTTGGACTTGTATTAGGAATTAAAGTTTCTAAATTCAAACCAATAGCATCAACTAAAGATAATTATTTGTTCCTAGTACCGGACCTAGTATGTAAAGTATCTATTCCAGCTGTTACAGACAGCAAGAGGCTACAGTCCTACACGATAGATCTATGATGAAAACATATATACATAGTGTGCTGATGGGGGGCACCCAGGCCTGGTCACCCATCTATATATGTTTAAAAGAATGTACAGCTTTGGATTATCACGGCCAAGATAAGGGGTATGTCTTTCCAGTACAATCATGGAAAACAAAATATTCCAAATCAAAAAGGTCCAGATTTGAATAAATAAAATCACAAAACTGTTATGTACAGTTCTTGAATGACAAGTCAATTTTACGGTCCATTTTTTACAGGCACAAAATGAATTGAGAATTAGAGAATCTTTGTCCATCCACAAATAAAAATAATATTGTTTATTAATGATATTTTTATGAATGATACCGGGTTGTTAGGGGAAGTGCCTACATGATACTGAGTGAGTACCTGCTGCAGTGTTGTGGGGTTGCAAGGTATCCCATATCCCTGCAATTACAGCACCTGTAGCAGGGGATCAGGAAATTCTTTTATACAGTAAAGTATATATATGTATCCTGGTCTGTGTGGCCAAAAATCCTAGCACCGGCCCTGCCCATAATAATCCAGTTTTGTCCCAGTTTGGTGCCTTAGGCTTCAGGCACCTACTAGGAGCTAAGTCAAGAAGGTGAACTTTTAAATACAGAAGCCTAGGACCTTAACAATAATTGTGGATTCCAACATTATAACTCTTGCATCATCTAAAGAAGATCAACATCCTGCAGCTGGCACAAGTAAGCCTGGCAGAGCGACCCACTGCCTGAACTCGCTTTTCTCCCTGGGTCTGTTAACACCACCGGTGGTGCCGGAACTTGCAGTGATACCCACAAGACCTGTTATAAGTGTACACAGCATGTAATTTCTGAAGCTGCCTGTGACTGTGTATTATTTTAGTTAAACAAGATACCATTTTAGTTCTGACCTGAAGATTTTGGATTGTTATATATAGAACACTCTCACTAGGAGAAATCTCTCCAGAGTTATCTGACATGCATACTGATGTTGACTCACAGATACAGACTCTAATTCTAGTGCGCACTCTAGTATCTCTCCCTCATAACATTATTTAACTAGAGAAACATAGATTTAATGCACATAAAAATGTGATAATCAGGTAATACACTCATTACTTATTACTTGAGTAAGCTTACTCAAGAGCAGGGCTATCCAAACTATGGCACAAGGGACACTTGTGACTCTCCAAGATTTTTTGTGTGTCCCTCAGAACCACTGAGTAAAAAGCAGACATAAGAATTTTATTATTGAAAAAGCAGTTCCACACTTCTCATTAGGGCCCCGATTCTAAAAAAATGACTAGTCAAAACGTGTTTTCTTTCATGTAATTGGCAAGAGTGAGCTAGTGATGTATGGGATATACAATCCTACCAGGAGGGGCAAAGTTTCCCAAACCTCAAAATGCCTATAAATACACCCCTCACCACACCCACAATTCAGTTTTACAAACTTTGCCTCCTATGGAAGTGGTAAAGTAAGTTGATGCTTGGTTTTTATGATTTCCTCTGTGATAAGCGCTTCTAAACATTCTGAAGCCCAATTCCTCTCAGAGTACAGTGTTTGTCAGAGGGATGTGAAGAGAGTATCGCCAATTGATTTTATGGTTTCCCTCGTGGGAAATCTTTTCAAAGGTTCTCTGTTATCGGTCGTAGGGATTCATCTCCTACCTCCCTTTTCAGATCGACAATATACTCATATACCATTACCTCTGCTGATAGCTTTCAGTATTGGTTTGGCTATCTGCTATATGTGGATGGGTGTCTTTCGGTAACTATGTGTCATTATTTAAGACACTCTCAGCTATGGTTTGGCGCTTTATGTATAAAGTTTTAAATATATGTATTTTACTTATATTTGTCATGAGTCAGGTCTATGTGTATTTCCCTTTGCAGTCTGACAATTTTGTTATGGGAATCATGTTTTAGGAAGTTTGTCTTACCTGGGGTATAGTCTTTTTTTCATTTGACTTGTTTTTTCTTTAAAAAACTTGCGGGCAAATTAGGCTCACGAGGGCGCAAAATGCTGTTTTTTATTGCTTCATTCTTGGTGTGAGAATTTTTTGGGCGCGAATGTGCATCTGTAGTGACGCAAGTTCGTCATTTCCTGAGTCTTAGTTGACTCTAGGTAGTTTGGCGCAAAATTGTGTTTGTTATGATTCGAGTTGCGTCATTTCTGGATGTTTTTGGCGCCAAAACATTTCTCAACTTCCTTTTGCATTGTGCGTCACACTTGGCGCCAAAAAAAAAGTTTTATTTTACCTCACTTCCTATATGCTCCTTTCCTTCTTTATGCTCAGAGGGCTATGCTATTTGCTTTTTTTGCCAATTTTAGCATTTGCATTTTTTTTCCCTTTCCTGAAACTGCTATATGTTCTGTTTAAATTTTCTTTTTTCTTTTACTATTTACAAGATGTCTCAATCTGATCCTGTCTCAGAAGCTGCTGTAGGAACCATGCTGCCTGAACACAGTTCTTCCAAAGCTAAGTGTATCTGTTGTGAGCTAGTGGAGTGAGGCATACAGAGAGCAATATACTCTCTATATGCAGCATTGCACCAGCAGCTCACAAGAGCTGCTGGTGCAATACCGCCCCCTGCAGACTCACGGCCAATCGGCTGCCAGCAGGGGGTGTCAATCAACACGATCGTACTCTGACAGACCTTTGTTAAATAGGCCCCTCTATCTCCAGCTGTAGTATGTAACAGTTGTCATGATAAGCTTTTGCATGCAGAAAAGGTTTCTATTAGTGCTATAAAAATGAAATGAAGTGCCGCAAGAACTCCTACTGCTTCCACCAGTCCAGTGGTGGAAGCAGTAGGAGTATAGACCTCGTGAATTCGGCACTTTGCCCTTTAGAGCCTACTGCCCTTCTTCTGCAGATGTGGTTCCCTGAGGGAGGTAGTCACAAGTAGCCAGGTTTCCAGATAGATTCAGAGTCCATGACTCTGTCCTTAACAGACAAGAGATGAATGAAATTGGTTTCTGCCTGTTGAAACCTTCAGTCTCGATCATTCCCTTCAGTGGCTATGTGCATGGAAGTTTTAGGTCTGATGACTGCAGCATCGGACGCGATCCCCTTTGCTCATTTTTATATGAGACCTCTGCAGCTTTGCATGCTGAATCAATGGTGCAGGGATTATACTCGGATATCACAGTTGATTTACTTAAATCCCAACATTCAACTCTCTCTGTCCTAGTGGTTGGACCATCATCAGATTCTTCAAGGGGCCTCTTTTGTTCGTCCTTCCTGGGCTGTGATTTAAAAAGATACGTCACTAGCTCATGGACTCTTGCCAATATGAAAGAAATTAATTTATCAGGTAAATTCTTACATAAATTATGTTTTTTCCATGCCAACAGTTGCAAGGGCAGACCTCACGGAATTCTATAAAAAGGGGGCTATCCCTGCGAGTGACGAGATGCCTCCCATAGAAATAATAAGGGCTCTCTGCTAAACGTTCACAATGGAGGACTAAATACAGAGGAAGAAACTGGAGTGTTTTAAAATATGAATATTATGCATAATACAAATCAAATTACGCTGTTTTTCTTTCAGAATAATTAGGGCTAGATTAAAAGTGGAGGGCTAAATTATAGCGCGCCCGCCAATAGGCAAATGTGTGCGTTTGCCTGCGCACAATAATTAATCAGCCAAGTCGCAAATGTGAAATACTTACAGTAAATACATAGTTAAACACTTAATTAAATATGAATATTGCATAAATATGATTTTTCATGTTTTTAGCTTCAATGCACTTTTATATATGTCTATATATGTGTACATATGTATTTATATGTGTATATATGTCTGTAAATACATAAATACACATATTAATACCTAAATACATATGTACAATTGCGCTCGAGTGAACGTGTTTACTTTCAACTTGTAATAAGCGCACTACTTCTGACGTGCACAAAGAGCAGCGATTAATCCCTTGTCGCTCACACGCAACGTTATCTAGCCCATATCCTTTGGCTACTCTTTTTTACTGTTATCTGCATGGTTAAAAAAAAAAAGAAAACAATAGCCAATCAACATCATTAGTGCTGAACTAATGCTTTATTGTATTAATTTCATCATAATCTCTTATAAGATTTCATAGTAAACCTAATTGAACTGAGGAGATAAATAAAGTGACTGTGCCTGCACATGCAAGATGCTCGCTCCCTTGAAAGTGCCAAAAATAATCATTTGCAAAAGATTAATCCTGAGCAAATAGCCTATGTTTAGAGACTGAGAAATGCATCACTTTTGTTTTATTAAATAACTTTTAATTCATCTATACACTTGCTTATGGCATTTGCTTTTTGGGATTATCTGAAGAGTATCCTGTAATCGTTTGGTGAAGTAGTCAGCTGGGTGGCTGTGAAGTCTCAGCTTGTTTATACTGCACCTGGAATTGCTCTTGTTTTGTAAGTTTCCACCTTTACTTTGGGTTATACTGTACTGTGCCATGTTGGCTTTTGCTTTATCATCATAGGAAGATACCTGGGTATCCCTCATGCAGAAGTCGTCATCTTCTATTGGAGATAGTTAGCTGGGCAGCTACAAAGTTCCAGCACATCTATACCGCACCACACAGATGCCGTTCTCTTGTTAATTCAACTGACTTATCACATCATTTAGTTTTTTTAAGACTGTACTATGCTATTTGGCGCCTTTGTTTTTTGTTTGTTTCATTGTTTTTTTCATTTGCAAAAGGATGTGGCTACTGAGGACATTTTGAGGGAAAATATATTTTGGAAATATATTCAGTTAAAACATAACAGAGACCAGGGGCGTGATCCGATAAAGATCGTAGTTTGCGGCTCAAGCGAGGGAACCCCCGCCGCCCGCAGTTTCAGCTTGCAACTCGAGCTATCCTATATACGGCGCCGTCAGAGGCTAAAGTGCCGTAAGTCTGACAAACCAGCGATGTCCAGAAATCTGCGTAAGTACAAATTTCTGGAGTCGCCAGTGACTTACAGCACTTTAGAAACTGCCGGCGCCTACAAAATCTAACTAAAGTTATAAAATCCCCCGTACGGTCTAACACGCCTCCCAAACATAGCCCGACACGTCTAACCCTCTATCCCCCCTCACTATCCTAACAATAAATGTATTAACCCCTTAACCGCCGCTCCCGGACCCCGCCGCCAGCTATATTAAATCTATAACCCCCTAATGTGAGCCCCTACCCCGCCGCCATCTATCTTACCTACCCCCTAAAGTGAGCCCCTACCCCACCGCCATCTATCTTACCTACCCCCTAAAGTGAGCCCCTACCCCGCCGCCATCTATCTTACCTACCCCCTAAAGTGAGCCCCCTAGCCCGCCGCCATCTATCTTACCTACCCCCTAAAGTGAGCCCCCTACCCCGCCACCATCTATCTTACCTACCCCCTAAAGTGAGCCCCCTACCCCGCCGCCATCTATCTTACCTACCCCCTAAAGTGAGCCCCTACCCCACCGCCATCTATCTTACCTACCCCCTAAAGTGAGACCCTACCCAGCCGCCATCTATTTTTAAAATATTAACCCCTAATTTAATCCCCCTACACCGCTGCCAGCTATATCAACTATATTAACCCTAATTATATTAGGGTTAATATAGTTAATATAGTTATTATATTATATATAGTAACTATATTAACCCTAATTATATTAGGGTTAATATAGTTAATATCGTTATTATAATATATATATATTAAGTATAATAACCCTATCTAACGCTAACACCCCTAACTAAATTCTTATTAAAATAGATCTAATTAATATTAATATTATTAATTAAAATATTCCTATTTAAATCTAAATACTTACCTATAAAATAAACCCTAAGATAGCTACAATGTAATTAATAATTACATTGTAGCTATTTTAGGGTTTATATTTATTTTACAGGTAACTTGGTATTTATTTTAACTAGGTACAATAGCTATTAAATAGTTAATAACTATTCAATAGCTACCTAGTTAAAATAATTACCAATTTACCTGTAAAATAAATCCTAACCTAAGTTACAAATACACCAACACTATCAATAAATTAAATAAACTACAAATATCTAAACTAAAATACAATAAAATAATCTAAACTAAATTACAAAAACAAACAAACACTAAATTACAAAAAATAAAAAAAAATATTACAAGATTTTTAAGCTAATTACACCAATTCTAAGCCCCCTAATAAAATAATAAAGCCCCCCAAATTAAAAAAATTTCCCTGCCCTATTCTAAATTAAAAAACCAATCAGCCAATCGGATTGAAATTGAATATGATTGGCTGATTCAATCAGCCAATCAGACTTTTCTACCTTAATTCTGATTGGCTGATAGAATCCTATCAGCCAATCGGAATTCGACGGACGCCATCTTGGATGACGTCATTTAAAGGTACCTCATTCCTCGTTTAGTCTTCGTGCCGGAGGGATGTTCCGCGGCGGAGGAGCGAAGAAAGAAGATTGAAGATGCCGCTTTGCTTGAAGACATCGCCGGATGGAAGAAGACATCGCCGGATGGAAGAAGACTTCACAGCCGCTTGATTGAAGACATCGCCCGGATGGAAGAAGACTTCACTGCCGCTTGATTGGACATCGCCCGGATCGGATGAAGAGTTCTGCCCGGCTGGGTGAAGACAAGTTAGGGAGATCTTCAGGGGGGTATTGATAGGTTTTTTTAAGGGGGTTTGGGTGGGTTTAGAATAGGGGTATGTGGGTGGTGGGTGTAATGTTGGGGGGGTATTGTATATTTATTTCAATGCAAAAGAGCAGAATTCTTTGGGGCATGCCCCGCAAAAGGCCTTTTTAAGGGCTGGTAAGGTAAAAGAGCTTTGAACTTTTTTAATTTAGAATAGGGCAGGGAAATTTTTTTATTTTGGGGGGGCTTTATTATTTTATTAGGGGGCTTAGAATAGGTGTAATTAGCTTAAAAATTTTGTAATTTTTTTTATTTTTTTGTAATTTAGTGTTTGTTTGTTTTTTAATTTAGTTTAGATTATTTTATTGTATTTTAGTTTAGATATTTGTAGTTTATTTATTTTATTGATAGTGTAGGTGTATTTGTAACTTAGGTTAGGATTTATTTTATAGGTAAATTGGTAATTATTTTAACTAGGTAGCTATTAAATAGTTATTAACTATTTAATAGCTATTGTACCTAGTTAAAATAAATACCAAGTTACCTGTAAAATAAATATAATCTCTAAAATAGCTACAAAGTAATTATTAATTACATTGTAGCTATCTTAGGGTTTATTTTATAGGTAAGTATTTAGATTTAAATAGGAATATTTTAATTAATAATATTAATATTAATTAGATCTATTTTAATAAGAATTTAGTTAGGGGTGTTATATATATTATAATAACGATATTAACTATATTAACCCTAATATAATTAGGGTTAATATAGTTACTATATATAATATAATAACTATATTAACTATATTAACCCTAATATAATTAGGGTTAATATAGTTAATATAGCTGGCAGCGGTGTAGGGGGATTAAATTAGGGGTTAATATTTTAAAAATAGATGGCGGCGGGGTAGGGGGCTCACTTTAGGGGGTAGGTAAGGTAGATGGCAGCGGTGTAAGGGACTCACATTAGGGGGTATGTAATGTAGCTTGCGACGGTGTAGGGGATCACATTAGGGGGTTATACTTTTAATGTTGGTGGCGGCGGGGTCCATGTGCGGCGGTTTAGGGATTAAATACTTTATTAGGGATTGCGGCGGGAGATCGCGGTTGACAGGTAGATAGACATTGCGCATGCGTTAGGTGTTAGGTTTATTTTGCAGCTAGTTTAGGGAGTTACGGGGCTCCAATAGACAGTGTAAGGCTTACTACGGCTGCATTTTGTGGCGAGGTGAAAATGGAGTAAGATTTCTCCATTTTCGCCACGTAAGTCCTTACGCTGTATATTGGATACCAAACTGCGCTGGTTTGGTATACCTGCCTATGGCCCAAAAAACTACGGGCGACGGCAGAAATATACGGGCGTAACTTCTAGGTTACGCCATATATAGGATACCAAACCAGCGCAAATTTCGGCGTCGCCGGCTTTTGCGGGCGACGCTGCATATTGGATCGGGCCCTGGGTTGTGCTATATGTTTTTAGAATTTAGACAGAAATTTTTTAACCCCTTGCCTATTTTAAGGACATTATTGAAAATACGACTGCAACCTCACCTGCGTATTATAATTAATTAAAGGTATATATCCATTTTTAAAGGGATGTGTTTGTTTAGATCCTTGTGTAGATAATAAATTTTTACTAGATTTAAATAATTATTTAATCATTTTATCATTTTAATCAATTGTGGGTTATAGCACTGGTAATTTATAATTAAATTAAAAGGACAGTAAAGTCCAAATTAAACTCATGATTCAGATAGGGCATGTATTTTAAAACAATTTTCCAATTTACTTTTATCATCAAATTTGCTTTGTACTCTTTGTATTCTTAGTTGAAAGCTAAGCCTAGGTAGGCTCATATGCTAATTTCTAAGCCCTTGAAAGCCGCCTCTGATCTGAATGTATTTAACAGTTTTTCACTGCTAGATGGCGTCATTAGTTCATGTGTGCCATATAGAGAACATTGTGCTCATGCCAGTGGAGTTATTTAAGAGTCAACACTAATTGCCTGAAATGCAAGTCTGTCAAAAGATCTGAGATAAGGAGGAGTATATTTATATACCACTGTTGGTTATGCAAAACTGGAAAATGGTAATAAAAAAAGCATTATCTGGGGGGCGGAGCCAGCCGTCGAAGAGACTAGCAGCACATTCAGTGAGCTCCTGGCTCTATATTTGATTATTGAGCTTTAATACTGAAAATTGAGCCTCTTTGGGGATTATTCTCAACATTTGTGTCAACATAGATTCAGATCTCCAGTTGAGAACGCATACCATACTTCTAAACAGGCGGAGAGGGCACTTTACATATGTGAGCCTGAACGCTGCCCAAACTGATTGGGAGACAGCGATAGCTAAGCTGTGATAGCAGATGATACCCTTGCTATAGAGCTTTGTGGTGGAATACCTTTTTCAAGGCAACAATGAAAGAGTTACTTGAAGACACACTCTGTAATTTACTAGGGGATTATATACTGGACTTACATCTAGTGCTTTTGGAGTGGCGTGAGAAAATAAATGTGCGCCACACATCCCAAGATGGCGCCGAATTACAGCTTAACACTCCTTCCCAGGGGGTGCCTTGCATTGTACCTGCTAAGGGGATCGCTATGGTGGAAGACAAAAAGGAGACAAGCTTTGGTGGTCAAGCGGAGGGGTTACTGGATGTACAAAAATTGAATGGCTATACACCTCTGTACCAGAACTATACTCCGGAGCTGATGGAAACATGCGTGAGAGAAGATGGAGGAGCAGCAGTTACCTTGAATCATATGGATGTCAATTTTGTTACTGGGCCTGGAGATAGTGCGATACCTTGCGATCTCCAGATAGAGGCTGGCCAGGCTCAGAGAAGGCGGAGGGACGACGGAGGTAGCCTGAAGCAAACTGGAAGGAAGCTGATTCTGAAGCCCGGCGGGCAAGATGACTTATACTTGCTGCTGCCAGAAATCCCCATGCACCTGGACTGTGTTCTCCAGTATTGTTCCGGTTCTGTGATTCAGAAACATAATGTGGTCTCTACGCTAAAATGGGCAGCTTGTGGAGGTGTGATACTGTGTAAGGCACAATCATTGTCACAATACAGATATGGCATCGGGTAAGGACATTTCTGACTGTACCTGATCCTTGCTGCCAGTTGTTTGAACTACCTAAGCTTACTACTGTCAACGATGCCTTTATTAGTTAGATGTTTTCTACCTCAAGTTCTAGAGTAGCACCCGATTACAAGACTCAGACTAGACAAAATAAGCATGGGGAAATCCTCTCTCAGCATGGGAACCCTTACACAGTTATTCTACAGAGTCTGCACATACTAGTTTATAAATATGCAGATGCCCTATCTCTGTTTTTGTTCTTTTTTTTGTTTTCAAGGTTTACTTCTGCTGACATGCTTATGTCAGTCATTTCAAGCTACACACTCAGCAATCTACTCTGTGACTAACCTCGATTAGTTAAACATTCAAGTTTGTCCATCCTATGGCTCTGGAGAATCGGAGTGGGCTATAGTTTACCGGACACTAGTTTTGGGTTGTGTCAGGTGAACTTTATTATTCCAGCAGGAAGACATGTTAAAATGACTGCTAAATGTGTAGGGTACACTGCTAGTTGCAGACAGTTCCCCCCTCTATGTTATGCGTATTATTGATTTACTACATGTGTTGTTCTTTTTCTCTAATTTTTCACAGGTTATTTTATGTTTATCAGTCCTGCAGGCTGCTAGTCTATTCTATGATAACCTTTATATTGATTGGTGCTCTGATATATCATTGGCGACATGTCTGTATTACCTAGTTAGAAAATGTTTGCTTCTCTGTTTGTGAACATATTAATATCTGTGCATACAGTCTATTTTACTATACAAAAATTGCTGAGAATTCCGCTAGGCTTATTAATAACAAAGTTCTCTCATAAAAAATAGGTACTGTTGAATGTACATTATATTTTGTCTGATATTTTGGCCTTCTAGATAACTCAGATTGTGGGCTCATATATTGCACGGGCCAATACCTTGCATTGAACAATGCCCTGTTATGCTCCAATATTAATTTTATCCTTTTATTACTTTATAGTTAACGAGCATTATGGTTGATGTTATAGGATAGTATATTCATATATATTATTGGCTTATACAGATTACTCTGATAGAGGACGGTACATTTTTGAGATCCAATACGCTTTCTAGATGTCACCACAGCCTAACTCACGATACCTAAGAGGCCATTTTCAAAATAATGTGTTATTTCTCCCTGAAACATATACATGTGTTAATGGTGGAAGTTTATTTGCTGAAGGATAGGTGAAGTGACACAATGTTAATTCTATCTAGGTCTGAACACGTGAACCGCCTTGTTGCGTGGCATAGGGCCCATGTCCACGCGATGGGGGGGTTTGACTTAAGTATAGACGACATTCACATACTTCACCATAGCTCAAGCACAATAGTATCTGAATTTATAATTTCCCTGCAAATGTGTTTTATTGGATGTTACAATTGTACCCCCATCAAGTTCCTTAGACTGTTTAATTGTTAATATGTATGTATACCCAATGATCTTATTGCTCTTAGCTCTCTATGTTTATTAACTCTTAAGATATGTAAATTGTTATTTAATGCCTGGCTGGCTGGCTCCGGTTTTCCCCCCCTAAGGGGTCTCCCCTTAGTAGTAGTTTAATTATTAAACATGGGAACACTGATTCCATTGAAAACCTCCCACTTATTATTCTTAAAGATGTGACAAGACAGCGGCTAATGATATTTTCCCCCCCTATTTGGTTTCAATCTGATAACTTATCTATCTATAAGCCTGAGGACCCAAAAAGAGTCCTATATGTTTGGTTTCAATCTGATAACTTATCTATCTATAAGCCTGAGGACCCAAAAAGAGTCCTATATGTTAAAGAACTAAAAAACCTGAGGCCAGCTGTTACGTTTCTTTTGACCACATAGAAATTACTACACTCCATGCAATATTTTTGTACCGATTTTAGGTATGGTTTGTTATGCTTAATGTATTGGAGGAGATGTATACTCTGGATAATTGTCCTTACGGGCTAAGGGCATATGGTTGTGGTTGTATGGTTATGCACTGTATTGTTTCTTTTTTTTGCCTCAATAAAAATATTTAAAAAAAAAAAAAAAAAAAAAAAAAAAAAAGCATTATCTATCCTTTTAAACAATAACATTTTTGGTGTTTACTGTCCCTTTAAGGTGTTTTTATGATGTAATCGCTGCTTTATTAGTGCACTTTTATTTGTATTGGAGTTATTCATGTTTCTTCCACATGGTGGCGATCATAATATTTCAATGTACAATGTATTACAAAATCAAAGTACAAAAACATCACATATTAGGATGTAGATAATGCTACATTTATATGATGATATAGTAGCTCTATCTCTATTCACCCCCTGTTTAGGGCCAAAATTTATTTGTAACTACTAGTGTGCTCTTCATCCCTGGCACCTGATGCCGTCGTGACCAGCTAAGGGCCAGTAAACAGGGGGTGAATCACACTCTCTTATGGTAATATAGGGTTATTTTAGGTAGAAGTTCCTCACTGCTATTAATGAAATACATAAAAGTTACATTTAAATAGTTACTATTTTTCCAGTAGGTGGAGTGCTAAAATCCTTTTTTTGTTTTGTGTTTCCTTTTTTCTGTTGCAATATTTACTTAAAGTGAAAGTCAATCCTAGCGGCTGCCAAGGGCGCAAAGCCGGCACATTTTTGGTTCAGCAACTGGGTAGCGCTTGCTGATTGGTGGTTACATTCAGACACCAATCAGCAATGGGTCGGCTCCTAAGCTTACATTCTTGCTTTTTAAAATATAGATACTAAGAGAACGAAGAAGAATTGATAATAGGAGTAATTTAGAAAGTTGCTTAAAATTGCATGTTCTATCTAAATCATACAAGTTTGATTTTGACTAAACTATCCCTTTAAGAATCCATATGTAGAATGTCTGTGACCTTTAAATGAAATCAGTCTCATAGTCCAAACGAGGACTGATTTCCAAAGTGTACCATAAGAAGCACTCTACTTAAAAGAGCTGCTCTTCCTCTTTCCACACCTGGACTTTAATAATACTATTAATTAATACTATGAATAATAATCAAAACAGAAGGCACCTGATGTTCATATCAGTGGGTTAATTATTTCCCTTCCATAAAAGTTAACAGGGTACTCACATTGGGGCATATTTATCAAGCTCTGTATGGAGCTTGATGCCCCGTGTTTCTGGTGACCCTTCAGGCTCGCCAGAAACACAGGTAATGAAGCAGCGATCTAAAGACCGCTGCTCCATAACCTGTCCGCCTGCTCTGAGGAGGCGGACAGAACTCGCAAGAAATCAACCCGACCGAATACGATCGGCTTGATTGACACCCCCTGCTAGCGGCCGATTGGCTGAAAATCTGCAGGGGGCGGTATTGCACCAGCAGTTCACAAGAACTGCTGGTGCAATGATAAATGCCAACAGCGTATGCTGTCGGAACTTATCGATGTGCGGCGGACATGATCCGCAATATCGGATCATGTCCGCTCGCACGTTCATAATTAGGCCCCATTGTGTTGCCGCACATAAGTGTGCTGTAAAAGGCGTGCGGGAAATTTGCAGTGTACCAGCTCCCTGACCCTGGATCACTGGAGCACACAGGAAGGTGCAGGAAATATGATCCACCTGATATCTGATTGGGCAGTACATAGTTAAAAGTGTACTCCAGGTATGTAACAGTGTAAACGTTTCTAGGAAGATATAATACAGGTTAAGTATAAAGCAGACAATTTAAGATGAAATAACAGTGTGTGAGAATATATTAGAAGATATGGGATGTGACCATTTTAGAGTATATACGATATGAATATGTGTTTTTATATAAGATAACATTGGAAAAATCTACATGAGTGTGTTCAGAATGATATACAATACAATCGCCTAGAGTTTTGAGCGCTATAGGGAAATTAACGAATGCAACAAAAGTGCTGTTATATAATCCCCTATAGCGCTGCCATTACAAGTTTTAAAAAACCCGGCTTGTGCGGGCGATATGGGGTTTTTTAGCTCCATACCGCACCAAAAACAAGTGCTGTTTTGACGTCCTCGTGCACGCTTTTCCCATAGACATCAATGGGGAGAGCGGGTCAGAAAAAGTCTAAACCTCTGGCCTCCCACATCACTACCACTAAATAAATCTATTAACCCCTAAACCGCCAGCCCCCCACATCTCAACAACCTAAATTAAACTATTAACCCCTACACCTACCCCTAAACCTAACCCTAAACCTAACACCTCCTAACTTTAACATAATTAAAATAGGTCTAAATTAAATTTACAATTATTAACTAAATAATACCTATTTAAAACTAAATACATATTTACCTGTGAAATAAAACCAAAGCTAGCTACAATATAACTAATAGTAAAATTGTAGCTAGCTTAGGTTTTATTTTTATTTCACAGGTAAGTTTGTATTTATTTTAACTAGGTAGACTAGTTAGTAAATAGTTATGAACTATTTACTAACTACCTAGTTAATTACAAAAAATAAAAAAACTACCAATACAAAAAACAAAAAAACCTACCATTACAAAAAAACAACGTAATTATCCAAAAAAATAAAAATTATTCCTATTCTAATACCCTTTAACCCTTTGGCTGCTAAGCCATTTCCCACCTGGGTGCTAATATTTAATTTGAATTTTTTTTTTTTTTATAGACCCCCAAGACTGTTGGAAAGGTTAGGCTATTACCTTTCCAACAGTGGGTCTTGGGGGTCTGTAGCTGCTTAGATGCCTGAGATACAGGCTTCTAAGCAGCATGCCCCCTCCTCCTATACTTAACATTGTTAAGTATAAATAAAGTTGCGTGGTGAATTCATTACATAATTGCGTGTGACGTCACGTGAAGCCCCGGTGATGCCTGTCACTATTCAGGCACGATCGCCGGGGTAGAAGCAGTTAGGAGCCCCCAGATCTCCCTCAAGGTGGGAGAGTGCTCATGACGGCTCTGAGCCGTCATTAGCACCAGAGTGAGAAACTCTGTGACGGCTCAGAGCCGTCATTAGCACTCAAAGGGTTAAAAAAAAAACACCCCAAAATAAAAAACCTAATCTAGAATAAACTACCAAGGGCCCTTAAAAGGGCCTTTTCGGGGGGCCTTAAAAGGGCCTTTTGTAGGGCATTGCCCTAAGTTAAACAGCTCTTTTGCTACAAAAAACAAACACCCCCACAAAATAACAAACAAATTATCAAAAATAATAAAAATTATTCCTATTCTAATACCCATTAAAAAAAAAACACCCCAAAATAAAAAAAACTAATCTAGAATAAAATACCAATGGCCCTTAAAAGGACCTTTTGTAGGGCATTGCCCTAAATATATCAGCTCTATTTATGAAAAAAAAAAAAAATACAAATACCCACTAATATTACAAACCCCCACCACCCCAAGCCCACAAAATAAAAAAAATTATCTAAAAAACTTAAGCTACTCATTTTCCTGAAAAGGGCATTTGGATGGGCATTGCTCTTAAAAGGGCATTTAGCTCTTTTACATGCCCAAACCCTAATCTAAAAATAAAACCCACCCAAAAAAACCTTTAAAAAACCTAACACTAACCCTTGACGATCCACTTACAGTTTTTGAAGTCCCGCTTGAACGATCTTCATCCTGGCGGAGAAGTCCTCATCCAGGCAGCGAGAAGTCTTCATCCAGGCGGCGAAGTCCTCATCCAAGCAGTGAGAAGTCTTCATCCAGACGGCCTCTTCACTCCTCATCCAGGCAGCGACCGTATAATGAGGATGCTCCGTGCCGGATGTCTTCACGATGGACCTGCTCCGCGCCGCTGGGATCAAGATAGAAGATGCCGTCTGGATGAAGATTGAAGAGGCCGCCTGGATGAAGACTTCTCATCACTTGGATGAGGACTTTACCGCCGGGATGAAGATTAAAGAAGCTGCCTGGGTGAAGACTTCTCACCGCCTGGATGAGGACTTCTCCGCCGGGATGAAGATCGTTCAAGCGGGACTTCAAAAACTGTAAGTGGATCGTCTGGGGTTAGTGTTTTTTTAAGGTTTTTTTTGGGTGGGTTTTATTTTTAGATTAGGGTTTGGGCATGTAAAAGAGCTAAATGCCCTTTTAAGGGCAATGTCCATCCAAATGATCTTTTCAGGGCAATGGGTAGCTTAGGTTTGTTTAGATTTATGTTTTTAATTTTGGGGGATGGTTGGGTGGTGGGTTTTACTGTTGGGGGGGTCTTTGTATTTTCTTTACAGGTAAAAGAGCTGTTTAACTTAGGGCAATTCCCTACAAAAGGCCCTTTTAAGGGCCATTGGTAGTTTATTGTAGGCTAGGTTTTTTTTTATTTTGGGTGGGCTTTTTTATTTTGATAGGGCTATTAGATTAGGTGTAATTCTTTTTTATGTTTGATAATTCCGTTTGTTATTTTCCGTAATTTAGTGTTTGTTATTTTTTGTAATTTAGTTTTTGTTTTTTTTTGTAATTAGATACTTTGTAATTTTTAGAGTAGTGTTAGGATTTTTTTAATGTGTAGTTTAGTTTAATTTAATTGGTATTTAGTTTAACTTTAGTTTAATAGTTATATTCGTTTAATTGTTAGTTTAAACTTAGTTTTTTTTAATTTGACAGGTAAATTTAAATTGAATTTAAGCTAGGGAAATTGTAATTTTAATATAATGTCAAGAGGGCGTTAGGTTTAGGGGTTTCTAGTTTAAATTAGTTTATTGCGATGTGGGGGACTTTTGGTTTAGGGGTCAATAGGTTTATTATAGTGGCGGCAGTGTAGGGCTTAATAACTTTAGTATAGTGGGGGCGATGTGGGTGGATGGCAGATTAGGGGTTAATAATATTTAAATAGTGTTTGCAATTCGGGAGGGCAGCGGTTTAGGGGTTAATAACTTTAGAGGGGTTAATAACTTTAGAATAGTGGTGACGATGTCAGGGAGCGGTGGAATAGGGGTTAATACATTTTCTTAGTGGCGGCGATGTCGGGAGCGGCAGATTAGGGGTTAATAAATGTATTATAGTATTTGTGATGCGGGAGGGCCTCAGTTTAGGGGTTAATAGATCATTTATCGATGTTAGTGCACTTTGTAGCAGTTTAGTTATGAGTTTTATGTTACAGATTTGTAGCGTAACACGTAACTACTGACTTTAGATGGCGGTACGGATCTTGTCGTTGTAGAGTGTAACGCTTGCTTTTTAGCCAGAACGTAAAACTTGTAATACCGGCGCTATGGGAATCCCATTAAAAAACGTCATTTTTACGAGTGCAGTACTGACGTTGCGTTACAGGCTAAAAGGCTTGCGGTACACCTATACCGACAAGACTTGTAATGGCTGCGGTGCTGTTTTAACGCTGAAATGACCATATTTTCAGCATTAAAAGACGAACGCACAAACTTGTAATCTAGCTGAATGTCTTTTATTGGCAAGTTAAACAGGATTTTGGATCAACAATTCCTAATCCTAAATGGGAATCTTTGAGTGAAATGTGGGCGTGCATAAGCCATACTCAGTTGTCAAACATTGGCCTTTTCTTATATGCAGAGCATCTTATGTGAGCTCTTAAACATTTTCTATAAAATAGACAAAGTACATGTTGTGCAGTCTTCAAATATATGATGAAAAAGCTCCAAAAGAAATCTATAAGGATGGGGTTAATATATTAGGAGACTCTGCTCCATCTTAACTAGGGTTCCCAGGTGTCTAGTATTCAACTGGACAGTCCAGTATTTTTTGCAGGCTGTTGAGTAAAATCTTCATAAATATACTGGACACTTCAATGTCCAGTTTTTAAAGTCCCAGTGACTTAGCCATATGTAAAACTTAACAGAGTTCAAATACAGAGCAGAAAAATGTAGGGAGCAATCAAGGGGGTCAAATTCCTGTTTACATTTTTTACTGGCAGCTAAAGAGGTAAAATTATTGATTTATATGTTAGTGGCAGCCAAGGGGTAAAATGACTGCTTAGTTGGGAAAAATATACATGTAGGATCCAGAGTGGAGGCTAATGTAGAGCTTTTGGGGACACTGTGTAACCCCACCTACCATTGTGCCCAGGCACCAACAGATTGTTTAGTATTTTTGTGGAGGACAGCCAGCAACCCTAATCTTAACCCACATTTTAAAAAAAAGTAGTGTAAGAGTTTTAAGATGGAAGAGAGTCATGTTAATATGTCCCACACTTTGGTCCCCCAACAAAAGTTTCCACTGAAAAAACTGTGGAGGAAATTCATGACACAGGGATAGGTGACCAAAGGTTGAGTCCATAGGGGTGTAATATAGCACAGTACAGACAATTTTAGTAGATTACTCTGACTTCAAACCAGAAGAGACAGCAGATGGTTAGTTCACAAGAATGTTTCATAAAATTCAATGGAATCCTGACATGAATGAGTCATGTATATACCACTTTGATCCAGAAACAATAACATAATCCAAATCGTGGAACAATTGTGGCTCTCCCACTCCTTGGAAATTTAGCATCCAAGCAGTTTCTGGGAAGGCTTGAATGATTGACTCTCTGTAGCATGCAGAGACCGTAACAGGTGGCTACTACACCAAATTGATTGGAAAATTGATGTGACAAATTAAGTCAAAAGGGCTGAATTATCAAGCTCCGAATGAAGCTTGATGGAAGGCTCGCCGGAAACAGATGTTATGAAGCAGCGGTCTAAAGACAGCTGCTCCATAACTTGTCCGCCTCCTCTGAGGCTGCGGACAGAAATCAACCCAATCGAATACGATCGGGTTGATTGACACCCCCTGCTAGCGGACGATTGGCTGCTAATCTGCAGGGGGCGGTATTGCACAAGCAGTTCTGGTGAACTGCTTGTGCAATGATAAATGCTGACAGCGTATGCTGTCTGCATTTATCAATGTGCAGTGGACATGATACGCTACATTGTATCATGTCCGCCCGCACTTTGATAAATATACCCCAAAAAGTGCTTTTCCCCAAAAACAATGATCCCTTGAACCCCTTCATATTCACCAGACATTGTTCCCAGTGACTATTACCTGTTTCAACATTTCAAGGATCTTTTGCAAAATAACGGGTTTTGTGAGAAGGCGATGAAGTGATGGTGTCTCTTTATGAGTGGCTGGACAAAGAACAAACTTTTTTAGCATGCTTATTGTGCTGGTATTACAAGTGGTGAGATAAGTGTTACACTTGAGTGCAATCCAAAATGTACAATTTAGAATTTTTTGAGACCTTTATCATTTGCTATTATGCTAGCTAGTATACTAGTAAATATTTTAAGTTATATTTGCACTTAAAGGGATATGAAACCCAATTTTTTTCTTTCATGATTCAGATAGAGCAGGCAATTTTGAACAACTTTCTAATATTCTCCAATTATCAAATTTTCTTCATTCTCTTGGTATCTTTATTTGAAAAGCAGGAATGTATAAGATTAGGAGCCGGCCCAGTAGAGCAAAGAAAAATTGATAAAAGGAGTAAATTAGAAAGTTGCTTACAATTGCATGCTCTATCTGAATCATGAAAGAAAATATTTTGGTTTCATATCCCTTTAAATACATAAAAAAAAGGTTTATTAATAAAAAAAATAAAGTGTTTTTTGGCAGAATAAAAGGCATATGGGACTGTATATGACAAGGGGTGGGACCCTTAAAAAAATGCCCAGCACCATTATCCTCCTCCTACAAACTTTACAGTAGGCACTATACATCCATCAGAGTGCCAGATAGTGAAGTGTGATTAATCAGCTTTACATCCCTCCAGCGGCGACGTACTTTATATCACTCTAATTGCGACGTGCTATACATTACTCTAATGACAACGTACTTTACATCACTCTAATTGCGACGTGCTATACATTACTCTAATGACGACGTGCTTTACATCACTCCAGCGGCGACGTACTTTACATCACTCTAATGGCGACGTGCTATACATTACTCTAATGACGACGTGCTTTACATCCCTCCAGCGGCGACGTACTTTACATCACTCTAATTGCGACGTGCTATACATTACTCTAATGACGACGTGCTTTACATCCCTCCAGCAGCGACGTACTTTACATCACTCTAATGGTGATGTGCTATACATTACTCTAATGACGACGTGCTTTACATCCCTCCAGCGGCGACGTACTTTACATCACTCTAATAGCGACGTGCTATACATTACTCTAATGACGACGTGCTTTACATCACTCCAGTGGCGACGTGCTTTACATCACTCCAGTGGCGACTTACTTTACATCCCTCCAGCGCCGACGTGCTTTACATCACTCCAGCGGCGACGTACTTTACATCACTCTAATGGCGACGTGCTATACATCACTCTAATGACGACGTGCTTTACATCCCTCCAGCGGCGACGTACTTTACATCACTCTAATGGCGATGTGCTATACATTACTCTAATGACGACGTGCTTTACATCACTCCAGTGGCGACATGCTTTACATCACTCCAGTTGCAACATGCTTTACATCACTCCAGTGGCGACGTGCTTTACATTACTCCAGTGGCGACTTGCTCTACATCACTCCAGTGGTGACTTGCTTTACATCACTCCAGTGGCGACTTGCTTTACATCACTCCAGTGGCGATTTGCTTTACATCACTCAGGCGGCGACGTACTATACATCACTCTAATGGCGACGTGCTTTACATCACTCCAGTGGCGACGTGCTTTACATCACTCCAGTGGCGACGTGCTTTACATCACTCCAGTGGCGACTTGCTTTACATCACTCCAGTGGTGACTTGCTTTACATCACTCCAGCGGTGATTTGCTTTACATCACTCAGGCAGCGACGTACTATACATCACTCTAATGGCGACGTGCTTTACATCACTCCAGTGGCGACGTGCTTTACATCACTGCAGTGGCGACGTGCTTTACATTACTCCAGTGGCGACGTGCTTTACATCACTCCAGCAGTGACGTGCTTTACAGCACTCTAATGGTGACGTGCTATACATTACTCTAATGACGACGTGCTTTACATCCCTCCAGCGGCGACGTACTTTACATCACTCTAATGGTGACGTGCTTTACATTACTCTAATGACGACGTGCTTTACATCACTCCAGTGGCGACGCACTTTACATCACTCCAGTGGCGACGTACTTTACATCCCTCCAGCGCCGACGTGCTTTACATCACTCCAGCGGCGATGTACTTTAATGGCGACGTGCTATACATCACTCTAATGACGACGTGCTATACATTACTCTAATGACGACGTGCTTTACATCACTCCAGTGGCGACATGCTTTACATCACTCCAGTTGCAACATGCTTTACATCACTCCAGTGGCGACGTGCTTTACATCACTCCAGTGGCGACGTGCTTTACATCACTCCAGTGGCGACTTGCTTTACATCACTCCAGTGGCGACTTGCTTTACATCACTCCAGTGGCAACTTGCTTTACATCACTCCAGTGGTGATTTGCTTTACATCACTCAGGCGGCGACGTACTATACATCACTCTAATGGTGACGTGCTTTACATCACTCCAGTGGCAACGTGCTTTACATCACTCCAGTGGCAACGTGCTTTACATCACTCCAGTGGTGACTTGCTTTACATCACTCCAGTGGCGACTTGCTTTACATCACCCCAGTGGCGATTTGCTTTACATCACTCAGGCGGCGACGTACTATACATCACTCTAATGGCGACGTGCTGTACATCACTCCAGTGGCGACGTGCTTTACATCACTCAGGCGGCGACATACTATACATCACTCTAATGGCGACGTGCTTTACATCACTCCAGTGGCGACGTGCTTTACATCACTCCAGTGACGACTTGCTTTACATAACTCCAGTTGCAACGTGCTTTACATCACTCCAGTTGCAACGTGCTTTACATTACTCCAGTTGCAACGTGCTTTACATCACTCCAGTTGCAACGTGCTTTACATTACTCCAGTTGCAACGTGCTTTACATCACTCCAGTTGCAACGTGCTTTACATTACTCCAGTTGCAACGTGCTTTACATCACTCCAGTTGCAACGTGCTTTACATTACTCCAGTTGCAACGTGCTTTACATTACTCCAGTTGCAACGTGCTTTACATCACTCCAGTTGCAACGTGCTTTACATTACTCCAGTTGCAACGTGCTTTACATCACTCCAGTTGCAACGTGCTTTACATTACTCCAGTTGCAACTGGCGACTTGCTTTACATCACTCCAGTGGCGACTTGCTTTACATCACTCCAGTGGCAACTTGCTTTACATCACTCCAGTGGCGATTTGCTTTACATCACTCAGGCGGCGACGTACTATACATCACTCTAATGGTGACGTGCTTTACATCACTCCAGTGGCGACGTGCTTTACATCACTCCAGTGGCAACGTGCTTTACATCACTCCAGTGGTGACTTGCTTTACATCACTCCAGTGGCGACTTGCTTTACATCACTCCAGTGGCGATTTGCTTTACATCACTCAGGCGGTGACGTACTATACATCACTCTAATGGCGACGTGCTGTACATCACTCCAGTGGCGACGTGCTTTACATCACTCAGGCGGCGACATACTATACATCACTCTAATGGCGACGTGCTTTACATCACTCCAGTGGCGACGTGCTTTACATCACTCCAGTGACGACTTGCTTTACATAACTCCAGTTGCAACGTGCTTTACATCACTCCAGTTGCAACGTGCTTTACATTACTCCAGTTGCAACGTGCTTTACATCACTCCAGTTGCAACGTGCTTTACATTACTCCAGTTGCAACGTGCTTTACATCACTCCAGTTGCAACGTGCTTTACATTACTCCAGTTGCAACATGCTTTACATCACTCCAGTTGCAACGTGCTTTACATTACTCCAGTTGCAACGTGCTTTACATTACTCCAGTTGCAACGTGCTTTACATCACTCCAGTTGCAACGTGCTTTACATTACTCCAGTTGCAACGTGCTTTACATCACTCCAGTTGCAACGTGCTTTACATTACTCCAGTTGCAACGTGCTTTACATCACTCCAGTTGCAACGTGCTTTACATTACTCCAGTTGCAACGTGCTTTACATCACTCCAGTTACAACATGCTTTACATCACTCCAGTTGCAACGTGCTTTACATTACTCCAGTTGCAACGTGCTTTACATTACTCCAGTTGCAACGTGCTTTACATCACTCCAGTTGCAACGTGCTTTACATTACTCCAGTTGCAACATGCTTTACATTACTCCAGTGATGACTTGCTTTACATCACTCCAATGGCGACGTGCTTTACATCACTCCAGCAGTGACGTGCTTTACATCATTCTAATGGCGACGTGCTATACATCACTCTAATGGTGACGTGCTTTACATCACTCCAGTTGCAACGTGCTTTACATCACTCCAGTTGCAACATGCTTTACATCACTCCAGTTACAACATGCTTTACATCACTCCAGTGACGACTTGCTTTACATCACTCCAGTTGCAACGTGCTTTACATCACTTCAGTGGTGATGTGCTTTACATCCCTCCAGCGGTGACGTGCTTTACATCCCTCCAGCGCCGACGTGCTTTACATCACTCTAATGGCAACATGCTATACATCACTCCAGTTGCAACGTGCTTTACATCACTCCAGTTGCAATGTGCTTTACATCACTCCAGTTGCAACATCCTTTACATCACTCCAGTTGCAACGTGCTTTACATCACTCCAGTTGCAACGTACTTTACATCACTCCAGTTGCAACATGCTTTACATCACTCCAGTTGCAACGTGCTTTACATCACTTCAGTGGTGATGTGCTTTACATCCCTCCAGCGCCGACGTGCTTTACATCACTCGAATGGCGACGTGCTATACATCACTCCAGTTGCAACGTGCTTTACATCACTCCAGTTGCAATGTGCTTTACATCACTCCAGTTGCAACATGCTTTACATCACTCCAGTTGCAACGTGCTTTACATCACTTCAGTGGTGATGTGCTTTACATCACTCCAGCGGTGACGTGCTTTACATCCCTCTAGCGCCGACGTGCTTTACATCACTCTAATGGCGACGTGCTATACATCACTCCAGTTGCAACGTGCTTTACATCACTCCAGTTGCAATGTGCTTTACATCACTCCAGTTGCAACGTGCTTTACATCACTCCAGTGGTGACGTGCTTTACATCACTCTAATGGCAAAGTGCTTTACATCACTCTAATGGTGACGTGCTTTACATCACTCTAATGGCGACGTACTTTACATCACTCTAATGGCGACGTGCTTTACATCACTCTAATGGCGACGTGCTTTACATCACTCTAATGGCGACGTGCTTTACATCACTCCAGTGAAAGCTTGACATTGAGTATGTTAATGTGAAGTTTGTGTACAGCTGCTCAGCCTTTGAAACCCATTTCATGAAGCTCCTGATGCACAGTTCTTAGGCTGATGTTGTTTCCAGAAGCAGTTTGGAACTCTGTAGTGAGTGATGCAACAGATAATATACTTTTTGTAGGCACTAAATCTTGCAACATTCAGCAGCCCCACTCTGTGAGTTTGAGTGGTCTACCACACTGTGGACTATTGTTGCTTCTAGACCAGTTGACCAGGGCAGATCTAGTAGGGCAGAAATTTAACTAACTGACTTGTTACAAAGGTGTCACATTTAAAGTTTGTCTCTATGACCCATTGTACTGTCAATCAGCTAGATTACGAGTTTTGCGTTATGAGCTATGCAGTGCTAACGAGCAGTTTTCTCTCACTGCTCACTTACATGCAGCGCTGGTATTATGGGTTTTTACAAACCCGGTGTTAAAAGGCAAGAAGTGAGCATAGAACAAAATTTATCTCCTTACCGCACTCCAATACCAGCGCTGCTTAAGTCAGCGGTGAGCTGGTCGTACATGCTCGTGCACGATTTCCCCATAGGAATCAATGGGGAGAGCCAGCTGAGAAAAAATCTAACACCTGCAAAAAAGCAGCGTAAAACTCAGTAACACAGCCCCATTCATGCCTATGGGGAAATAAAAGTTATGTTTACACCTAACACCCTAACATGAACCCCGAGTCTAAACACCCCTAATCTTACACTTATTAACTCCTAATCTGCCGCCCCCGACATTGTCGCCACCTACATTATATTAATCTGCCACTCCGGACACCGCCGCCATGCACCTACATTATACTTATGAACCCCTAATCTGCTGCCCCTAACATCGCCGACACCTATAAGTGTGTCTTCATCCAGACGGCATCTTCATCCATCCGACGCGGAGTGGCTCCATCTTCAAGACATCCGGCGCGGAGCATCCTCTTTAAACTACAGCTTCTTACTGAATGACGGTTCCTTTAAGTGACGTCATCCAAGATGGCGTCCCTTAGATTCCGATTGGCTGATAGAATTCTATCAGCCAATCGGAATTAAGGTAGAAAAAATCCTATTGGCTGATGCAATCAGCCAATAGGATTGAGCTCGCATTCTATTGGCTGATTGGAACAGCCAATAGAATGCAAGCTCAATCCTATTGGCTGATTGGATCAGCCAATAGGATTGAACTTCAATCTTATTGGTGGATTGCATCAGCCAAAAGGATTTTTTCTACCTTAATTCCGATTGGCTGATAGAATTCTATCAGCCAATCGGAATCTAAGGGACGCCATCTTGGATGACGTCACTTAAAGGAACCGTCATTCAGTAAGAAGCCGTCGTTTGAAGAGGATGCTCCGCGCCGGATGTATTGAAGATGGAGCCGCTCAGCGTCGGAAAGATGGATGAAGATAGAAGATGCCGTCTGGATGAAGACTTCTGCCCATCTGGAGGACCACTTCGCCCGGCTTGGATGAAGACTTCTCCCGGCTTCGTTGAGGACTTCGGCCAGGTTGGATGAAGACTTCTGCCGCTTCCTTGAGGATGGATGTCGGATCTTCAGAACAGTAAGTCGATCTTCAGGGGGTTAGTGTTAGGTTTTTTAACGGTGTATTGGGTGGGTTATATTTTTTAGATTAGGGTTTGGGCCGGAAAAGAGCTAAATGCCCTTTTAAGGGCAATGCTAATCCAAATGCCCTTTTCAGGGCAATGGGGAGCTTAGGTTTTTTTAGTTATTATTTTATTTGGGGGGTTGGTTGTGTGGTTGGTGGGTTTTACTGTTGGGGGGGTTGTTTGTATATTTTTTTACAGGTAAAAGAGCTGATTACTTTGGGGCAATGCCCTGCAAAAGGCCCTTTTAAGGGCTATTGATAGTTTAGTTTAGGCTAGGGTTTTTTTATTTTGGGGGGCTTTTTTATTTTGATAGGGCTATTAGATTAGGTGTAATTAGTTTAAATATCTTGTAATTTGTTTATTATTTTCTGTAATTTTGTGTTTGTTTCTTTTTGTACTTTAGCTCATTTTAATTTAATTTAGGTAATTGTATTTAATTTAGTTAATTTATTTAATTATAGTGTAGTGTTAGGTGTTATTGTAACTTAGGTTAGGTTATTGTTTTACAGGTACTTTTGTATTTATTTTAGCTAAGTAGTTATTAAATAGTTAATAACTATTTAATAACTATTGTACCTAGTTAAAATAAATACAAACTTGCCTGTAAAATAAAAATAAACCCTAAGCTAGCTACAATGTAACTATTAGTTATATTGTAGCTAGTTTAGGGTTTATTTTATAGTTAAGTATTTAGTTTTAAATAGGAATTATTTAGTTAATGATAGTAATTTTATTTAGATTTATTTAAATTATATTTAAGTTAGGGGGTGTTAGGGTTAGGGTTAGACTTAGGTTTAGGGGTTAATACATTTAGTATAGTTGCGGCGACATTGGGGGCGTCAGATTAGGGGTTAATAAATGTAGGTAGGTGGCGGCGACATTGAGGGCGGCAGATTAGGGGTTAATAAATATAATGTAGGTGTCTGCGATGTTGGGGGTGGCAGAATAGGGGTTAATAAATTAAGGTAGGTGGCAGCGACATTGGGGGCAGTAGATTAGGGGTTAATAAATATAATGTAGGTGTCAGCGATGTTGGGGGCAGCAGATTAAGGGGTTCATAAGTATAATGTAGGTGGTGGCGGTGTCCGGAGTGGCAGATTAGGGGTTAAACATTTTATTTTAGTGTTTGCGATGTGGGAGGGCCTCAGTTTAGGGGATAATAGGTAGTTTATGGGTGTTAGTGTACTTTTTAGCACTTTAGTTATGGGTTTTATGTTACGGCATTGTACCATAAAACTCATAACTACTGACTTTAAAATGCGTTAGGACTCTTGACGGGGTAGGGTGTACCGCTCACTTTTTGGCCTCCCAGGACAGACTTGTAATACCGGCGCTATGGAAGTCCCATAGAAAAAAGACTTTACAAAGTTTACGTAAGTCGTTTTGCGGTAAGGCCAAAAAAGTGTGCGGTGACCCTAAACCTAAATGTCGCCTCCACCTACCTACACTTATTAACCCCTAATCTGCCGCCCCCAATGTCGCCGTCACTATAATAAACATATTAACCCCTAAACCGCCGCTCTCCCGCCTCACAAACATTAGTTAAATATTATTAACCCCTAATCTGCCGGCCCTAACATGGCCGCCACCTACCTACATTTATTAACCCCCCTAATCTGCCGCCCCCAACGTCGCCGCCACTATATTAAAGTTATTAACCCCTAAACCTAAGTCTAACCCTCTACCTAACACCCCCTAACTTAAATATAATTAAAAGAAATCGAAATAAATATTCCTATCATTAACTAAATTTTTCCTATTTAAAACTAAATACTTACCTGTAAAATAAACCTTATTTTCTGTAATTTAGTGTTTGTTTGTTTTTGTACTTTAGCTAATTTTATTTAATTGTATTCAATTTAGGGAATTAATTTAATTATAGTGTAGTGTTAGGTGTTAGTGTAACTTAGATTAGGTTTTATTTTACAGGTAAATTTGTCTTCATTTTAACTAGGTAGTTATTAAATAGTTAATAACTATTTAATAACTATTCTACCTAGTTAAAATAAATACAAACTTGCCTGTAAAATAAAAATAAACCCTAAGCTAGATACAATATAACTAATAGTTACATTGTATCTAGCTTAGGGTTTATTTTTATTTTACAGGCAAGTTTGTATTTATTTTAACTAGGTAGAATAGTTACTAAATAGTTATTAACTATTTACTAGCTACCTAGCTAAAATAAATACAAAAGTACCTGTAAAATAAAACCTAACCTAAGTTACAATTACACCTAACACTACACTATAATTAAATTAATTGCCTAAATTAAATACAATTAAGTACAATTAAATAAAATTAGCTAAAGTACAAAAACAAACAAACACTAAATTACAGAAAATAATAAACAAATTACAAGATTTTTAAACTAATTACACCTAATCTAATCCCCCTAACAAAATAAAAAAGGCCCCCCAAAATAAAAAAAAGCCCTACCCTACACTAAATTACAAATAGTACTTAAAAGGGCCTTTTGTGGGGCATTGCCCCAAAGTAATCAGCTCTTTTACCTGCAAATAAAATTACAAATCCCCCCCAACATTAAAACCCACCATCCACACAACCAACCCTACTCTAAAACCCACCCAATACCACCTTAAAAAAAACCTAACACTAACCCCTTGAAGATCACCTTACAGGGAGAAGTCTTCATCCAACCGGGCCGAAGTCCTCAACGAAGCTGGGAGAAGTCTTCATCCAAGCCGGGCGAAGTGGTCCTCCAGATGGGCAGAAGTCTTCATCCAGATGGCATCTTCTATCTTCATCCATCTGGCGCGGAGCGGGTCCATCTTCAAGACATCCGACGCGGAGCATCCTCTTCCTTCCGACGGCTAACACTGAATGAGGGTTCCTTTAAATGACGTCATCCAAGATGGCGTCCCTTCAATTCCGATTGGCTGATAGAATTCTATCAGCCAATCGGAATTAAGGTAAAAAAAATCCTATTGGCTGATGCAATCAGCCAATAGGATTGAAGTTCAATACTATTGGCTGATCCAATCAGCCAGTAGGATTGAGCTGGCATTCTATTGGCTAATTGGAACAGGGACGCCATCAGGGAATTGAAGGGATGCCATCTTGGATGATGTCATTTAAAGGAACCTTCATTCAGTGTTAGCCGTCGGAAGGAAGAGGATGCTCTGCTTCGGATGTCTTGAAGATGCACCTGCTCCGCGCCGGATGGATGAAGATAGAAGATGCCGTCTGCATAAAGATTTCTGTTCATCTGGAGAACCACTTCGCCCGGCTTGGATGAAGACTTCTCCCGGCTTCATTGAGGACTTCGGCCCTTTTGGATGAAGACTTCTCCCGGTAAGGTGATCTTCAAGGGGTTAGTGGTTTTTTAGGTTTTTTTTTTAAGGGGGTATTGGGTGGGTTTTAGAGTAGGATTGGTTGTGTGGGTGGTGGGTTTTAATGTTGGAGGGGATTTGTAATTTTTTTTTACAGGTAAAAGAGCTGATTACTTTGGGGAAATGGCCCGCAAAAGGCCCTTTTATGGGCTATTTGTAATTTAGTGTAGGGTAGGGTTTTTTTTATTTTGGGAGGGCTTTTTTATTTTGTTAGGGGGGTTAGATTAGGTGTAATTAGTTTAAAAATCTTGTAATTTGATTATTATTTTCTGTAATTTAGTGTTTGTTTGTTTTTGTACTTTAGCTAATTTTATTTAATTGTATTCAATTTAGGGAATTAATTTAATTATAGTGTAGTGTTAGGTGTTAGTGTAACTTAGGTTAGGTTTTATTTTACAGGTAAATTTGTCTTCATTTTAACTAGGTAGTTATTAAATAGTTAATAACTATTTAATAACTATTCTACCTAGTTAAAATAAATACAAACTTGCCTGTAAAATAAAAATAAACCCTTAGCTAGATACAATGTAACTATTAGTAATATTGTAGCTAGCTTAGGGTTTATTTTATAGGTAAGTATTTAGTTATAAATAGGAATAATTTAGTTAATGATAGTAATTTTTATTTAGATTTCTTTTAATTATATTTCAGTTAGGGGGTGTTAAGGTTAGGGTTAGGCTTAGATTTAGGGGTTAATAACTTTAGTATAGTGGCAGCGACGTTGGGGGCGGAAGATTAGGGGTTAATAAATGTAGGTAGGTGTCGGCGATGTTAGGGATGGCAGATTAGGGGTTAATAATATTTAACTAGTGTTTGCGAGGCGGGAGTGCGGCATTTTAGGGGTAAATATGTTATTATAGTGGCAGCGATGTCCAGTTCGGCAGATTAGGGGTTAAAAATGTTATTTAAGTGTTTGCGATGTGGGGGGGGCCTCGGTTTAGGGGTTAATAGGTAGTTTATGGGTGTTAGTGTACTTTTTATCACTTTAGTTAAGAGTTTTATTTTACGGCGTTAGCCCATAAAACTCTTAACTACTGATTTTTAAATGCGGTACCAGTCTTGACAGGAGAGGGTTTACCGCTCACTTTTGGTCAGACTCGTAATACCGGCGCTATGCAAGTCCCATTGAAAAAAGAGGATACACAATTTACGTAAGTGGATTTGCGGTATTGCCAAGTCTGGCCAAAAAAGTGAGCGGTACACCTGTACCTGCAAGACTCGTAATACCAGCGGGCGTTAAAAAGCAGCATTAGGACCTCTTAACGCTGCTTTTTAAGCCTAACGCAAAACTCGTAATCTAGCCGTTGGTATCTTTTGTTGTAAAGCAGGAATGTAAGCTCAGGAGTGTGCATCTGAGTGGAGCACTATATGGCAGCAGTTTTGCAAGAAAGTTATCTATATGTAAGAGCACTAGATGGCAGCACTATTTCCTGCCATTTAATGCTCCACACACCTACCAAGGTATCTCTTCCTAAAAAAGAATACCATGGGAACTACGCACATTTGATAATAGAAGTTGGTTAGAAACTGTTCTCTGTCTGTATCACAAAAGAACATTTTTGGGTTTCATATCCCTTTAATAAAGGTCAATTGTATTTTAATGAACAGGTAAAATACTTTATGGACTTTATTGGGATCATTTATCAAGTAGAGAATCTGTCTGCCTGCAACTGCCACTTGCAAAGCAGCATTGCTTGGCGAACACAAGAATTCTTTTGTGCAATCCAGCTCCCTGTTCTTGTGCAGCCAATGGTGCAAAAGCAGGGCCTTTCAATCACAGAGAACTCGCTCTTTGCCACCTTTGAGTTGGTGGAGAGGATAAGAATCAAATTTGCAGTGCCAGAAAGATGCAAATGCAGCTTGTTACATTTTCCCGTTATGTTTATGAAACACGCTGCCATCTTGTGGTAAAACCAATGTATGATATGTTTGAAATGCCAATGGATGAGAACAGCATTTTTTCCATCTAAAAGATTATTGACTAAAGCAATAATGAAGCACAACCAAAATCCTATTCAAAGGTCCCAAAATAAAAATGTATATAGTGTAAAAAATAAAAGCAATGGTGCAATATAGTAAATAGAACAATATGGGCAAGTGGAACGCAAAAATATTAGCCCTGTTGTACTTTATCATCAATACCGTTTCTAATTTTGTGCTCATATTAAAACCCCAAAGTAATTTCTTATTACTTGAGAAATAGTCTGGTGCTTACTAGCATCTGCATGTTGTATAGCACAAACTAAATCCCCACATAATATACTTACAGTGAGGGAAAACATTATTTGATTCCCAGCTGATTTTGTACGTTTGCCCACTGACAAATAAATTATCAGTCTATAATTTTAATGGTAGATTTATTTGAACAGTGAGAGACATAATAAAAAAGTATAACATAATCCAGAAAGAAACGCATTTAAAAAAAGTTATAAATTGATTTGCATTTTAATGAGTGAAATAATTATTTGACCCCATTGCAAAACATGACTTAGTACTTGGTGGCAAAACCCTTATTGGCAATCACAGAGGTCAGACGTTTCATGTAGTTGGCCACCAGGTTTGCACACATCTCAGGAGGGATTTTGTCCCACTCCTCTTTGCAGATCCTCTCCAAGTCATTAAGGTTTTGAGGCTAACGTTTTGGCAACTCGAACCTTCAACTCCCTCCACAGATTTTCTATGGGATTAAGGTCTGGAGACTGGCAAGGCCACTTCAGGACCTTAATGTGCTTCTTCTTGAACCACTCCTTTGTTGCCTTCGCCATGTGTTTTGGGTCATTGTCATGCTGGAATACCCATCCATGACCCATTTTCAATGACCTGGCTAAGGGAGGAAGTTTTTCACCCAAGATTTGACTGTACAGGGCCCCGTCCATCGTCCCTTTGATGCAGTGAAGTTGTCCTGTCCCCTTAAAGAGAAACACAAAGCCAAAGCATAATGTTTCCACCTTCATGTTTGACAGTGGGGATAGTGTTATTGGGGTTATAGGCAGCATTCCTCCTCCTTCAAACATGGAAAGTTGAGTTGATGCCAAAGAGCTTGATTTTGGTCTCATCTGACCACAACACTTTCACCCAGTTCTCCTCTGAATCATTAAGATGTTCATTGGCAAGCTTCAGACAGGCCTGTACATGTGCTTTCTTGAGCAGGGGGAAGTTGCAGGCTCTGCAGGATTTCAGCCATTCACGGTGTAGTGTGTTACCAAATGTTTTCTTGGTGACTATGGTCCTCCCATGTAGTTCTGGGCTGATACCTCACCCAGAATCGCACCAACTGTTGTCACCTTCTCACCAAGCTGTTTGGCTATTCCAACCTTGTGTAGGTCTACAATCTTGTCCCTGACGTCCTGGGACAGCTCTTTTGTCTTTTCCATGGTAGAGAGTTTGGAATCTGACTGACTGATTGCTTCTGTGGACAGGTGTCTTTTATACAGGTAACAAGTTGAGATTAGTAGCACTCTCTTTAAGAGAGTGCTCCTAATCTCAGCTTGTTAACCTGTATAAAAGACACCTGGGAGCCAGAAATCTTGATAATTGATAGGGAATCAAATACTTATTTCACAAATTAAAATGCAAATCAATTTATAACTTTTCTGAAATGCGTTTTTCTGGATTTTGTTGTTGTTATTATGTCTCTCACTGTTCAAATAAGCCTACCATTAAAATTATAGACTGATCAAAATCAGCAGGGGATCAAATATTTTGTTCCCTCACTGTATATAGGGATGCACAGTAAAAGTCATGTTGGATATCACTTGAGTGCTAAGCCAATAGTGTGCAAGTAGTGGAGTTCTTTATGCAGTTGCGCACGCATCCTCAAAGGAATGTTGAATGCGCACACAGCCACCTCAGCGAGAGACAGCTTCAGGAGCTCTAGCTCTCAGCTGTAACATAACAGCTGAGAGCTGGAGCTCCTGAAGCTTCAGGCATCTGCCGCATATGGAGCCGGAGTGTGATCGGTGCTCCGCCACCATATGAGGCCAGATGCCTGATCGTTACAGACGGTGACACTCTGTGTGTCACCATCTGTAACGATCTTCTACTGGTGTGGGAGGTGTGGGCAAACTGACCTGGCACCTGATCTGTTAAGGGGGCGTGGACAACTGGGCGTGAATGGGGGCATGGACAATCGGGCGTGAAGGGGACGGGGCCGGCCGGGCGTGACGGGGCAGTGGGGGCAAAGCCAGGCGTGATGGAGGCGGAGCCATGGCATGACGGTGCTGGGCATGAGCAGCCGTGGCTGTCTGCATGAGAGCGCACAAGAGGGGTGAGAGAGAGCAAAAGAGGGGGGAGATAGAGAAGGGTGGGAGAGAGCAAAAAAGAGGGGGGAGAGAGAGCAAAAGAGAGGGGTGAGAGAGAGCAAAAGAGAGGGGTGAGAGAGAGCAAAAGAGAGGGGGAGAGAGAGCAAAAGATGGGGAGAGAGAGAGAGCAAAAGAGGGTGGAGAGAGAGCAAAAGAGAGGGGGAGACAGAGAGAGCAAACGAGAGAGGGGAGAGAGAGAGCAAAAGAGAGGGGAGAGAGAGAGAGCAAAAGAGAGGGGGAGAGAGAGAGCAAAAGAGAGGGGAGAGAGAGCAAAAGAGAGGGAAGAGAGAGCAAAAGAGAGGGAGGGGAGAGAGAGCAAAAGAGAGGGGTAGAGATAGAGCAAAAGAGAGGGGGAGAGAGAGAGAGAGCAAAAGAGAGGGGGAGAGAGAGCAAAAGAGAGGGGGGAGAGAGAGCAAAAAAGAGGGGGGAGAGAGAGCAAAAGCGAGGGGGGGGGGGAGAGAGAGAGCAAAAGAGAGGGGGGAGAGAGAGCAAAAGAGAGGGGGGAGAGAGAGTGCAAAAGAGAGGGGGAGAGAGCACAAAAGAGGGGAGAGAGAGTGAAAAAGAGAGAGGGAGAGAGCGCAAAACCGAGGGGGAGAGAGAGCACGCAAAAGAGAGGGGGAGAGAGAGAGTGCAAAAGAGAGGGGGAGAGAGAGAGTGCAAAAGAGAGGGGGAAAGAGAGGGGGAGAGAGAGCACAAAAGAGAGGGGGAGAGAGAGAGCGCAAAAGAGAGAGGGAGAGAGAGAGAGCACAAAAGAGGGGGGGGGAGAGAGAGAGAGTGCAAAAGAGAGGGGGAGAGAGAGTGCAAAAGAGAGGGGGGAAAGAGAAAGAGCGCAAAAGAGAGGGGGGAGAGAGAGTGCAAAAGAGAGGGGGAGAGAGAGAGAGCACAAAAGAGAGGGGGGAGAGAGAGTGTGCAAAAGAGAGGGTGAGAGATAGGAGCGTAAAAGAGAGGGGGTAGAGAGAGAGCAAAAGAGAGGGGGGAGAGAGAGCAAAAGAGACGGTGAGAGAGAGTAAAAGAGAGGGTGTGAGAGAGAGAGCACAAAAAAGAGGGGGAAGAGAGAGAGCAAAAGAGAGGGGAGAGAGTGCAAAATAGTGATGGAGAAAGAGAGCAAAATAGAGGGGGAGAGAGAGAGCAAAAGTGAGGGGGGAGAGAAAGCAAAAGAGAAGGGGGAGAGAGAGCAAAAGACAGGGGGGAGAGAGAGAGAGAGCAAATGAGAGGGTGAGAGAGAGAGGGGGGAGAGAGAGCAATAGAGAGGGGTGAGAGCGCAAAAGAGAAGGAGAAAGAGAGCAAAAGAGAGGGGGAAAAAGAAAAATCCAGATTGCAGAGATCATTAATTGCGATTAAATATATTTTCTTTAATAACCATAAAGTAAAATTATTCATCCTGTACAAAATCATAAAATATTACTGCAGTCCAGGCATTATGACAAGGGATGTAAAAAAAATACCTTATTCTTTATTTTTTTTCTCTAGGTTTTTTTTTTTTTTTATTCAGGAAATTAGCATCTCATATATTTAAGTATTTGATGATTCATTTTTCAATGAAATAAAGATTGTTTGCCTAAACTTTTTTTTTTTTTTTTAGGGCTGGTCACTTATGGTGGGATTGGCCAGGGAAAACATTATATTTATTAGAAAATAGTTTGATAATGGACCGTCATTGCTAAAAGCTTGCAAACCACATTTTTGGTGAATTCCTGGCACATTTAGCTTCTGGGCATGTGCTGATCAAAGAGTGCAAGTTGAGACATAGGGCACAAGTAATTCATTTAAATGGCTTGGACCCTGGTCATGCAGAGCTTTATAGGATAGCAGGCCTAGTATGCACCATTTTATTGGCAGCCTGTGCAGGGAGAGTAGGATGGTTTTACCTCTTTGGACTTATCGCTCATATTATGAGTTGAGCTTGAGCACAATCGCAATTTATGTTAGAATGATTACCACGACTTCAGAGCTCTGGTTAACTGTTTCACAAAATTATAAAGCGTCACAAAATACATCTGAAAAACATTACAAATTACAGTTACACTCATATTAATACTATCAAATAAAAAATATTAAGAAAAAATATTGCACACAAAAGTTATAAAGGCTCAAAGATATTAGGTCTCAGGTATTAGAAAAAGAAAAGCAGGCCAATGGCCTTAACATATACATATATATATATAAAACGTATTTCCAAAAAGCAGGCACTCACTGGACTTTACTTTAAAACATATATATTTATTATCAAATCCTTAAAAGACAAACGTTTCGGCACTACATTGTGCCTTTGTCAATGTCATAGCAAAACAAACATACAAACAGAGTGCAGCTCCACACCCCAAAATCAATATTTACATGTTAAAAACAATACCCCTTAAATACTACCTTAATTACCTGATGAAACCCCGCCAAACAACTCAACACGCCACTCCAAATCCACATGGTCCTGACGTCACGCTGACACGCTAGTCGTGCCTAGCATGATGACGCATAGCACGGCATTGCCATAGCAACGTCATAGGCGTCTCATCGGCGTTTATGTCGGGTGATAGAAGAACTTCCTGATCAGCTGTGCGCATGCTCTTCACTTTACGCTATAGGCTGGCAAAGCCATTGCCCTTGATGATAGTGGTATACAAACCACATATAGAGCATAGCAGCAAGCTATCAGGATGTTACATAAGTATGGCCAAAGGGGAATTAAACCGCTAATAGCACCAAAGACTCAGAGTGTTCACTCTTAATGCGCTATGGCTTAAAGTGCATAACAAACGCACACTTCGCAAGTAGCAACTATCAGCTGGCTCAGTCTCCCTATTGCATTAAACCACCTCATCTAGGCTTAAAAACCATATAAAGTTATTGGTACCACACTGCAAACTCATAATAATAAACAAAGCAGTGTTTGGTAAGTACATAGTTAAATTGCACAGTACTTGAGCTTCTGCCACCAAAAAATCTAAAGGCATAAATCACTTAATCTTAAACCAACACATAAATACTCTCAGTATTGTGGATAGTAGTGGGGGTGATTCCTCAGGGACTGAAACAACTCAGGATAGTATAGGATTAAATGAGAACACACAACAATCACAAACTTTTTTAGGGGTGAACACAAGATCTACTACAAAACCCCCGATACAGAAGGTGCCCAAAAAAAGTCAAAGAGACGTAAGACACGGAGAGGAGGCTATAAACGTAAACCAGAAACAAGTAAAGAAGAAGCCAACATAGTATTTAATTTGAGTAGTAGACCACTTAGTGAAGCTGAAATAACTTTACTTAATTGTGGCCTATCATTTATACCGACCCCCCAGGTAGACACGTTTGAGAGATTAGTGGATATTCATAGATTCCAGCGTCAATTGAAATTGAGAGACCACTTCAGGGAGCAGGCTTATACACCTGAACCATTTAAAAAGAAATCCACTTTTGAACCACCAAATACTAATTCTTCCATCAGAAGCTACACTAGAATACTTACACAGAATATCAGTGAAGAATTACACACAACATCTTATCCTAATCTTAATACGCTTGAAAGAAAAGCACTTAAGGAGTTAAGTAGCGATAGATCAGTCATTGTCCGCCCTGCTGATAAGGGTGGGTCTATCGTAGTATTAGATTACACTGATTATAGACAAGAGGCTTTGCGTCAACTAGCTGACCCCAACACATATGTGAAATTAAGAGGTAATCCCACTCACATATATAAGGCAGCTATTGATACTTTCTTCTTCTTACAATGTAGCTTGGAGGCAGGTTTCATCAATGAAAAGAAACTCAATTTCTTGCTAACTGAACACCCAAAAGTCCCTGTACTGTATCTCCTACCGAAGGTTCATAAATACCCTTGTGGACCCCCCGGGCAGACCGATAGTTTCTGCCCGGGGTTCAGTCCTTACTAACCTCGCCATCTATATTGATTCATTCTTACACGATGTTGTTAAAAACACAGGGGCATATCTGCAAGATTCACCCAGTCTGCTTAGGATCCTGGCAGGCTTCAATGACCTACAACAGGATGACATTTTGGTCACCATGGACGTTGACAGCCTTTACACTGTGATCCCCCATGTGGAGGGGGTTGAGGCTGTCAGGTCCATGGTGACTAATAATGATCATTACATAGGTCCGCCGATTGTATTCATTTGTGAGTTATTAACCATCTGTTTGGAGAAAAACTATTTTAGGTTTGAGGATTGTTATTACCTGCAGGTAGCGGGTACAGCCATGGGGTCAAATGTGGCAAACATCTATATGGCATGGTACGAGAAAGAACTTATGAAACCGTTTGAACACCCTCAAGTGACATTTTACACCCGTTACATCGATGATGTGTTCCTTATATGGAGAGGTGGTGAATTGTCATTGCGTGAGTGGGTGTCACATTTGAATCTCATGGCCAGCCCAATCAGATTTAAATTGGAGTTTAGTTCTGACAGCGTGAATTTTTTGGACCTCAATGTGTTTAAGGTGAATGACAGTGGCAATTGGCGGTTTGGTACTAAATTGTACACCAAGCCCACAGACCGCAATTCATTGCTACATGCCAGTAGCTTTCACCCTAAACATAAGAAAAAGGGTATTCTCACCTCCCAGCTCACCAGGGCACTGAAGAATAACAGCGAGACACCCCTACAGAAGATACAAGTGCAAGAGATGGGCAAAAAATTGAATAAGAGGGGCTACCCTATGAAGGATATTAGTGACATTCAAGAGCAACTATTGAGGCCAGACACAGGATATGTTACTAAATCACGCTCTAAGGATACAAAGGAACAACTTAATCTAATCACCACATTCACACCTGGTTGTGAACGAATATCGAATGCTGCACGCCATCACTGGCCGGTGGTTGGCACGGACCCCACCTTACCATTCCAGAAGTTGGCACCTCCAAGGGTGGTCTACCGAAGGGCAAGGAACTTGAGGGATATTCTCATCAAATCTGACCCTGTGGAACACTACAGAAAGGAGACATGGCTTAAGTCGGCAAAGAAGGGGTGCTTTCCCTGTGGAAGTTGCACTACATGTAATAGTATGTGCAAAGGAGATTCATTTCAACATCCCCATATGAATCAGCGGTTTAAAATAAATTATCGCTTAAGTTGCACCAGTACCTTTGTGATTTACATGCTCATTTGTCCGTGTTCTCTTGTCTACATAGGTAAAATGATCACTTCCTTCCGTGATAGGATGGCCAATCATCGCCATGCCATTCGGGAGGCTCTAAAGAGTGGTGAGTCGGATAAACCGGTGCCACGCCATTGTGCACACTTTAAACATCCTGTGTCTAGCATTAGATCTATGCTCATTGATCACATCCCCCCCAATCCTAGGGGTGGAGACAGGGGAAAAAAGCTACTCCAACGTGAAAGCAGATGGATTTATAAAATGGGAACTTTGGTGCCGAAGGGACTTAACACCACATTGGACTTTAGCCCCTTTTATTAGAAATGATCCACTGCTGAGGAATTGAAGATTGTTCTAGGGGTCTGCTGTTATTTTTATCTACCATACTCTTTTTTGGCTTGAAGCATATAGGGGGTGGTATATGTGTTGGTTTAAGATTAAGTGATTTATGCCTTTAGATTTTTTGGTGGCATAAGCTCAAGTACTGGGCAATTTAACTATGTACTTACCAAATGCTGCTTTGTTTATTATTATGAGATTGCAGTGTGGTACCAATAACTTTATATGGTTTTTAAGCCTAGATGAGGTGGTTTAATGCAATAGGGAGACTGAGCCAGCTGATAGTTGCTACTTGCGAAGTGTGCGTTTGTTATGCACTTTAAGCAATAGCGCATTAAGAGTGAACACTCTGAGTCTTTGGTGCTATTAGCGGTTTAATTCCCCTTTGGCCATACTTATGTAACATCCTGATAGCTTGCTGTTATGCTCTATATGTGGTTTGTATCAGTGATGTGCGGTGACTTCAGAGGCTGGTGAGGCAGTGGCTAGCAATCGGATACACCTTAATTCTTTAGATATCCTTTGTTGAAGAAATAGCAATGCACATGGGCGAGCCAATCGCATGAGGTATCTATATGCAGCCACCAATCAGTATCTACTGAGCATATTTAGATATGATTTTCAACAAAGGATATCAGATTGTCTTCATTCTTTTGATATCCTTTGTTGAAAAGCATATCTAAATATGCTCAGTAGATACTGATTGGTGGCTGCATATAGATACCTCATGCGATTGGCTCGCCCAATCGCATATCTAAATAGGCTTAGTAGCTACTGAGCATATTTAGATATGCTTTTCCACAAAGGATATCAAAAGAATGAAGAAAATCAGATATCCTTTGTTGAAAATCATATCTAAATATGCCCAGTAGCTATGAGCATATTTAGATATGCTTTTCAACAAATGATATCAAAAGAATGAAGAAACTCAGATCTAAATATGCTCATTAGCTACTGAGCGTATTTAGATATGCTTTGCAACAAAGGATATCAAAAGAATGAAGAAAATCAGATATCCTTTGTTGGAAAAAATATCTAAATATGCTCAGTAGCTAATGAGCATATTTAGATCTGATTTTCAACAAACATACCATAGCATAGCAACTTGCAAGTTTTGCTTAATAAATGTATTTTGTGTATGACCTGGTCAGTGTTGTAAGTTACATTTATTAAGCAAATAAGCATAAAATCACAAAATGGCAGCTCATTAAAATATATTTATAATTTAAATATATTTAGTAAGTTACAATACTGACCTTGTCAAACACAAAATACATTTATTAAGCAAATAAGCACTAAATCACAAGATGGCTGCTCATTAAAATATATTTATTAAGCTGCCAGAGAAGTAGAGAACATCAACATACCATAGCAACTTGCAAGTTTTGCTTAATAAATGTATTTTGTGTATGACTTGGTCAGTGTTGTAAGTACTTACAACACTGACCGGGTCATACACAAAATACATTTACTAACGGCTAGATTTAGAGTTCGGCGGTAGATGGGCTGTTAACGCCACGCGTGTTTTATGTCTAACGCACGGCATTGTTTGACTCCGGTATTTAGAGTTAATATAAGACCATCTAACGATGCTCCTAACGCGTGTATGTCACACGCGTAATCCTGCCCGCGTTAGACAGTCTCCCATAGAGATCAATGGGAAAGGCAAAAAATAGCTTTTTTCACCTAACACTCGATCTCGCGAGAAATACGCACAGCTCGGTCATATGACGCATACCACATCATGCACAACAATAACACGCCGCAAATGTCACAACATCAATCAATCAATAAAGCACACAAGCATTACACATTCACAAGCGGGGGAAGTTTTAATACTATTTATACGTGGAATACGCATATACTTTAAGATGCGGAAAATCGCACAATAACAACAAGGATTAAAAAATATATACATACACTAAAAAAAAAATCGCATTCAATATCATTATATATTATGAAAAACATACATATACAACACTTCACGAAGAACACACCATCGCAAATTCACATTTAAAAAGAATACTATTGGACAATGTTAGAGAAAACGACCACTATGACATCATCGCATTCTACACATTCCACAAATACCAACTCAAAATGAGCATGCGCAAATTCACACACCTAATACACATTGCAATAATATTAATTGCTAATAAAGCACACCTGAACACTAATTACAATGGAAATTGGGACATCATTAAACATTTACACAGGGTATATAAGCACCACACAAGCAGGGCTTCTTTGACTGTGTTGCTGGTGGGTCTTTGGAGATTTAAGAATAGAGATTTTGCGATTTTTTGAGAGTGAGTTAGTGTTAGTGTGAGAGAGTCAGTTGGTAGTGTTAGCGTGAGAGAGTCAGTTGGTAGTGTTAGCGTCAGATAGTCAGTTGGTAGTGTTAGCGTGAGATAGTCAGTTGGTAGTGTTAGCGTGAGAGAGTGAGTGAGTTAGTGGGAGTTAGCGGGAGTGGGAGAGAGTCTGTTAGTGGGAGCGTGAGTGAGTTAGTGGGAGTTATTAGTGATAGTTGTTAGTGTGAGCGTCAGTTAGTGGTAGTTAGTGAGCGTTAGTGGGAGTGTTTGTTATTGAGAATTAGAAGTAGTGTTAGTTAGCGAGCGAGTGATTTATCTGTACACTTAACACATTTACACGCAAACACATTCAATACATACATACACTTATCAATAACACTACATACACTCCATACCCCCTACCCCCTCATACTACACTCCATACCCCATTCCTTGTAGTCCCATTCCCTTTCATCCCATTTACTCTTATCCCATACCCCATACCCATCCCATACCCATCCCCTAGTTACATTTAGTTTACATATCCTCCTTTTAGTCTTATTCTTTTCGTTTATTTAAATACTCCTTACCCTCTTTGTTTTTTTTTACATCCCTCACACTTTAAGCACCTTTTTTGTCTTTTTAGTTCTTTATTTTGACCCCCTTTCATTTCATCACACTCACTTTTTTTTTATTATTTGGGGTTTAGTTTAGGGAGGAGATGGAGGCCAGGCAGGGGACAGGTAGAGGGGGGAGTAGAGGGAGGGGGAGAGGAACAGGGCAGGAAGGGGGGCAGGAAGGGGGGCAGGAAGCGGGGGTGGAAGCGGTGGGTGGACCCAGCCACTTGGTTCAAGATGACCAAGTGGCTGGGCCCAGTGGCGGTCAGAGTAGGGCTTCACAGTCCGGGAAACAGAGGGCATCGTCACAGGGGAAGGCCAAGGCGACTAGGGAGGCGAGGTTTACGATGGAGGAGAAGGAGGCCCTCGTAGAGGCCTATATGGCCAGGTATAGGATGCTGCAGCACCAGAAGACTACCCCGACTGACAGGAGGAGGCTCTGGAACGAGATTCGGAATGCAGTCAATGCAGTGGGTTGCCGGAACCGGGATATGGATTCCATCAAACATCGGTACCGGGACTGTAAACTTGAACTTAAAAAAAAGTTAAGCCTGGAGGCCCGACATGCCGCAGGGACCGGTGGCGGCCCTGCCCTTGAAATGGAGTACTGCAGATGGGAGGAAATGTTGCGGCCCAGCATCTCCGAGGTGGAAGTAGTCGGTATCGGAGGAATCGATACCGGGAACCTGCCACTCTCATCTGACGGTAAGCTCATTGAACAATAATTTCACATACGAATGTATTTCAATGGACACTATACGCAAACATTTACTTTCATGATTGAGGTAGCGAATACAATTTGACAAAACATTCAAATGTACTTATATTACATAATTTGATTCATTCTTGAGATATATTTTAATGAAGAAATAGCCATGCACACGGTGAAACAATCACAGGAGGCAGCTATATTCAGCTAACAATCAGAATCTTATAAACATATTTAGATATGCTTTTCAGCAAAGAATATCCAGAGAATGAAGCTAATTAGATAACAAAAGTACATTCGAAAGTTGATACTAAATGTATGCTTATAAATCATGAAAGATAAAACATTGGGTTTCATGTGTTAAGGATCCGATTAATGCTATTACGCTGTTTACACGCATTCTATTACTTAGCGGTTACATCAGTATCTAGGCTATAGGTTAGGTGTGCATTTAAACAGACTGAAAACAAACGCAAAAACATTCACATTGACCAGATATCACAAACACTGTTTAGAAAAAGCGGAAATCGTATTGATTGTTTGTTAGATTTCAAAGTGGATTAATGATTCTGCATTTGTAATTGTATCGTAAGCTAAGTCATTTAAACCTTTATTTGCAAATATGCTAATATATACATTTCTTTTTTTAATTTTTTTTTAATATACAGAGTCTGGGGACGAGGCAGCACAGCCTCCTGCATCTCCCCGGGATGAGAGTGGTGGTGAGGAATTCCCACTTCGGAGGGAAGAGGCCCCCCGTGACGAACAGCGCACGGGAGATGATCAAGAGGCCCCGGAAGCACAGGAGGATGCCGCTGAAGCCGCGGAACCCGAGGTCCCTCAAAGACCCGCACTCCGCCGTGCACGGGCACCCCGCCGTGCACGGGTTCAACAGGCACAACAAGAAGAAATAGCGGAGGTGCGGGTTCTACTGGAGTACATAGACCAGATGCGTACCTCCCGGATAGAAAACATAGAAGGACGACGCAGAATACTTGATGGGCAGAATCAAATAATTCAAGGCCAAAACGAAATAATCAGTATACTGAATACAATACAAGAAGGACAAACAAGAATGTTCAATCTTCATCAGGAAATGTTCACATTTTTCCGGGAGGCGCATGCTGGTCTACCTCCTGTTGCTGGGCCTCTTGTTGCTGGGCCTCTTGCTGCTGGGCCATCTCCTCCTGCCGGCCCATCTCATCCTCCTCCTCAGCCATCTACTCCTCCTCCTCCTCAGCCATCTTCTCCTCCTCCTCCTCAGCCATCTTCTCCTCCTCCTCCTCAGCCATCTACTCCTCACCTTGGTCGTCCCAGTACTCTTCCTTCCACTCCTCCCACAACAGCTCCAAGGAGGACTCTTCGGAGTCGGCAGTTGCCTCTCCCAGAGCCTCAGCCCCGTGGGAAGAGGGGAAGGAAGAGGAAGTAAGTATTTTTTTCCATCTTAAATTTTTTTTTTTTGTGTAATGGATAGGTATGTGATGATGTGGTTTTCATACACTTGTGGACCACACTCTGTATATAATCGACTTCTATGGGACCGGGTCCATGGAGGAAGATTCTTTGCAGAGTGTGGGTTATAAGTGTGTGAAAACCACATCATCACATACCTATCCTTGTTCATGATATTGATTGGTTTCTGTGATGTGATGTCCAAACTGTTTCCCGAATCGCTAACTAAATTACCATAACAATTATCCATGATGGCATATTACTGTTTGAATGCCAATAACACAGCTTAAAGGGACAGTCAGAAAATTATTGATTACAAAGAAAACACTGTATTACGCATTATAAAGTTTGAAACAACAAAACATGGAGAAATACATGTGTGACTTATGTGCTTACCCTTGTATCTATGACTATGAAAAATGACCACTTATTTGTTGTTCTGACATAACAACATTTTAGATATCAATGATCAATACATGGTCAATAATATGCTGTATGAGCACAAGATTTTACATATACAAATGCTATCCAAATGCCCTCTAGTGCTCAAATTGTATAATGATTACAAGCACTCTTCAAGATTTAAGAAATGAGCACACCAACCTCATAGGTTTAGATAGCAAATTTAGATAGCAAATGTTCAATTGTTGAGAAACATTTGATATCCTTGTTATTACAGAATTGACTTTTCGAATAATGTAAAAATATTTTTTTTCGAAACTGTCCCTTTAACAACATTACATATGCTAACACATTTTAAGCTTGTTGCTATATCTACATGTACTTTGTCAAAAAAAATATTTGAAAATCACATTTATATTGACGTGTTAAATAAAGTCTATTTTCTTTAAGAGACATTATTGTGTTAATATTTTATTGTAACTATTTTTATTTTAACAATGAATATGGTTTAAAGTCCTTTTAGGAGTGGGGGGGTGAAATATGCTAACAAAAATATATTTGAAGATTAAACTATGTGGATCTCATACATGATACAAAAAAACAACATTTGCATTCAAGGGACAGTATCCTATATTTTTTACATAACTGTATGTAATAGACACTACTACAAACAACAAGATTAACATATACTGATAGCAATATTAAAAAGCTTCAAACACTTGCAAATAAAATAGGGTTAGCTATATTTTAAATATAGATGAACCACCATTACAACCGTAAAACACAATACCCCATCATTAACATATGAAAAGAACCTTTACACAAACTGGACAAAGCTGGAGATGGTACTCACATGAAACTCATTGGCTTTGCGAGGAGTAAGAAAATTACTTACATTTTCTTACAACACAAGACAAAATAAACCTATTGGTTAAACAATGGACTATCTAACTAGAGACAAAATCAAATATTTTTATTTATAATGTGAGTGTCTAATGAACCTTTCATAAAATATACAACGAAATTACATTTAGAAGAAGTCGGCATCATATATTTAGCATATGATAAATGCATATTGATTACTTTATTCAAACACAATAGCGCATATTTATTAATTAGATATGTTCAACATTAAACACAACATTAATTTTTAAGAAAAAGGAACATTGTTGACAAACATATTAAACATGGACTGTAGAGATTTGCACTTGCCTAGAAATATCCTATGCATGAAAACATTTTGCTTTCGTTCGTTGATTCAACCAGACATCCAGCAAAAGAGAATGTGTTGGTCTTTATCAGCTACGGGTCAACAATGTAACATGATGCAAATAATACATATTCGCAAGCTTTTTAAAATTGCATGCAGTCACAAACGTTTTTAACGTGCACAAATATTGCGGGACTACGCAATCCAATCACACGTTTTTTTAACTTTACATGTGCCGTCTTAACATGGCGCTTCCTTGATCACGTAAGAACGCCATCCAATGAAAGGCACATTATTGATCACGTAAGAACGCCCAAAAAAAAAAGGCGCATCCTTGATCGCGTCAAAACGCAATCCAATAAAAGGCATATTCCTGATCACGTAAGAACGTCAGTCAATACAAGGAATCATTGGACAGCCTGGCAGGTGACGTCTTAAGCAACATGGCGCATCCGAGATCGCTGAAAAACCGCAGACAATACAAGGACTCAGTGACATCTTGGCATATCATTAAGAAACGTATTTATATTTTAGGAACTAGTATGTGTGTAGATTGCTATCTAGGAATGTCACCAAATTATGAATCATCTTTTCGGACTTGACTGTCCCTTGAACTATAGCTATGGTGTATATATTTAACATTTAAAAGATACACATGAGAAATACATATGCCATTGATGTTTTAAGATATCTTTGGATTGTTGTTGAATAACAATAGTTATACATGTATTGATTAAACGTGTCATTTATTCAAGTTTAATTATGGTCAGCCTACCTATAGCCATATATGGGAGGAGATGTATTTTGTTAACATATTAGTTAACTAATATTCATCATCTACATTATTTGTATTACACACAGAGATTGATTTGGTTACACTTTGACAATAATATAGATTTGAAAATGAAATACAGGTGCTGTCAACATTACAATAAGATTGTTTATTAATAAAACTATATGTCCTTGTTCTTGTAAAAAGGACAAAAACGCTTTACAAATGGAAATACATTCATTTACAATAGTGATCAACATCACTTAAAGGGACATTATTTTGTTTTTAAAAAGAGCATACACATAGTCAATACTATTTAAATAAAATGAACACTTTACAGGGATTATATCATTGTATCAATACTCAGATCATTTGGTAAAGGTGCATCAATTCATGCAGAGTTTATAAATACACACATGGATATGAACATTTAAATATACATATATACACAAATACAAAAATATATATACATATATAAAGAAATTACTCTGCTAATCATAATCAGGCAATGATAGAGCTAAGAGAAAATAATATAAACACAAATAATAAGATTACATTGGAGATGTTAATCTTAAAGTCATTTACTATTGTCTTACATATATGATTTCATTATAACAAATAGATTTGTTAGGTCCCTTTAAGGATAAACAACATAAACTAGAGCTTGCAAAAAATAACAGGAAGAATGAGGACAAAGATTTGTGAAATAAAATTTATTTTATTAGTATGTAAGAAAACATACACAACGTTTATAAATAATCTTGTAAAAATAAGGAATATATGAGCCATATGACAAGGTAACACAGTGCATCACAGTCCATGAAGAGAGTTGCCAAGGGCCAGCATAGCCCCATTGGAGACACATGACAAGGTAACACAGTGCATCACAGTCCATGAAGAGAGTTGCCAAGGGCCAGCATAGCCCCATTGGAGACACATGGCAAGGTAACACAGTGCATCACAGTCCATGAAGAGAGTTGCCAAGGGCCAGCATAGCCTCATTGGAGACACATGACAAGGTAACACAGTGCATCACAGTCCATGAAGAGAGTTGCCAAGGGCCAGCATAGCCCCATTGGAGACACATGACAAGGTAACACAGTGCATCACAGTCCATGAAGAGAGTTGCCAAGGGCCAGCATAGCCCCATTGGAGACACATGGCAAGGTAACACAGTGCATCACAGTCCATGAAGAGAGTTGCCAAGGGCCAGCATAGCCCCATTGGAGACACATGGCAAGGTAACACAGTGCATCACAGTCCATGAAGAGAGTTGCCAAGGGCCAGCATAGCCCCATTGGAGACACATGGCAAGGTAACACAGTGCATCACAGTCCATGAAGAGAGTTGCCAAGGGCCAGCATAGCCCCATTGGAGACACATGGCAAGGTAACACAGTGCATCACAGTCCATGAAGAGAGTTGCCAAGGGCCAGCATAGCCTCATTGGAGACACATGACAAGGTAAAAGAGTGCAACAGGCACAACAAAAAACTGATAAAAAGGCCAAATGGCAACAATATAAATACAAATTCAACATGTGGACAGAGGATTATTATCTGCCACCATGGAGCATATCCAGATCCTCCACTTACTGGTCATCCTCTTCATTGTCCTGTGCATGTCCAGCTCCAGATTCAGGCCTTGAACGTAATTGCATAATTTCACGCAGAGTCAAGTCCTGAACCCGGAGCTGGGCCTGCATGGTGTCGTTCATCCCTCTCAGGACAGCTGCGTTCCTCAACACGGCCTGCTCTACTCTTGCTATCCCTTCTAGCATGAGCCATGCTGAGTCACAGCCTAAAATAAAATAAAAATTAATATTAAGGATAATTACACAACAGAATAAAAGATTTTAATACATACATTGTCATCATAAAGACAAATAATTATTTACATCAATTATTTTTCATATATTCTTTACACATGAATTAGGTTATTCAGACAGACAGAAATCATTAAAGGCTCATGTTACTCAAACATGTTGAACCCTTTAATTGGTTTTAGATGATCCACTTATACAGCTTGAGTGTATCAAATCTTGTTAAAGGATTTACATTGTACTTACATTAGCAATTTAAAAATTCAATTTAGACTGTGGTAGGCACACATATCCTTAAACATTTTGGCATTGAGGACAAGCTGTGTAAACATAGCAACCAGAAGAAATTACATTCCCACTGGGTTAGACAAGAGATAATGTATCCACATTTGGACATAAAATTTTGTATCCAAGTAGTGGTGTTTGGTATATGTAGTGATATCCAATTAAAGGGACACTGAACCTAAATATTTAATGGACTGATTCAGATAGAGCATGACATGACAAATCTTTAGAAATTACACATATTCATTATATGTTTTAATTGTCAAGCTATATTTTGAATGCAAGAATGTTGGTTTTTATGGAAGCCAATATTTGTTGATGAACCTTGTTTGTGCATGCTGGTTGATGGATACATTCATCCAACAATAAAGAAATGATGGCCACATTTATTTTATTGTTTAAACTAATTATAGGAATAAGTTGTTTTCAATAAATATATCAAGAGAATGACGAATAATTCATAAGAGTATTCTATTATACATTGGCTTAACATTGCATGCTGGATTTGAATCACAATTTAACCAATTTAACTTCACTGTACCTTTAAGTATCTTATAAAGTGTATTTAGAATGATACTTACAGCTGTGCCTGGGAAGGACAATCTGACACCCAGGACAATGAAGGTTTAAACAGGGGGGAGGGATGGGATTGGCTCGGGGAGGGATGGGAATGGCTTGGGGAGTGGTGAGCTGCTGCTCCAGGGTAGGCCGTACAGCTGGGGAGTGGGGAGTTTGGGTCTGGGCAGCTGTACGGGCCAGAATACGGGGAGAGCGGCGAAGGGGGGTGTATGGGCGTTTTTTGGGAGGGACAGGATATGAAATATGGGAAGGGCTGGCAGTGGTCGGGGCATGGTCATGGGTTTGGTGATGGGAAGGGCTCTGGGTGTGTGCAGAGGTGTGGCCATGGTCAGGGGTGTGTGCACGGGGAGGGGTCTGTGACTGGGCAGGGGCGGAATCCAGATGACCAGAAGTGGTGGATCCATCTGAAAATGTAAAATAAATATATTAACATCTCATACATCCTGACATCAAATCAACGCATTTAAAATTGATTATGTTTTCAATATACCTCGAAGTGTGTTTGAATCTGTAAACTATTCTGAAATGAGGATATGGTATCTATATAGGCACTCAGATGAATCTCAATGACTGTCTGTACAATGTGAAACTTATTATTGTGTTTTGGCATGGAATATGCATGTGACATAATGATGGCATGAATTATATATTCTTAAAAAAATATATACAAGCAGATTTTCATGCTGCCTGATATAGAAAGGGGGCAGTAGTGTATTTGAACAGACAAATAATATTCCTTTTTAAAGGGAAAAAGCTGTAGACTTTGAATGTCTTCAATAAAATGATTTCAAAAAAAGAAACATGTTGGAAACATGATAGATATATTTCACATACCATCAGACTCCAAGGCAGCCTCTTCCTCCTCCATCCCACATGTGACATCAATCTCTGTAAAACATAACATGTTGTGTACACCTTAAGATCAGATATTATAACATATGTTACTGTTGCTCAAATACGCACATCAATGTTGCATTAAAGATATACACACACAAAGTTATGATTTACATCATTTTGATGGAGCATACAAATGACAATAGATTTGTTATTGTCAATAAATCAGAATATTAATGTATTGTTTGTCTTAATGTTAAATTCATAAAAGCATAGTACATAGAACATTTAAGATTTCTCATGTGTGTATCACTTGATGACTGTTGTTAAAAAAAAAAATTTTAAAAAAACATATGTTAGACATCTTATGAATAACAAATGTGTAGAATAATAAAGTAGAAATTATTAATCGCTCAATATAAAAAATAAATATATAATCAGAAGATAAATTCTATGATTTTTTATAATGTTATGCTTCATCGGAATCATGATCATAATATTGATTAGCAATACACCTTCAATTACATATAAATGAGTCAATGGACTTACCAGGAGACCGCAAAGGCGGCTCTATGTCACTGCTGGATTCCTGTGGGCTCCCCACACCAACTCTCTCTATGAATGATATAGATATATATTATTAAACACATTTTGGATATCACTAAATCACATCTGTCTAGAATTTTAACATTAATCAACTTTAAAATGTGAAGAATAGAGCAGTCATTACACCAGAAAATGCTTGATTGAATCAAGGGGATTCTGTAAACATATCTGTATTCAACATATGTTTAATGTCAGACTACATTAGACATCAAATTCATCTCAGATGCTGCTATTGCATATCTAAATATACCCAATGATCAATGTTCTTAACCCTTTAAGGACACAGCTTTCACTTAGCTCAATTGTTTTATGACGGAATAATTCCGTCATATGTCCTTAAGAAGTTACAAGAATACACACAAACCACATATTGAGGAGCATCTGTTGACAAATCTAAACAAACATGTGTCACATCGAGCCATTTTTTCAATGTACAGTAATCTTGTTTAGGACACAACACATATTTATCACAATACATAACAAACTTTATTATTACAAATATGTAATCATGGTGCTGTTAGAGTATGCAGATATATATAAAGTAACTCCAACAGATAATTAGATTTATATATCAATAGTTTTTAATAAAAATAATGTAATGATGAATGAATCTATTTTGTCTTAAAGGGACACTGACATGATTAATTTAAATAATTGATTTCTATGTTCAAACTGTAAAAAATGATTTAACATTGACTCCTATTATAATTCGAATGTTGTTCGATATTAATCTTAAAGGCAGATAAGGAATATTGGATTCAATAAATATTGTTTGTTGAAGGTATCCACCAATCATCAATATAAACCCAGGTTGGTCAACAAATATTTAGATGCACATAAACGTACTTTATTTATTTTAAAATACATTTAGCAATAGAATATGTCACATATGATGATAGTATTATATTTTATGTTTATTAATATTGCATACTGTATGTGAAAGACAATATTAATAATTGTAGTTCAGTATCCCTTTAATCTAAAATTAAATAGATTCCACAATGTTGTTGTTTGTTAATGAATTATCTACTCCATATGTTGATGTAATGAATGGTATTGAGCATGCAATTAAAATCAAATATGTTATTTAAGTATATCCGAATAATTATATAATTTTCATCTATTAAATAGACATTACATATAAATATAGAACAATGTGTATTTAGTATGTAATGTTCATTCCATGTTTCTAAGACAAATGTCAATTAAAATGAGACATACCATACTGTGACAAGCCCTGGCTTGAGGATCCAGCAGCCACATCCATATCTGTAATATATTAAATGAGGATTGCATATCATTAATACTAATCATGCCATGTTTAAAATATTTACATTAATAACAAATCAATAGAAAAATATTAATCCTTTGGTAGTCCCATGAGTTAATAGTTTCCGCAATTAAATGAATGATAAATATATCCTGGACTCTTATTTTCAATCAGTTGTGTTGTTTACTGTATCTTTAAGAATATATGCTTGTTATTACATAATCATCAATTGATGGCCATATGTTATAATTTATTAGTATTATTCGTTTTTTATTAGATATAATATTTAAAATAAGAATACTGTATTCTTCACTAATCTAAGATTTTCCATTTAATTTTTAACAACATGTATAAAGCAATGCCACTTTCCGCAAACCCATGTTAACGTGGATGAGAAATGCCATTTTCGCGATCATTGCGCAATGATTCCAAGCGGAATTACGCATCCGTCATTTGACCAACATGTATAAAGCAATGCCACTTTCCGCAAACCCATGTTAACGTGGATGCGAAATTAGATTTCCGCTCTGTGACGCATATTCTGTAGAGCGCAATAAACATCATTCCAATTTCATGTATCACTAATGTAAAATCAGATATCTAAACATCATATGTAGTGTATGTTGTGAGATCTGTATAGGTTTAGTATCTGACTAAATACACATTTTGGATTTTTAACATTATAAATATTATATGAAGTTGGATAATTACCTGGTTCAGATTCTCTATCGGGTCCTCCCAGGCCACCGGACGGAGAAGCATCTGCCCTGTCCCCCGCGTCAGGACTTTCAGATCCCGCAGCTGGGAGGGAAGAAGAGGAGGCCGAGGATGGCGAGGATCTAAATCTTTTGGGGACCCGGAGATTGAGGAGCTCGCATAAAGTCACCTCATAAGGGAGTAGGTACAGTTTCCGCGGGGCCTTTCTTTGGCCCCCTCTTTTACGGGCTTGTACCCAGTCCCTTATGAGGTTGACTTTTTTCGATAAACGCAACCTCATATCTCCGAATCTCCTCATGATCTGATCCTGGGTCCTCTGGACGTCACACACCAATCTAACCGCATTGGTGATAGACTCCCAGAGGGCCTTCTTAACAGGCGCATCTGTCGAGCTCCTCTTGTTCCCAAACAGCTGGGGATAAAAGTCCTTGACGGCGTGGACCAGTGCAGCGCTCTCCTCCTTGGTGAACCTGGGAACTGACATGCCTGCTGGGTTGTACAATAAATATATTATAATAATATAAACTGCCTGCAGGCATTAGAGAACTGACAAAGATGGCAACGTGTAATGGACTTTTATATGGTGAAGTAAACATGAGATGCACCATGGGACAATTTATCTGTACATCTGATTGGATAAAATATTGAAATATTGTTATAATGTCTGTGAGACCATCCTGACTCAAGTTGTGTTTGTGTGATGAACTCTGATTGGCCGTTCCTTAATGTTTCATATCTTAGTAACTTCCTTACACATACCGCTTGGTGGTGCTGTAACTTCATTTTTCATGTAGACTTATTTGTAACTCATGGGCCTGTCATGCGGATATGTGTGACGCAGATTTAATATCCGTGATCCGTGAAATATTAATGATTAAATACTCTTTAAAATCTCATCCTGTCACATTATTAATGTTGTAGACATTTCTCGGTTTAATAACGGTCTGTTTCTTTAATACAAATACACATTTAATATTGTATGTCTTTATTGTTCTTTAAATAAATTGATTGTGAAGTATTGACATTGCTCTATTAAATGTATTTATAATGCACATTGATTGTGTGCTATTGCGTGACATTACACTAATGTTTAAATATGCTAATCTGGTGTTTGAAGATGCGTTTCCCACGCAATATTTATTAATGTTAAAATTCCGGGAAGAATGTCAGTAACTTTGATAATCTGTTTATAAATGTTAAACTACAGCTTTGTTATTCGCAAATAAACCTCGAGCTTGTATTTCTCTGAAGTGCTCATATATGTTATTGTGCAATGGCGTCTTTAGTTTTAAAGAGACATTACAAACAATTGTATCAAATGATCTGTAGAGATAGAAGATTGTTTAGACTTTAAAATGTAAATCATTTTCTCTTAGTATTTATATATCCTCAACATAAGAAATTTAAATGCACATGGTTGAGCCAATCACATAAGGCATCTCTGTGCATCCACCAATCTTCATCTACTGAGCCTATCTCGATATGCTTTTCAAGCAAAGTATGTCAAGATAGGAAGAGAAGTAAATACACTATTTCAAGCTCTTAAAGGGACACTGTCCAAACAAATTTACCATTGGTGATTGAGCATGAAATGTTAATCAACTTTATTATTTAATACGATTATCAAATGTTAAGTTATCTTGTTATGTTTCTTTGAAAATCAATAATGATATTTTATATTACGGACAATTGTTTAATAAAAACCTGGGTTGTCCTTGACGATTGTTGCATCAATTATTCCAAACAATCAAGTTCTGTCCAGAGTACTGAAGCAAATAAATTAGCTATTTACTGCCTTATTTCTAAAGTAATGATAGCAACATCACAATGAGCATTCATAATATGAGACAAGTTTTAAAGTTGATTAAAATAGAATACTCATTCAGAATGTATAAATCATTGTTTTTTTAAATGGCTACCTTTAAGTATATTTTGAGTTCATGTCCCTTTAAATAAACATTTCACAATAATGCTTAATATATCATAAACCTAGGCACCTTCCTTTTGCTAAATGAGTCTAACATATGAGTAAAGCAAATTTAGATTAACTTCTAGATTGTTTTACACACTGACTGAAATATATTTATTAAATGAGGTATTTTTTAGCCTTCAGCGTAGAGGGACATTAAGCTATATGTTATGTATGCATTTTGTATCATAATCTTATATTTGACCAACTTAATATGTTTTGTTATTCAATCATTATATTGTAATTATATATATTCGTGGATTAAATACATCTCTACATAGGCTATTTTGATGCTGATTGTTGTTTGCATATAGATGCCTTATATCATTCACTAAGATATGTGCATTTCTTTTTATTTTAACAAGTATATTTAAAGACTGAATGTAATTCTATAGTACATTCTAAATATGTTTAAATTCTTGTATGATATTTGTAACAATGTATACAAAATATACATTTTGAATGACCCCTTTAAGGACCCAAACATATTGTATTTTTATTTAACATTGACAAAATAAACTAAAGGGGAAATTACATTCTATATAGATATTTGATGTCTAACCCAAGAGGTAAGATTGTAATAAATACATAATATTACTAAGTATAGTTAAATGACTCCACTAGAAAATTACATAGATTAACCTGGCATCCAATAACTAATTATTAAAAATTATAAAGTTAAATGACCTACCATTTATAAATGTAATAATTGTAAAATATTTTCTAATAATGTTTTGAGATACCTAAGGAAGATACATGATCTTATACAATTCTTTTTACATTCAACAACACTGTCACTTTCATGTAATTGAACCACTTCACCTTATTAAATGTTAAAACAATCATAATATTAATACATATCCTAAATATTTTTAATATATACTTTTTCAATATAAAAGCATTGAAGAATATGACTCCCCAATTAATGTTAAAATATATCTTTTAATATTCTCTGAAGAATTTTATTTTCTACTATTAATGCATTATTTTCTCTTATGCATGTGCTTGTCAAATAGCCAACTACCAGTCATGGGAGTCCAAGTTTTATTTATTTACAGATTATATTGATATATATTAGAATCTGCTAAAAAAAAAATATATATTTAATAGAAAATAAATAAATATTCCATGAAGTCATCAGATGCCAATCTGAAATGACAAATAATAAAAATGGAACAAAGTTAATACACACGTTGTAAAATATTCATAAAATACATTTAAAATCATATGGTGTCTATGCTCTAACTTTGATCAACATTTTTTAAAGATAATCATTACATTCATTTTAAATTAATGAAATACATACACCATTATATTGTTGATTAAAAATAATATTTAAATTTCAAAAATTAAATTTATACATAATAATGTATATCACATGTAAACAATATATGTATGCTGAACATAAATGTAATATTTCATGTCCATTCAAATACCTCTATATCAACTATAATATGTATTCCTTTTTCTGATTGTGATCCCTAAATATCTAATTAAGAACTAAATATGACTAATGTATGTAAGCTACTAATATTCTACAGTCTTCACTAGCATGCATTGGTACACCAACCTGGACAATGCATGGTCTTTGAAAGTCAATTCAGGGGTAAACAGTTGATCTTCAATAGGTGTCTTATTCATCAGTTCATTAAATAGAGGACTGGGAAATACCATCTAAAAAAGTAAAATCATCTAAGTGTCTGATTGTGATCCCTAAATATCTAATTAAGAACTAAATATGACTAATGTATGTAAGCTACTAATATTCTACAGTCTTCACTAGCATGCATTGGTACACCAACCTGGACAATGCATGGTCTTTGAATGTCAATTCAGGGGTAAACAGTTGATCTTCAATAGGTGTCTTATTCATCAGTTCATTAAATAGAGGACTGGGAAATACCATCTAAAAAAGTAAAATCATCTAAGTGTCTGATTGTGATCCCTAAATATCTAATTAAGAACTAAATATGACTAATGTATGTAAGCTACTAATATTCTACAGTCTTCACTAGCATGCATTGGTACACCAACCTGGACAATGCATGGTCTTTGAATGTCAATTCAGGGGTAAACAGTTGATCTTCAATAGGTGTCTTATTCATCAGTTCATTAAATAGAGGACTGGGAAATACCATCTAAAAAAGTAAAATCATCTAAGTGTCTGATTGTGATCCCTAAATATCTAATTAAGAACTAAATATGACTAATGTATGTAAGCTACTAATATTCTACAGTCTTCACTAGCATGCATTGGTACACCAACCTGGACAATGCATGGTCTTTGAATGTCAATTCAGGGGTAAACAGTTGATCTTCAATAGGTGTCTTATTCATCAGTTCATTAAATAGAGGACTGGGAAATACCATCTACAAAATAGAAAATCATCTAAGTGTCTCCAATAGGATGTCTCCACAGCCTTATTCTATCAAATAGTTTGCACTTACCATGTGAACATGTCTTTGTATGGTTTTCAAGGTCAGCAGAATTTAAATATGCCAGACATGATCCCATTGGTATACTTCAATTTCAATCTTGGCTTTTTCCCCACTGTCAGTCTTGGAAATCTTCACTGTCAGGCTTCAAATTGTTCCCTTTCAGTCTTTATATTAAGTCATCTCCCTAATGTAAGAAATTATATATAAAGATTTCATACAAGTGTGTGAATCAGTTCTGTACCCCTCTCCCACCCCCCATTTCATAATAAATATCTATCACTAGCTTACTAAGCCTGTGTATGAACCTGTGTTATTTTCTATCAAGTGTGAAGATGAGTCATATTGAGCAGAACAAACCTCTGTGTGACATTGAACCATAGTCATTCTAGAGTATCCCTTTCTGATTATGTACATAAGTAATGTGTAAACAAAGTTATATTTTTAAAAATTTATGCCATATTATGTATTTGTGTACAAATCATGCCAGCAACAGTCCATACATTTCTACTTACCATCTGATGTCCTCTATAAAAACCAGGTGGCAAAGACTCGCTATAGGACCCAATGCCCAGAGCATCACCTATATTATGAGAAATAAATATTATTATAACATTTTATCAATACTAACATGTTTGCACAATTCTCTACTTGTCATTTCCCTAGAGTTCACATCTATTGAAAATACTCCAGTGTAACTTCTATTATTTACCGTCTAAAGTGGCGGTTGATGACGTCTGCTCTGACATCAAGTCCCTCGTCCTGGAATTCCCCCTCTAGAACAGGATCATCCTCCTCATCTCTGAGGAGGTCTCTGTCCACCGGGACGGCCTGCAGCATCCCAGCCCGCTGTGCAATATTATGCAGGACGCTACAGGCTACAACGATCTTAGCCACCTTCTTTGGGTTGTACTGGAGTGCTCCTCCAGAACGGTCCAGGCACCTGAATCTCATCTTCAGGAGCCCGAACATCCTTTCAACCACCGCCCTGGTTCTCTTATGAGCCCTATTGTAGCGCTCCTCAGACACATCAGTTGGGCTACGCAAGGGGGTAATGAGCCAAGGCCGGCTCATGTACCCAGAATCACCTATAAATTTAGAACAGAACATAATTCAAACAGAATACTTAAATTAGTATATTGTTGTATAAATATATTTTTTAAAAACCATAATCCATATTAAAAGTTGTCAGAAACATAAAAAAAAAAAAAAAAATTATATATAAATCTGTATCTAGCCATTTCATCGAAGACATGCTACATATGCGTATTTCTCCTAAACCAAACCTTGTGTAAAATGCTAACTACATGTTTACATTGCATTCTCTATATGAACACTTAAGGTAAGACATGCTACATATCTGCATTTCAATAAAACTAGACATTAGCAGAAATAGACAATGACAGGGTTAAATTGAATGAGATAATATCTTGCCATTTCATCTAAGACATGCTACATATGCGTATTTCTCCTAAACCAAACCTTGTGTAAAATGCTAACTACATGTTTACATTGCATTCTCTATATGAACACTTAAGGTAAGACATGCTACATATCTGCATTTCAATAAAAATAGACATTAGCAGAAAAATAAAATGACAGGGTTAAATTGCATGAGATAATATCTTGCCATTTCATCTAAGACATGCTACATATGCGTATTTCTCCTAAACCAAACCTTGTGTAAAATGCTAACTACATGTTTACATTGCATTCTCTATATGAACACTTAAGGTAAGACATGCTACATATCTGCTTTTCAATAAAAATAGACATTAGCAGAAAAATACAATGACAGGGTTAAATTGCATGAGATAATATCTTGCCATTTCATCTAAGACATGCTACATATGCGTATTTCTCCTAAACCAAACCTTGTGTAAAATGCTAACTACATGTTTACATTGCATTCTCTATATGAACACTTAAGGTAAGACATGCTACATATCTGCATTTCAATAAAAATAGACATTAGCAGAAAAAGACAATGACAGGGTTAAATTGCATGAGATAATATCTTGCCATTTCATCTAAGACATGCTACATATGCGTATTTCTCCTAAAACAAACCTTGTGTAAAATGCTAACTACATGTTTACATTGCATTCTCTATCTGAACACTTAAGGTAAGACATGCTACATATCTGCATTTCAATAAAAATAGACATTAGCGTCGGTAAATAACAAATGGTTAAATTTAATCCTATAGCTGAACATGACGCTAACAGTTAAAAAATACAGGGGCAATTGTCAAAATAATTAACCATGTTGTGCACAAATACTCACCAACGAGATAACCAGGGGGCATTTGTCTTTCCTCAAACTGTCTCCACAGGGACGACAGAGAGAGGATGCGGGCATCATGACAAGCACCTCCAAAATTCGCATACACATGCATAATCCTCATCCGTGCGTCACAAACATACTGCACGTTGAGGCTATGAAAATGTTTGCGATTTCTGAAGGGCAAGTCATCAATTGGAGCACGCAGCGCAATGTGGGTACAATCAATGGCTCCCAAGACATTGGGCAATTGAGCAATATCAAAGAATTCCCGCTTCAGGCGCCTCCAATCACCATCATTCTGTGGGAATCCTATGTATTGCTTACTGATACGTACCATGGCGTTCAGAAAGTTATCAAACACCCCAGAGAATGTACCTTGAGCCAGGCCATGCATGTACAGTTCTCCGGATTGAAAACTCCCGGAGGCCAGGACGTATAGACAGCTTAGCATCTTACTCATGGGGGGAACAGCAGTCCTTATTTGTATACGTGGCTCCAAATGAGGTTTAAGAAGCTCGTAAAGGCCAATGAGCTGTTCGCGATCGAGCCGATACTTATCAAAAACCTCAAAGTCACTCATGTTTTCCAAGGTGGGTCTCACCCTGTAGACACGAGGACCTCGAACCAGACGACCCCTTCGTCTCGGTCTGAGCCGCCGAGGCTGCCTGATTCGACCAACAGCTAGTTCGCCAATAGCACCACCAGCAGCGTCTACCATGTCATCGTCATCCATCTTTCAAAACAGCGTAACAAGGTAAGCACTTGATCTGATGTGGATCACAAGTGATGCATTGGCCATGTTGTTTGGGGGATTTATAGTACAATTAGTCCAATGGTAGTGAGTTTGTAATGATTGCTGATTGTATTCACCTGTTTGTATGTGAGCGGCGCGAATGCTTTCACAGTGGGCGTTTATTTGTTGTTTGCTGAAATGTTAGTTTCAAACAATGATTCTCAATGTGAAAGTGTCAAATATCACACATACAGTGCATGTTTGTAATGTTTGTTCATATGCGTAATCAATATTTCCTAAACGCGATGTTATAGTAACAAGCACACGTCCAGGCTAACATGAATGAAAGTGCATAGTTGTGTATAATGTGCATCGAATGTGATCGATCAATGTTGCTGCAATATTGTTTGTAAATGATAAAGGAACATCTGCCATCTGTAGGATTGTATATATAAGTTATTGCCGAGCTGTCAATATTGTATGCGTCCCTTTAAAATCGCAATAATAATTCAGAACTTCCCGTCTGCCATCTGTAGTATTATATATATAAGTGATTGCCGAGCTGTCAATATTGTACGCGTCCCTTTAAAATCGCAATAATAATTCCGAACTTCCCGTCTGCCATCTGTAGTATTGTATATATAAGTGATTGCCGAGCTGTAAAATATTGTACGCGTCCCTTTCAAATCGCAATAATAATTCCGAAATTCCCGTCTGCCATCTGTAGTATTGTATATATAAGTGATTGCCGAGCTGTCAATATTGTATGCGTCCCTTTCAAATGGCACTAATACTGAATAACTTCCGGCTGTCATCTGTAGTATTGTATATATAAGTGATTGCCGAGATGTGAATATTGTACGCGTCCCTTTCAAATCGCACTAATACTGAATAACTTCCGGCTGTCATCTGTAGTATTGTATATATAAGTGATTGCCGAGATGTGAATATTGTACGCGTCCCTTTCAAATCGCACTAATACTGAATAACTTCCGGCTGTCATCTGTAGTATTGTATATATAAGTGATTGCCGAGATGTGAATATTGTACGCGTCCCTTTAAAATCGCAATAATAATTCCGAACTTCCCGTCTGTCATCTGTAGTATTATATATATAAGTGATTGCCGAGCTGTCAATATTGTATGCGTCCCTTTCAAATCGCACTAATGCTGAATAACTTCCGGCTGTCATCTGTAGTATTGTATATATAAGTGATTTTCGATCTGACGATATTGTATGCGTCCCATAAAAATTGCACGAATACTGAATAACTTCCGGCTGTCATCTGTAGTATTATATATATAATTGATGTGCGATCTGACAATATTTCTGAATTGTCCCATTGAAATCTCCATAATAATGCTGTTCAAAAGTGTGTTTTACGTATATGTTGTATTGTAGTATTGAGTGTTAAAGTTCCTAAAGGGGCGGTACAGTGGTGAATCTGTGATGTGTATGGTTGAATCTTCTAATGACGTCATGATATTATTAACCTGCCTATGTAGTTGTGAAATCCTCATTGTGTTGTTGTATTGTGCTACATTGTTATTGTGTGCTGAATAAAATCTAAATGTGTGCTTTGTGGTTGCGTGATGGGTGATGCGTGTTATGTACATGTACGTATATATTGTGATTGTGTCCCACATATGCTGACTTCTATATAGCGGTCTGGCATTGTTGTTCCTTCCCATAAAGTGACATCTGTAATCTGGTGTAATGATGTTCTTGTTGTAGGTAATTCCTAATGGTTTCTGGTGATGGAATCATGATGTTAAAAGTACAGTAAAATCCATATGTTGTGTTTTGTGATTCCTCGAGAGAATGTAATGTGTTTTTCCCCCATCATTTGAATGCACATGTATGAGTGAATGTTAAAAGTAATGTATGTGCATCCATGAGTGATCATGTGTTAAGCCTATGTAGATATGCAGTTGCTGCAAGCATATGAGTTGAATAACAGAAATGCAATAATAAAGGTAAATGAGAGATGTTTCCCATTGTGTAGTGTTTGTGAATCCAGAAATGTGTATTGAATTTTATTTTAATTGTAAATGTAATTTTATTGAAATAATAATGTGTTACTAGTGATGGGGATTTGTAGTTGATGTAATCTAAAAGTGTTAAAAATATTTATGGTGTGGTGAATATTTAATATTAAAAAACATAAATCCACCATAGGGAAATAGTCATTTCTTGATCTATTTATCATAGCTGGGTCTAACGCATAAAAGCATGTATTTTCTAGCGCTGGTATTTGGAGTTTTTCCGTCTACGCTATTTGCGTGCGTTAGGGAAATGAGGGTTTCGCGTGCACGAGCACGTCTTCCCAATAGAAGTCAATGGAGGCTCCAAAGATTTCTATATTTTTTTTTCTAAGACTGGTTTTCCTCGTAAAGTGAGTGACGTCATGAGCTTGTGTGAAAAAGTAACTAAATCGTGTTCTTTTTGTAATAAATAAATATTTTGTGTATGTAATGTGGTGTATATTGTTTGTATGCATCGATGAGTGTATGTTTGTGATAATGTTATTCGTTAGATGTAGGTATATGAGGGTCTTTTCCCGTATGTCCATGTAAGTCAATGGGAAAATGGATTTGTGTGGATTTTTTTCAAACACCCGAGATCTCGCAACTTTAATCCTTTGTATTTTAAAGAAAAAATAAAAATTCCGAAAAATAAAGATAGTGTTGTGTTTGTATGAGTGTAAGTGTACTTTGTGTAATATTTGTTTTGTGATTCGTGGATGTTTTTTTGTGCGGTATATGTTTACTACTGGGTCTGAGGTGGCGGTAGAAAGTTGAGCGTTAGGTGTATTTTGAGTCGCGGTAAATAAACTCTAAATACCGGAGTGCGTAAAAAACCCGCGTTAGGAGCCTCTAACGCTGGTTTTGACGGCTACCGCCGAACTCTAAATCTAGGCCTAAGCAAATAAGCAGAGAAGAGGATCAGACTGAGTCACACGTTCCTTCCAACACGGTCACACAGGCACTTAATATGTCAGATTCAGAGCAGCAGAGGGGGGGGCACCCACTACCCGGTCCCGTATTAACTCACAACCCCAAGCCTCACAATAAAATATATATCATATAACAGCAGCAGTGCCCGATCATCACACTATCACCCGATGGCATGGCTTTGACTTACTTGTGTGACAGTGTGACGGACTGTGTGCTGACTTGGACGACGGCTCCTTCCTTCAGGTCACAGGTGACAGGTCAGGCAGGACCAGGGGGCAGCAGCTGCGATATGCGGTGCGTCACTCTCTAGATTCTCTAGAATAGATCAGGCAGCCTCCTCCACTCCACTCCACTCTCACTACTTGGCTCAGGCTGATGTGACAGGCAGGAATGAGTGGCACTGGCTGTTGTTCCCGCCGCCGCTCTGCTCCTTCCTTGCGCATGCGCAGTAGACACCGGGCCCGGCATAGACAGTGACTGACACTCAGTAGTGCACTGTAAGCAGAGCCAGGGAGTCAACACCAGTGTTGATTGGATGAGCCGGTCTCCCAGGGAACAGTCAAGGCCTCATTAGAGATGCCTCACATAACAATTTTCTCAGCCGCGCTGCTCCTGCAAATCATCACCGGGTGATGCTGCAGAGCAGCTAGATATAAAAATACACTTAAAATATTGCGCAATAGAGAAACACCAGAACCCAGTGCCTCTCTATTGCGCAATATTATAGTTTGACATGTAAAATAAATAAAATTCTCTATTTGTTTTTCTTTTGCCCCAAATGGCAGGTGCGGCACTGCCTCACCTGCCTCCTATGAGTGCACGTCACTGGTTTGTATACCACTATTACCAAGGGCAATGGCTTTGCCAGCCTATAGCGTAAAGTGAAGAGCATGCGCACAGCTGATCAGGAAGTTCTTCTATCACCCGACATAAACGCTGATGAGACGCCTCTGACGTTGCTATGGCAACGCCGTGCTATGCGTCATCACGCTAGGCACGACTAGCATGTCAGCATGACGTCAGGACCATGTGGATTTGGAGTGGAGTGTTGAGTTGTTTGGCTGGGTTTCATCAGGTAATTAAGGTAGTATGTAAGGGGTATTGTTTTTAACATGTAAATATTGATTTTGGGGTGTGGAGCTGCACTCTGTTTGTATGTTTGTTTTGCTATGACATTGACAAAGGCACAATGTAGTGCCAAAACGTTTGTCTTTTAAGGATTTGATAATAAATATATATGTTTTAAAGTAAAGTCCAGTGAGTGCCTGCTTTTTGGAAATACGTTGGATTTGATGTCAGCAGTGCACCTTGGCAGTACTGGAAGTATGATTGTGCAATCTTATCTATGACTTTCTTATATATATATATATATATATATATATATATATATATATATATATATATATATATATATATATATATATATATATATGTATAGATATATTGTATCTAACCTTCAGATATATAAAGAAATATGTATTTATGAATAAATAAAACATATTCTTCTATCTGAAGAACATTGGAATGTGAAATGTTAATATTTCATGCCGGGTTAGCACAAATGCGAACTGGTTTGCGTTCAAGTCAGGGTATTATTTCCCCCCACACACACTTTTTGCCCTACATTTAAGTCTATGGGGGAATATGTTAACAAGGTAGCAATATTTGACTATTTGGGCGCGTCGTTTAGCACGCAATGTTAAGCTTTTTACTTTTAACTTGAAATATCCATGAACCCTGACTCGCACAAAGAAGCCGAAGTCTAGCGGGGTTATCACACAAGCGGGATCGCAAACTACCGCTCCACTCGGAATCTTGCCCCTAGAGTATACAATGAAACCTGTGGGAAAACATTGAGATACACACATGAAACATCCCTTTTCAGCTCACTCACCAAGGCTGCGAAACTCTTTTTAGACTTAACTTTGTATCTTGAAAATATATTGTACATTAGATACGATTTTATTGTACAATTTATCATTAAAGTTTGCTAAATACTTTTTTTATGAATTTTAATGTGTGTTATTAAAGGGGTACTAAACCCAAATTTTTATTTTATGTTTCGGGTAGAGCATACAATTTTAAGATACTTTCAGCTAGATTTCAAGTCTGTGCGTTTGTCTTTTAACGCTGAAAAATATGGTATTTTCAGTGTTAAAACAGCACTGCAGCCATTACGAGTCTTGTCAGTATAGCTGTAGCCGCAAGCCTTTTAGCCTGTAACGCAACGTCAGTACCACACTCTTAAAAATTACGTTTTTTAATGGGATTCCCATAGCGCTGCCATTACGAGTTCTGATTCAAGCAACTCTCATTCTATTGGCTGATTGGAATAATCCAATAGAATGGGAGCTGCTTAAATCCTATTGGCTGATTTGAACAGCCAATAGGATTTTAGCAGCTCTAATTCCTATTGGCTGATTCAGCCAATAGGAATGCAAGGGACCCCATCTTGAATCGCGTACCTTGCATTGAAGATTTAGTGTATGGCGGTGACCATATAAAGAGGATGCTCCGCGCCGGATGTCTTCAGGATGGACCTGCTCCGGGCCGCTGGGATCAAGATAGAAAATGCTGCCTGGATGAAGATTGAAAAGGCCGTCTGGATGAAGACTTCTTGCTGCTTGGATGAGCACGTCGCCGCTGGGATGAAGATAATTCAAGTGGGACTTCAAAAACTGTAAGTGGATCTTCGGGGGTTAGTGTTAGGTTTTTTTAAGGGTTTTTTGGGTGTTTTTTTTTTAAGATTAGGGTTTGGGCAGTAAGAGAGCTAAATGTCCTTTTAAGGGCAATGCCCATCCAAATGCCCTTTTCAGGGCAATGGGTAACTAAGATTTTTTAGATAGTTTTTTTTATTTTGTGGGTTGGGGGGGGGGTTCTAATGTTAGTGGGTGTTTGTAAAAAAAAAAAAAAAATCTGAAAAAGAGCTAATATCTTTAGGGCCATTGGTAGTTTATTCTAGATTAGGTTTTTTTATTTTGGGGTGTTTTTTAAAATGGGTATTAGAATAGGAATAATTTTTATTATTTTTGATAATTTGTTTATTTTGTGTAATGTATTTTTTTTTGTTTTGGGGTGGGTTTTTATTTTTAGATTAGGGCTTGGGCAGCAAAAGAGCTAAATGCCCTTTTAAGGGCAATGCCCATACAAATCCCCTTTGCAGGGCAATGGATAGATTAGGTTTCACTTTATTTTTATTTTGTGGGTTTGGGGAGTGGGGGTTTGTATACTGTTATGGGGTGTTTGTTTGTTTTTGTAGCAAAAGAGCTGTTAACTTTAGGGCCCTACAAAAGGCAATTTTAAGGGCCCCCAAAAGGCCCTTTTAAGGGCCCTTGGTAGTTTGGGGGGTGGGGGCTTGCAACTGTTGGGGGGGGGTATTTTACCTTTGTAGCAAAAGATCTGTTTAACTTAGGGCAATGTCCTACAAAGGCCCTTTTAAGGGCCCCCAAAAGTCCATTTTGGGGTGGTTTTTTTATTTTTAAAAGGATATTAGAATATGAATAATTTTTATTGTTTTGGATAAGGTTTGTTATTTTTTGTAGTGGTAGTTTTTTTAAAAAAAAAATTGTAGTGTTAGCTATTTTTTGTAATGTTATGTTTTAGTGTAAGGCAGGTTAGGTTTTATTTCACAGGTAAGTTTGTATTTATTTTAACTAGGTAGTTAGTAAATAGTAAATAACTATTTACTAACTAGTCTACCTAGTTAAAATAAATACAAACTGGGGCAGAGCTGGCCGCTGCTAAGATGGCAGCATAACTCCATAGCTCCGTGAACCAACATAGCCTAAACCAAAAGATACCACATGTAGCTGCAAGATTACCATGCTCTGTGAGGACAGATAAATCACAGTGCATTTAGCAATGCGATCGGGGACATTTACCAGCACTGAGGGCTAAGGAGGAAGCGGACTAAGGCGAAAAGCGGAACAGGGCGCCATTACAGAGCGCATGTGAACAGCATCACTTCACCCGATTATACCCGGCACTGATCTAACCGGCCGACACTCACATATGCAATGTGAGCCAAAGCCCAGCACACAAGTATAACTTGGTCCTTGACGGTCACACAACCAAGAGGAGGCCTAGCAATACCCGACCAGACCTATGAAAGTAAGTGACGCAGCACTTAGCCCGACAGCACATAGATGTCAAACATTTTGAAAAAGCGCTGGGGAGTACATAGATGTGCATCGCTTACAGAAAAGAACCACACAAGCCAGATCCGCTATATTAACAAACAGTTATACATCGTAGTGGGGCAGTTTATGAACATAAACTAAAAGAGAGGTCAGAAAGGCATGGTGTGTGGGGAGAAATATCAATATCAATATCATCACTGTAGAAACGGGGTAAAAGACTTTTAAACAGAGCACTTTTAAAGCCTGCAGAAATACATTCAGTTGCACAAAGAAAATCGCAATAGGCCTCAAATTGGCGGCTAAAAAAACACTAAAGCCATTGAAATCTACTAAAACATCTTTCCTGAAGGACACCTCAGTGGAATCCTTTTTTAACCCTGGGAGCCAATCCACACATCTTACTGAGCAAGATCTAATGACCTCAAAGTCTCCAACTTCACAATCACCAATCAGACCCCACAGAGAGTCAAATACACTCACACAGATCCCCACATCTCTGCTGTCATCGCTGCCTCAAAGCAAGATATTGCAGAAATAGTGAGGACATGCATGAGAGAGGAAATTGCGGATCTAAAGCAGGAGATGCACACTATAGGATTTTGTGTAGAGACTCTAGAGGAATATGCAGACAACATACAAGAAGAAGTGATTCAAATACAGAAAACATCAACGGCACAAGCAGACCTGATAGAAACCCTACACGATAAAATAGAAGACCTCGAAAATAGAGGTCGCAGGAAAAATCTGCGTATAAGGGGAATACCAGAGTCGGTCTTACCAAAGGATTTGCCAACCTACTTACCGGCACTGTTTGCTCACCTCAAAGGAGAAACATCTTCAATGGAGATAATCTGGGATAGAGCGCATAGGGCATTAAGGCCCAGACCATCAGATGCCGCACCGCCTAGAGACATTATAATAAAATTTAAACAATTTCGAGAAAAAGAAGAGCTTTTGAATCTATCCCGCAGAAATCAGCCGGTCAAGATTAGGGGTAATGTCCTCCAATTTTACACAGACCTATCTCAAAGGACACTCCAGAGAAGGAGAGAACTGGCACCATTGACATCACTTTTAAGAAGTAAAAAAATACTATATAGGTGGGGATTCCCTTTCCACCTATATGTTCTACTTGGGAACAGAAAACTTGTCTGCACCAAGATTTCGGAAATACAGGAATTTTGCACAGCTCTGGACATCGACCCACCACCCAATGTAGTTGCAGAGGAGTCACGACCTTTGCCGCAACGGAAAAAGCCACAGAATGAGAGCAACAAAGGGCAGAATGATCCACCTTCAAGAGGGAAAAGTCCAAACAAGAAAACACTATCACCACAAGCAAAGAGAATAACCCAAACATCCCGACACACTGAAACAGATAAGGGATGAGACTTACAGACTGAGGCTTGAGAAGGGTAAAGTTATTACTTTGGTTTCAATGGCTATTATGGGGCGCTCAGTGCAGGTGTTGTCTCCAAAAATGACACCCTAACTACAAGATGACCATACCTCCCAATGCCAGGTTCTTTTATGTTATATGTCTGGAGTATGGTGGTTAATGCTAAATGTCTTTAAAGTTATAAGTTAAAAAGTTGGTTCACACCCTAAGATTTAGTAACAGTCAAATATAAGATCTAATATTGTATATTTATATAATATTAATAATATTTTATATAATTGCCTAACAGCAGCTATTAGCTTAGTTCAAGAAAAAGTTATTGTTATTATTATGTTTGTTTTATTGTTGGTTTATAATTCTGACTTCCTTAGCTCCTTATCACAGCCATATTTGATTTCAGCCTAGGTGTACAATAATACCTGTGTGATACATAACTATCTCTTTTCGTTTAAGATCATACTCTAAGGGAATTGAGAATGGGCACATCTATCAACATAATATCTCAAAATGCAAAAGGTTTAAATTCCCAATATAAGAGGTCTATAGCCCTTGCTGATTTGCATAAAAGAAAAGGTAATGTAATTTTCCTTCAGGAGACACACTTCCGAAAGGGACATGAGCCTAGATATTTAGGTACACATTACACCCAACATTTTCATAGCTCCTCAAAGTCAAAGAGATGTGGGGTTAGCATCCTGCTTCATAAAGATGTCCCATTTAAACTTATCCAATCCACCTCAGACACAGAGGGCAGATTTCTAGGGGTGTTTGGGCTTCTAAGAGGCAACCCAGTAACCCTGATTAATATCTATGCGCCCAATACCAAACAGCTTCCTTTTTTTAAAAAAACATTTAATAAAATTCTAGATTTCTCAAAGGGAGTCATCTTCATAGGTGGTGATCTAAATGTTACATTAAATCCCTCTTTAGATAGCTCTAACAGCGCACGCGAACCTTCAAAACACATAACTAAATGTCTAGGGAAATTAATGAAAGATTGCAATTTATATGATGTCTGGAGGTTCATATACCCTTCCAGAAGAGACTACACATTTTTTTCCACGCCGCATCGCTCATATAGTCAAATTTATTATATTATGACTAATCAAAATGGCCTAACAACTATACAGGCTTCAAAGATTGCACACACTACATGGTCAGACCACTCTGCGGTGATAACAAAAATTAACTGGCCCGATACATCTATCCCCCCATTCATCTGTAAAATAGATGATTCCATATTGAATAACACTATAATGGCAGAAACAATAGACAATTCTCTGAAGGAATATTTTACAATCAATGCCCAAGCTGATAGTGACCCATTTATGGTATGGGAAGCCCATAAATGCTATATGCGAGGTGAACTTATTAAGCTCAAAGCCCACATGAAGAAAAAAGCTAGGCAACATTATGAAAACCTCTCAAACACCCTATCTAGAATAGAATATGCACATAAGCAAGACCCACACAATGACAAAATATACTCAGACTTACAAAAAGCCAGAGAAGCTCTTAGAGACCTCTTAACTAAGGAATACAATCTATTGGCAGTGAAACTTAAACAACACTTTTAAATTGAAAGTAATAGGAGTGGGAAATTATTAGCACGGGCACTAAAAATTAAGAGACATAAAACCTATATACACGAGCTCACCACACCAGCTAAAAATAAAGTAAAGACGACCCCGGATATCCTAGCCCAATTTGAAAATTATTACTCGAAGCTCTACAATATTGTAACCACAAGTACCACTACTGCCACTATGTCAGACATAGCATCATATCTAAGGGACTGCCAACTACACCAGTTATCTGCTGAACAAACCAAAGATTTAGAGACCCCAATAACAGCTGGAGAAATAGCTGCGGCTATTAATAACTTAAATTCAGGGAAATGCCCAGGACCTGATGGTTATTCAGTACAATATTATAAAAAAATACTCAACTACTCTCATACCACATCTTTTATCGATCTTTGATAGAATAACGACTGAAACCCCGTTTCCACCTAACATGCTAGAAGCACACATTTCAGTACTCTCAAAACATGGGAAACCGGCAGATGCACCATCGAATTTCAGACCCATTTCGTTATTATACGTAGATGTAAAAATCTATGCAAAAATCTTAGCAACCAGAATCAATAAATATCTCCCTGAATTAATTCATCTTAACCAAGCTGGCTTTGTGCCACGCAGGGAAACGCACGGTGAAAGCTTTAGATCTTATGGAATATGTCCAGACAAATCAAATCCCCACGATATTCTTCGGAATAGATGCTGACAAGGCCTTTGATAGGCTTAATTAGTCCTTCCTACGACAGACCCTCTCTAAATTTGGCTTTGGTACCCAAATAATGACTAAGATCTTTGCTCTATATACATGCACCTTCAGCTAGGGTCAAGCTAAATGATTCGTTATCACAACCCATTTATATAGGAAATGGGACCAGGCAGGGTTGCCCCCTTTCCCTGCTTCTGTTTGTCCTTGCCATGGAAGTATTGGCTTCCAAAATATGCCACAATAATGATATTAAAGGTATTAAAATACGCGACACACAATATAAATTATCACTTTATGCGGACGATATCCTAGTGACACTTACACAACCCCTAACGTCCCTTAAAGCACTACAGACAGAATTAGATCTATATAGCTCACATTCTCATTTTAAGATCAACACCACAAAGTCAGACATTATGGGGGTTGGGATAACTGATGAACACTTACAGTTAATTAATAATCGTTACAAATTCTCCATACAGAAAAAATCTCTAACGTATCTGGGAATACAAATAGCAAAGACACAAGAAGAACTTTTTACACTAAACTACATGAAACTGTTTAAAGAGCTACAAGCAGAAATTAATGGATGGAAACATAAATATCTTTCATGGTTAGGCCGCATTCATGCTTTCAAAATGTCGTTATTACCACATATTTTATATTTCTTCCAAACAGTACCTATTCCACTCTCAAAAGTTTACTTAAATAAACTACAAAATATCATAAACTCCTTTGTATGGCAAAACAAGATGCCAAGGGTCTCGAAGAAGATTATGTATAGAGATAGGCATAATGGTGGTTTAAGTGTACCTAACGTACTATACTACAAACAAGCATCCTTACTGAACAGAATCATAGATTGGTGCAAACATATTGATGATAAAGAATGGGTGAGATTGGCACATGATTTAACAGACACAAAAAATTTAGGTAACCAATGCTGGTTGGATAAAAAGCATAGAACACTAAATAGTTCACCCCCGAGCTTGGTACTAGAAACACTAGAAGCGTGGGATCTCCTTTTGAAAAACAAAAAAGATATCTCCTCAATTCCTTCCCCCCTGACCCCCCTGTTGGCGAATACCTCCTTCCCAATAGGGCATAATATGATCAGAACAGAGGACATGAATATACACAGTGGAATACCTGTATATTCAGTATTAACAAATGGTAAAATGATGACAAAGGGGGAACTAATAGACAGGCATATATACACATGCCAGAACTGGTATGAACACTTCCAATTAACACATTTTGTGAACTATAATAAGTACAAACCGGATATTACAAGACCACTTACTCCCTTTGAGAACATGTGTTATTCCTCAGGGGTCACGAAAAAGGGCCTATCACACTCATATAAATTAATTTTATCAGTACATTCCCAACAACCACCATCATACATTAAAACATGGGAGAATGAGCTACAGATCACCCTGTCACCAAAGGATTGGCAGCTAATATATATCTAAAAATATTAACTAGATGGTATTTGTCCCCAAAAAAGGCTATCAAACATTTTTCCAAAGGCTAGAAAGCTATGTTGGAGGGGATGTAACCAAGATGGTACACTCTCACATATTTTGTTAGAACGATATTGGGAAAACATAAGACTAGAAATAGACAAACTATTGGGAACTCATTTAGAAAATAATCCATCTGTATTCTTATTTAATAGAACCCCCAAATTCAAATGTAAAATAAGATCAACACTGTTATTGCTCTGAGTGGGGCAAAACAACTAATCCCAAGGTTGTGGAAAAGTCCTAGAATTCCTTGTGTTCAGGAATGGAGAGAGCAGGTATCTAGACTAATATCTCTAGAAAAATACCACTACCAGCAAACCAACCGCCTTGAAGAGTATTACTCTATTAGATTTATATGGGAAGAATACAGGGAGTGCAGAATTATTAGGCAAATTAGTATTTTGACCACATCATCCTCTTTATGCATGTTGTCTGACTCCAAGCTGTATAGGCTCGAAAGCCTACTACCAATTAAGCATATTAGGTGATGTGCATCTCTGTAATGAGAATGGGTGTGGTCTAATGACATCAACACCCTATATCAGGTGTGCATAATTATTAGGCAACTTCCTTTCCTTTGGCAAAATGGGTCAAAAGAAGGACTTGACAGGCTCAGAAAAGTCAAAAAATAGTGAGATATCTTGCAGAGTGATGCAGCACTCTTAAAATTGCAAAGCTTCTGAAGCGTGATCATCGAACAATCAAGCGTTTCATTTAAAATAGTCAACAGGGTCGCAAGAAGCGTGTGGAAAAACCAAGGCGCAAAATAACTGCCCATGAACTGAGAAAAGTCAAGCGTGCAGCTGCCAAGATGCCACTTGCCACCAGTTTGGCCATATTTCAGAGCTGCAACATCACTGGAGACATGGCCAAGGTAAGAAAGGCTGAAAGACGACCACCACTGAACAAGACACACAAGCTGAAACGTCAAGACTGGGCCAAGAAATATCTCAAGACTGATTTTTCTAAGGTTTTATGGACTGATGAAATGAGAGTGAGTCTTGATGGGCCAGATGGATGGGCCCGTGGCTGGATTGGTAAAGGGCAGAGAGCCCCAGTCCGACTCAGACGCCAGCAAGGTGGAGGTGGAGTACTGGTTTGGGCTGGTATCATCAAAGATGAGCTTGTGGGGCCTTTTCGGGTTGAGGATGGAGTCAAGCTCAACTCCCAGTCCTACTGCCAGTTTCTGGAAGACACCTTCTTCAAGCAGTGGTACAGGAAGAAGTCTGCATCCTTCAAGAAAAACATGATTTTCATGCAGGACAATGCTCCATCACACGCGTCCAAGTACTCCACAGCGTGGCTGGCAAGAAAGGGTATAAAAGAAGATAATCTAATGACATGGCCTCCTTGTTCACCTGATCTGAACCCCATTGAGAACCTGTGGTCCATCATCAAATGTGAGATTTACAAGGAGGGAAAACAGTACACCTCTCTGAACAGTGTCTGGGAGACTGTGGTTGCTGCTGCACGCAATGTTGATGGCGAACAGATCAAAACACTGACAGAATCCATGGATGGCAGGCTTTTGAGTGTCCTTGCAAAGAAAGGTGGCTATATTGGTCACTGATTTGTTTTTGTTTTGTTTTTGAATGTCAGAAATGTATATTTGTGAATGTTGAGATGTTATATTGGTTTCACTGGTAAAAATAAATAATTGAAATGGGTATATATTTGTTTTTTGTTAAGTTGCCTAATAATTATGCACAGTAATAGTCACCTGCACACACAGATATCCCCCTAAAATAGCTATAACTAAAAACAAACTAAAAACTACTTCCAAAACTATTCAGCTTTGATATTAATGAGTTTTTTGGGTTCATTGAGAACATGGTTGTTGTTCAATAATAAAATTAATCCTCAAAAATACAACTTGCCTAATAATTCTGCACTCCCTGTATACAGAAGCAATAGTGATATAATACAGCAAAGTTTATTGGACTTCAAATGTGTAATGAGAATGATGTAAGGGATTAAACACTACTCTGGAGGGTAAAATGGAAAAATGTGCTCTAGAACTATTAAATACCCTAGTAATGTAAAGAACTATATTGCTGTGACAATTTTGGAATGCTGTTGTTATATAAGAAGTCAGGAAATGATTGTATAATTATTTTTATGTTTATTTTGAATTCTGTACCTTTTGAAAACCAAATAAAAAAAATAAAAAAATTAAAATAAATACAAACTTACCTGTGAAATAAAAATAAAACCTAAACTAGCTACAATATAATGATTAGTTATATTGTAGCTAGCTTAGGTTTTATTTAAAATGTAAGTATTTAGTTTTAAATAGGAATTATTTTGTTAATATTTGTAACTTTAGTTTAGCTCTATTTAAATTATGTTAAAGTTAGGGGTGTTACGTTAGGTTTAGGGTTAGGTTTAGGGTTACGTTAGGGTTAGGTTTAGGGGTTAATATAGTTTAATTTAGGTTGTTGTGTTGTTGGGGGGGCTGGAAGTTTAGGGGTTAATAGGTTTATTTAGTGGAAGTGATGTGGGAGGCCAGAGGTTTAGAGGTTAATAACTTTATTTAGTTGCGGCAATGTCGGGGAGCGGCGGAATAGGGGTTAATAACTTTAATATAGTGGCGGTGATGTTGCGGTGTGAAGGAATAGGGGTTAATAACTTTAGTATAGTGGCAGCGATATCGGGAGTGGCAGATTAGGGGTTAATAGTTTTATTTAGGTGGGTCGATATCGGGGGCGGCAGATTAGGGGTTAATAACATTATGTAGGTGGCGGCGATGTTGGGGGCGGCAGATTAGGGGTGTTTAGTTGTGGGGTTTATGTTAGGGAGTTTAAACGTAACTTTTCTTTTCCCCATAGACTTCAATGGGGCTGCGTTACGGAGCTTTTCTTCCCATTGATGTCTATGGGGGAAAGCGTGCAAGAGCGCTTGTTTTGTGTGCGGTACGGAGCTTAAAAACCCCATATCACACGCACAAGCCGGGTTTTCAAAAACTTGTAATGGCTGTGCTATAGGGGGTTAAATAACGCACTTTTTCTTGCGTTCGTTAATTCCCTATAGCGCGCATAACTCGTAATCTAGGTGTTTCTAATTTACTCCTATTATCAATTGTTCTTCATTCTCTTTATATTTTTTTATTTGAAAAAGCAGGAATGAAAGCCGGACCATTTTTGGTTTAGCACTCTGGATAGCGTTTGCTGCATTTTTAGCATTCAATTCAACCCTCCCCTCTCTAACTAATTTCCGCCATCTTAGGTACTGTCAGCTGTCTGCTAGTACCCAGTTTTCTATAATTTTTCCTTTTTATTTAATAAATAAAAAACCTTTTTTTTTCTGTAGTGTAGCTGCCCCCCACTTTATTATCTCACCTTCCCCTCCAAGACTGCTTCCTCTACCCTCTATTCCCCCTCCACTCTAGGACCTACCTTTTCCTCCTCCCTCTTCTCCCTCCTTCCCCCTCCCTGCCGCTCTACGGCCCCAATTTATCAAAGGGCTTGCGGACCTGATCCGACACTGCGGATCAGGTCCGCAAGACCTCACTAAATGCGGAGAGCAATACGCTCTCCGCATTTAACATTGCACCAGCAGCTCACAAGAGCTGCTGGTGCAACGCCGCCCCCTGCTGACTCGCGGCCAATCAGCCGCCAGCAGGGAGGTGTCAATCAACCCGATCGTATTCGATCGGGTTGATTTCCGGCGATTCCTGTCCACCTGCTCAGAGCAGGTGAACAGGGTTATGGAGCAGCAGTCTTTAGACCGCTGCTTCATAAGTTGTGTTTCTGGCGAGTCTGATAAATGGCGAGTCTGATAAATAAATACGGAGCTTGATAAATGGGCCTGTATGTATTGATAATTTTCTGTAGTGTAGCGATTGTATATTGACTGTTTGATACTATGTTGCTATGACAACATCTTGCTGACAGCAAACGTCACACTATGACCAGGATATGGTAATTAGCCATGCGGTTGCTTCAATAACGAAGCAGAGTGGATATGTGTAGCTGTGATGTAGACCAATCAGATTGAAGTATACACCCAGAAGAGATTTGCCATTTTTCTTGCGCATCGAGCACGCATGGCGGCATCAGGTGCAATCACTAAGTTGATCCCACGGGTAAGGGTATTTGATAAAGATGCCTGTTGGGCATTAAAACGTCATGGACTTTCCCCTCTTTTATCCATGTTTTTAAATAAAAAATAATTTTTACTTTTTAAATCCAGACAGTGCTGTCATCATATGGAGTCTGTATATATATATATATATATATATATATATGTTTGTATATACTGTATGTATGTATGAATATATATATACTGTATACATATACATATTTAGACATGTAACATAAGTTCTTTATTACAATTTCTTTTTAAATAATTTTTATTAAGCAAAATAAGCGTATTTTCGATGTATTTTGTGCAACTTTTTTGTCTCGCATAACAGTTAACCAGAGCTCTGAAGTCACACTATTCCGACATGTGTTAAATTCAATTACGCTTGAGAGAAAGTGTTTACTTTCTACTTGTAATATGCGCACTACTTCAGACACATGCAAATTGGTAACTCTGCAACTCTATTTCTACACTGAAGAAAAAAATATTTATATGTTAGGCTTTTTCTTCTGCACTCTCCATTGCAGTCTATGGGAAGAATAACGGCTAGATTTAGAGTTTTGTCGGTAACGACCCGCGTAGCTAACGCTGGCTTTTTTCTGGCCGCACCTTTAAAATAACTCTGGTATTGAGAGATCACAGAATGGCTGCGTTAGGCTCCAAAAAAGGAGCGTAGAGCATATTTAACGCAACTTCAACTCTCGATACCAGAGTTGCTTACGGACGCGGCCAGCCTCAAAAACGTGCTCGTGCATGATTCCCCCATAGGAAACAATGGGGCTGTTTGAGCTGGAAAAAAACCTATCACCTGCAAAAAAGCCGCGTTCAGCTCCTAACGCAGCCCCATTGTTTCCTATGGGGAAACACTTCCTACGTCTGCACCTAACACTCTAACATGTACCCCGAGTCTAAACACCCCTAACCTTACACTTATTAACCCCTATTCTGCCGCCCCCGCTATCGCTGACCCCTGCATATTATTATTAACCCCTAATCTGCCGCTCCGTAAACCGCCGCTACTTACATTATCCTTATGTACCCCTAATCTGCTGCCCTTAACACCGCCGACCCCTATATTATATTTATTAACCCCTAATCTGCCCCCCACAACGTCGCCTCCACCTGCCTACACTTATTAACCCCTAATCTGCCGAGCGGACTGCACCGCTATTATAATAAAGTTATTAACCCCTAATCCGCCTCACTAACCCTATAATAAATAGTATTAACCCCTAATCTGCCCTCCCTAACATCGCCGACACCTAACTTCAATTATTAACCCCTAATCTGCCGACTGGAGCTCACCGCTATTCTAATAAATGTATTAACCCCTAAAGCTAAGTCTAACCCTAACACTAACACCCCCCTAAATTAAATATAATTTACATCTAACGAAATTAATTAACTCTTATTAAATAAATTATTCCTATTTAAAGCTAAATACTTACCTGTAAAATAAATCCTAATATAGCTACAATATAAATTATAATTATATTATAGCTATTTTAGGATTTATATTTATTTTACAGGTAACTTTGTATTTATTTTAACCAGGTACAATAGCTATTAAATAGTTAAGAACTATTTAATAGCTAAAATAGTTAAAATAATTACAAATTTACCTGTAAAATAAATCCTAACCTAAGTTACAATTAAACCTAACACTACACTATCAATAAATTAATTAAATAAAATACCTATAATTATCTACTATTAAACCTAACACTACACTATCAATAAATACATTAAATACAATTCCTACAAATAAATACAATGAAGATAACTAACTAAAGTACAAAAAATAAAAAAGAACTAAGTTACAAAAAATAAAAAAATATTTACAAACATTAGAAATATATTACAACAATTTTAAACTAATTACACCTACTCTAAGCCCCCTAATAAAATAACAAAGCCACCCAAAATAAAAAAATGCCCTACCCTATTCTAAATTACTAAAGTTCAAAGCTCTTTTACCTTACCAGCCCTGAACAGGGCCCTTTGCGGGGCATGCCCCAAGAAGTTCAGCTCTTTTGCCTGTAAAAAAAAACATACAATACCCCCCCCAACATTACAACCCACCACCCACATACCCCTAATCTAACCCAAACCCCCCTTAAATAAACCTAACACTAAGCCCCTGAAGATCTCCCTACCTTGAGTCGTCTTCACCCAGCCAAGCCAAATTCTTCATCCAAGCGGAGCAAGAAGAGGTCCTCCATCCGGTAGAAGTCTTCATCCAAGCAGGGCAGAAGAGGTCTTCCATCCGATTGAAGTCTTCATCCAAGAGGCATTTTCTATCGTCATCCATCCGGAGCGGCAGCATCCTGAAGACCTCCGACGCGGAACATCCATCCTGGCCGACAACTGAACGACGAATGACTGTTCCTTTAAATGACGTCATCCAAGATGGCGTCCCTCGAATTCCGATTGGCTGATAGGATTCTATTGGATGACGTCATTTAAAGGAACCGTCATTCGTCGTTCAGTCGTCGGCCAGGATGGATGTTCCGCGTCGGAGGTCTTCAGGATGCTGCCGCTCTGCTCCGGATGGATGACGATAGAAGATGCCTCTTGGATGAAGACTTCAATTGGATGGAAGACCTCTTCTGCCCCGCTTGGATGAAGACTTCTACCGGATGGAGGACCTCTTCTTGCTCCGCTTGGATGAAGAATTTGGCTCGGCTGGGTGAAGACGATTCAAGGTAGGGAGATCTTCAGGGGCTTAGTGTAAGGTTTATTTAAGGGGGGTTTGGGTTAGATTAGGGGTATGTGGGTGGTGGGTTGTAATGTTGGGGGGGGGTATTGTATGTTTTTTTTTACAGGCAAAAGAGCTGAACTTCTTGGGGCATGCCCCGCAAAGGGCCCTGTTCAGGGCTGGTAAGGTAAAAGAGCTTTGAACTTTAGTAATTTAGAATAGGGTAGGGAATTTTTTTATTTTGGGGGGCTTTGTTATTTTATTAGGGGGCTTAGAGTAGGTGTAATTAGTTTAAAATTGTTGTAATATATTTCTAATGTTTGTAAATATTTTTTTATTTTTTGTAACTTAGTTCTTTTTTATTTTTTGTACTTTAGTTAGTTTATTTCATTGTATTTATTTGTAGGAATTGTATTTAATGTATTTATTGATAGTGTAGTGTTAGGTTTAATAGTAGATAATTATAGGTATTTTATTTAATTAATTTATTGATAGTGTAGTGTTAGGTTTAATTGTAACTTAGGTTAGGATTTATTTTACAGGTAAATTTGTAATTATTTTAACTATTTTAGCTATTAAATAGTTCTTAACTATTTAATAGCTATTGTACTTGGTTAAAATAAATACAAAGTTACCTGTAAAATAAATATAAATCCTAAAATAGCTATAATATAATTATAATTTATATTGTAGCTATATTAGGATTTATTTTACAGGTAAGTATTTAGCTTTAAATAGGAATAATTTATTTAATAAGAGTTAATTAATTTCGTTAGATTAAAATTATATTTAATTTAGGGGGGTGTTAGGGTTAGACTTAGCTTTAGGGGTTAATACATTTATTAGAATAGCGGTGAGCTCCAGTCGGCAGATTAGGGGTTAATAATTGAAGTTAGGTGTCGGCGATGTTAGGGAGGGCAGATTAGGGGTTAATACTATTTATTATAGGGTTAGTGAGGCGGATTAGGGGTTAATAACTTTATTATAATAGCGGTGCGGTCCGCTCGGCAGATTAGGGGTTAATAAGTGTAGGCAGGTGGAGGCGACATTGTGGGGGGCAGATTAGGGGTTAATAAATATAATATAGGGGTCGGCGGTGTTAGGGGCAGCAGATTAGGGGTACATAGCTATAATGTAGGTGGCGGCACTTTGCGGTCGGCAGATTAGGGGTTAATTATTGTAGGTAGCTGGCTGCGACGTTGTGGGGGGCAGGTTAGGGGTTAATAAATATAATATGGGGTCGGCGGTGTTAGGGGCAGCAGATTAGGGGTACATAAGTATAACATAGGTGGCGGTCGGCAGATTAGGGGTTAAAAAAATGTAATCGAGTGTCGGTGATGTGGGGGGACCTCAGTTTAGGGGTACATAGGTAGTTTATGGGTGTTAGTGTACTTTAGAGCACAGTAGTTAAGAGCTTTATAAACCGGCGTTAGCCCAGAAAGCTCTTAACTACTGACTTTTTTCTGCGGCTGGAGTTTTGTCGTTAGATTTCTAACGCTCACTTCAGCCACGACTCTAAATACCGGAGTTAGAAAGATCCCATTGAAAAGATAGGATACGCAATTGACGTAAGAGGATCTGCGGTATGGAAAAGTCGCGGCTGAAAAGTGAGCGTTAGACCCTTTTTTGAATGACTCCAAATACCGGCGGTAGCCTAAAACCAGCGTTAGGAGCCTCTAAAGCTGGTTTTCACGGCTACCGCCAAACTCTAAATCTAGGCCTAAGTTAGCACAGTCACGATATCCGAAAGTCCTGAAGTCAGGCTTTGCTCACGCGCAAAACTTCTACTTTCAATTTGTAACATGAGCTGCAACCTGCACACGTAAAAAAATTTACTTCTGGCGGTGTTAACGTTCGAGCGAGTGCGTTAAGTAATGCTATACTTATAATCTGGGATTGTCATTTTTCCACTATAATGTACCTTTAAAAAATATGGGCTAAGGGAGATAGTGCTAACACATACAAGCAGAAAATTGGCACACGTTAAATCCTTTGCTTGGCAAACAAAGCAAACCATCATTCTTTTAATATTACCCAATGTTCCATATCTATTTTTCTAGCTCTCATCATAACAACTGCCTGTGTAAATAAAGCAATATTATGGAATTCTTAGAAAGAAAAAAAAAAGGTTGAGAATAAATTGCAGACAAGATAAATCATGAACAATTGTTAGATATGGTAACACTAAATTTGCAGCCAATGAGTATAAATCTCATTTACAAAAGATCCTAATTACCCGTGGGTTATGTTCTGTCCTACTTAAAGCTGTGAAATTAATCGACTGATTCATAGCTGTTCTTACTCCCTTGCACAGTGTGACTGTAGCTTAATCTCACCCTGGAAGATTATTACTTAGGTATTTCAGGAATGAGACAGCTTCTCCAAAGCTAAATTGAAGCAATGATTGGATCTTGTTGAGAGCTTATTAATTAGCTTTGCTCACTTTTACAAATGCATTCATTCCAAGCAGGATGGTTCATTTGCAATTACACGCTACATGTCATGAGATGTAGGCTTTACAGATATTGAATTAATTAACAACATCTCTAACTATAAAACCCATCCAAATAAAATGTTTGATAAGTACACACAGGATTCATTTTCATACTATATGATTTTTTCTTATTGCTTACAAAGAATCTGCATATTATGCAGAAATGTAATACCGGGTGGCATTGCAAAATTTTAATAATAGAGAATAAATATATGTATCAGATATTATTATTATACTTTATTTATAAAGCACCAACATATTCTGCAGTGCTGCCCATGGGTACAATTGATATAAATAAAACAATGATACAATACTTGTAAGAGACAAGACAACATTTCTCAAACAAATACAATAGGGAAATTGAGAGCCCTATTCCCGTTAAAATTTAAGTAGTAGGGTAGAAGGGTTAGAAAGAGGAGGTGAGGTCTGCACGGGTGAGAATTTTGTTAATACAGAGTTAGATGAGGGCAATTATTAGGTAAATGGAATTCAATTGTTACTGAGTTAGGTGGTAGGCTTCCTTAAACAAAAATGTCTTTAGGGAGGGTTTATAAGAAGGCAGATTAGGGGAAAGTCTGACAGTACAAGAAAGTAGGTTTCAAGGGTTAGATGCTGCACAAGAGTAGTCATGGAGTCTAGCATGAAAAGAAAAGATGATAAAAGATGCAAGGATGTTGGACCTTAGGGGGCAGGCTGGAGTATGTTTTTTGATTAGTGAGGACAGGTAGTGATGAACGGCGATGGTAAGGGCTTTGTAGGTCAGGGTGAGAATTCTGAATTTAATTCTGCTGTGATTAAGTAGCAAGTGAAAGGACTCATAGAGAGGGGCAGCAGATACAAAGTGGCAGGAAATGTGGAGTAGCCTGGCAGAGGCATTTAGGATGGATTGAAGTGGCGTGAGGCGATAGAGAAGAAGGCCATTGCGTCGGTTATTGCAGGATGAAGAGAGTCATTGGATATGGAGGCTGAAGGACAGATGTGAAACAAGTGTAAGTCTGAGGCAGCCGACTTGGGGTGATAGAAAGATAGTAATTCCATTGACACTGATAGAAAAGTCAGAAATCATAGTAGAGCTAGAGGGGGATTCGAAGAAGCTCAGTCTTGGACATGTTAATCTTTAGGTGGACGGAGGGCATCCTGGAAGAAATGTCAGATAAACAGTCACAGACGTGAAAGAGTGAGAGAGTACAGAGGTGAAGATGTAGATCTGAGTGTCATCTGCATAGAGGTGGTATTTGAAGCCATAGCTGTTGATAAGTTTACCCAGTAAAGAAGTATAAATGGACATGAGTAGAGGACCCAGAACAAAACTTTGAGGGACTCCAACTGACAGAGGCATTGAAGAGGAGGAGTCACCAGCAAATGACACAGAAAAGAACCTGTCAGAGAGATAAGAGTGGATCCAAGAGAGAGCACTGTCACAGAGAAATGATAGCCTGTATGAGGAGGGGGGTGGTCAACTGTGTTCAAGGCAGTTGAGTGGTAAAGTAAGATAAGTATAGAGTAGTGGCAGTTACATTTAGCAAAAAGAAGTTGGAGGACAGTAAGTGGGTATAGTGGTCATAAACTAGTTTTTGATGTTAGTGGGAGCAGTGATATGGGGTGGTAGGTTGAAGGAGAGAGAGGGTTTTTGAGTATGTGATTGACATTTGAATGTTAGAGAGAAGATGGTAATAAACCAGAAGAAAGGGATAGGTTGAAGATGTCAGTAAGAGCAGGAGTGAGGGTGGAAGACAGAGAAGCTATTAGATGTGAATGGATAGGGTTGAGCAGGCAGTTAGTGAGGCGTGAGGAAAACAGTAGGGAACCATCTTCATTCTCAATGGCTGGGGGGGGGGAAGATACAGAGAGTGGCATAGGGGGTGACCGGGGGTGGAGATGGAAGACTGCAGGCTGGTGTTGGGATGTTGCTTTGGATAGTATGTGTTATTAAACAGATATGCAATTCACATTGAAAATGCACTGTACATGTGAGCATATAAAATAATAATATTCTAATCCACAAGAAAAAACTATTTAAGGATTTTCAGGTGACTTTTATAAAGTTGAAGTTAAATTATGCTAACTTGAGATTTTGTTAGTAAAGTTGGTTATAACATTTACAACCCCTTGTGTTGTTAAATATATATTTATTTCATGTAATTATTGCCTTCTGTGGGGTCACTTGGCTATCAATATCCCTGGTAAGTAACTTAGAGATTGCACTCTGGCATTTAACAAAGATGTAAAGGTTGAATATACAGCAGACAAAGAACTGATCCTCCCTTCATGTTCTACAGACTTGCAAAGGTAGTGGAATGAATAGGATCTGGAACTCACATAGCCTCTAGGAGATCCATGTTCACCAGCTAGCTTCTGGAGATTTATGTAAAACATCTCTATGGTCTGGTATACAGCTACACTCCACTCTCAATTTTATATTTCAGGCTACTAATCTAATGCAGATCTGAGGTTAAAGGGAAACTCAATTTTGTATTTCATTATTCAGACAGGGCATGCAATTTACCCCTAGTATCAATTTTTCTTTGTTCTCTTACTATCTTTATTTTAAAAGCAGGAATTTAAAACTTAGGAGCCGTCCCATTTTAAATTGCATGCTCTGAGTCATTAAACAAAAAAAAAATGGTTTAGTATCCATTTAATGCCTTTCCAATCCATTAGAAGAGCTACAGTTTGAATCAGTAAAAAGATGACTGAAAATTCTAGTTTAACTTATGAAAATAAAAAAAGTTATATGAAACAGGAGTATCGCAGTATTTTTACTGAAGCAAAAATAAAGCTTGGTGGCTAATAAATTAATTTATAGTGATAACTGTAATATTAAAATGCATTTTTCCCTTTGAGGGAAATTGTACTTAAAAACTGTACAAAACTGTTTTGTTTTTTTTGTTAAAGGACATTTGTGTGCTACTTTTTCAATAGGAGTAGTTTCTTGTAACCATAACAATAAATATCTGTATCATGTGCTTCCTGTTAGTCTTAAATACTTTTAAAACCTTAATGCAGATATTTTGCAATGCAGTAATTAATTTCTGAGGCATTTATAAATAAATGACTTTTAATGTCCTTTTAAGGGGGAACAGTTATGTACAGAAAGTGGTGAATATATAGTGGGGGGGGGGGTCATAAAAAGTTATAGGGAGGAATAATAGAAAAGAAAAAAAGAGGAATGATATTGAGGAGTCATATGGAAGAAAGGGATTAGTTAAGAAGAAAAAAAAACTGTATAAATGGAAAGATGGAAAAGCAAGATCTATTTTGTGAAAAAGCACCACTTTGTAATTATGTACCATCTGCATAAAGTTTGTATTGAAGTAAACACAGATTATTGGGGGAAATGACTAAACCTGGCACATACTGACCCTTTATCCACAAGTGGAGGGGAAAGATGATCCGAAAAGCAGCTGCAAGTTTTTCTGTGCACAGCTGCACAAATTATAGCTTTGTACATTCCCAATAAAACCACATGCTGACAGGGAACCTAAGAAATTCATATTATATGGTACAGACTATGCAGACACATAAAGCTAAAAAAGGGACTACTCTAGAGTAACTTTATTTATTTTTATTTTCTTGCAATAATGAACCCTTCAAAATGCTGTTATAAATCTTTAAATGTTAGAAAATATAAACAACAAACATACTGGCTAATTATTGGCTAATACATAATAGTGGTTGGCTTGCCTGCCTGCCTGCATGGGGTGCCAGTAGCGGATCTTCTCGACAGATTTTTTTTTGGTTACCCCAAAGGTAACTCAGGTAACTGCAGGGTGTGCTATCAATAATACAGGAAATGCTAAGATTAGCACATAATCTGATATTATAACTTCAGGATACAACAGGATCACCAGAGAATGTTTAGCCAAGGTGTGCTCATGGCAGTGTAATAGTTGTGAATAAAAAGCCAGGGAGTCTCATTCTATTATGGAGAGTAAAAGCAGGAATGATTCAGCCCTCTGTGGCAAAGTAATGTTAGGACCAGTCTAATTGGGGCACCTTGTAAGTGGTGACTGGCTAAGCAAAATATGGCCATATTGTGTGACTAAGATCCCAATATTATTTAAAAAGAATAGTTGTCTCTTGATGTTGTTTGCAGGCAATTTTTTTGCAGCAGTTCAAAAAAATATGTTGTGCTTTTGAAAATTGATGTGCACCAATACCTCTTTGTGTATATATGTGTATATATATATATATATATATATATATATATATATATATATATATATATATATATATATATATATATATATGTATATATACACACCACCAGCAAAAAGATTATGACTTACTGAAAGCTCAAATGATTGTTAGCATTTTTTAGCAATAAAGTGTTTTTTAATTAAGGTACATTGTTTTTTTAGGCATAATGTTATTATTGCACACTTAAAGGGATACTAAACCCAAATGTTTTCTTTCATGGTTCAGATAAAGCATGCAATTTTAAGCAACTTTCTAATTTATTCTTATTATCAATTTTTCTTCGTTCTCTTGCGATGGGGGCGTGGCCGGGTGTGGTCGGCTTTAAAGTGGGCGTGGTTGACCTGGGTGGGTGTGGTCTGAGAGAGCAAAAGAGAGGGGGAAGAGAGAGCAAAATAGAGGGGGGAGAGAGCGCAAAAGAGAGGGGGGAGAGAGAGCTAAAGAGAGGGGGGAGAGAGAAAGAGAGCAAAAGAGAGGGGGAGAGAGAGCTAAAGAGAGGGGGGAGAGAGAAAGAGAGCAAAAGAGAGGGGAAGAGAGAGTTAAAGAGTGGGGAGAGAAAGCAAAAGAAAGGGGAGAGAGAGCAAAAGAGAGGGAAGAGAGCAAAAGAGAGTGGGGAGAAAGAGCAAAAGAGAGGGGAGAGAGAGCAAAAGAGATGGGAGAGAGAACAAAAGAGAGGGGAAGAGAGAGCAAAAGAGAGCAAAAGAGAGAGGGGAGAGAGAGCAAAGGAGAGGGGCAAGAGAGAGCAAAGGAGAGGGGCGAGAGAGAGCAAAGGAGAGGGGGGAAAGCAAAAGAGAGGGGGGAGACAGAGCAAAGGAGAGGGGGAGAGAGCACAAAGGAAGAGGGGGAAGAGAGAGCAAAGGAGAGTGGGGAGAGAGCAAAGGAGAGAGGGGAGAGCAAAAGAGAGGGGGGAGAGAGAGCAAAAGAGAGAGGGGAGAGAGAGCAAAGGAGAGGGGGAGAGAGAGCAAAGGAGAGAGCAAAGGAGAGGGGGGAGAGAGAGCAAAGGAGAGAGGGGAGAGCAAAAGAGAGGGGGGAGAGAGAGAGAGAGGGGAGAGAGAGAGCAAAAGAGAGGGGATAGAGCAAAAAAAGGGGAGAGAGCAAAAGAGAGGGGAGAGAGAGCAAAGGAGAGAGGGGAGAGCAAAAGAGAGGGGAGAGAGAGAGAGCAAAAGAGATGGGAGAGAGAGAGAGCAAAAGAGAGGGGAGAGAGCAAAAGAGAGGGAAGAGAGCAAAAAAGGGAAGAGAGCAAAAGAGAGGTGACAGAGCAAAAGAGGGGGGAAAGAGAGAAAAAGAGAGGAGGAGAGAGAGCAAAAAAAGAGAGAGGAGAGCGCAAAAGAGGGGGTAGAGAGAGTGCAAAATAGATGGGAGAGAGAAAGCAAAAGAGGGGGGAGAGAGAGCAAAAGAGAGGGGAGAGAGAGAGAGCAAAAGAGAGGGGGAGAGAGAAAGAGAGCAAAAGAGAGGGAGAGAGAGAGCAAAAGAAAGAGGGAGAGAGAGCAAAAGAGAGGGGAAAGTGAGAGCAAAAGAGAGCAAGAGAGCACAAAAGAGAGGGGAGAGAGAGAGCGCAAAAGAGGGGGGGAAGAGCGAGAGAGAGCAAAAGAGAGGAAGAGAGAGAGCAAAAGAAAGAGGGAGAGAGAGCAAAAGAGGTAGGAGATAGAGAGCAAAAGAGAGGGGAGAAAGAGCAAAAGAGAGGGGAGAGAGCAAAAGAGAGGGGAGAGAGCAAAAGAGAGGGGAGAGAGAGAAAAAAAGAGAGGGGAGAGAGAGCAAAAGAGGGGGGAGAGAGAGGGCAAAAGAGGGGGGAGAGAGAGCAAAAGAGAGGGGGAGAAAGAGCAAAAGAGAGGGGAAGAGAGTGCAAAAAAGAGAGGGGAGAGAGAGAAAAAAAGAGGGGGAAGAGAGAGAGCAAAATAGGTGGGAGAGAGAAAGCAAAAGAGGGGGGAGAAAGAGCAAAAGAGAGGGGGAGAGAGCAAAAGAGAGGGGGAGAGAGTAAAAGAGAGGGGGAGAGAGAGAGAGCAAAAAAGAGGGGGAGAGAGAAAGAGAGCAAAAGAGAGGGGGAGAGAGAGCAAAAGAGAGCAAGAGAGCACAAAAGAGAGCGGAGAGAGCACAAAAGAGAGGGCGGAGAGAGAGAGATAGCAAAAGAGAGGAGGAGAGAGAGCAAAAGAAAGAGGGAGAGAGAGCAAAAGAGGGGGTTGAGAGCAAAAGAGAGGGGAGAGAGAGAGAGAGAGAGAGGTGAGAGCAAAAGAGAGGGGAGAAAGAGCAAAAGAGAGGGGAGAGAGCAAAAGAGAGGGGAGAGAGCAATAGAGAGGGGAGAGAGAGCAAAAGAGAGAGGAGAGAGCAGAAGAGAGGGGAGAGAGAGCAAAAGAGGGGGGAGAGAGAGGGCAAAAGAGGGGGAGAGAGAGCAAAAGAGAGGGGAGAGAGGCCAGGTATATTTGTCAGATGCAGTCATGCGCAGTAGAGACTTTGCGAGGACAAACATACCTGGCCTTTAGGATCAACTTCAGACATCAACATCAGATCGGCCGTTGTGGGGGGCGTGGTCGTGGGCATGGTCGGGCAGAAAGGGTGTGACGAGGGGGCGTGACCAACGGGAGTGCTGCGATGGGGGCGTGGCCGGGTGTGGTTGGCTTGGAAGTGGGAGTGGCCGACCCGGGGGTGGGTGTGGTCTGAGAGAGCAAAAGAGAGGGGGAAGAGAGAACAAAATAGAGGGGGATAGAGCGCAAAAGAGAGGGGGGAGAGAGCTAAAGAGAGGGGGGAGAGAGAAACAGAGCAAAAGAGAGGGGGAGAGAGATAAAGAGTGGGGAGAGAGAGCAAAAGAAAGGGAAGAGAGCAAAAGAGAGGGGGGAGAAACAGCAAAAGAGAGGGGAGAGAGAGCAAAAGAGAGGGGAAGAGAGAGCAAAAGAGAGGGGAAGAGAGAGCAAAAGAGAGGGGGGAGAGAGAGCAAAAGAGAGAGGGGAGAGAGAGCAAAGGAGAGGGGCAAGAGAGAGCAAAGGAGAGGGGCGAGAGAGAGCAAAGGAGAGAGGGGAAAGCAAAAGAGAGGGAGGAGACAGAGCAAAGGAGAGGGGGAGAGAGAGCAAAGGAAGAGGGGGAAGAGAGAGCAAAGGAGAGGGGGAAGAGAGAGAAAAGGAGAGAGGGGAGAGCAAAAGAGAGGGGGAGAGAGAGCAAAAGAGAGAGGGGAGAGAGAGCAAAGGAGAGGGGGAGAGAGAGCAAAGGAGAGGGGGAAGAGAGCAAAGGAGAGGGGGAGAGAGAGCAAAGGAGAGAGGGGAGAGAGAGCAAAGGAGAGAGGGGAGAGCAAAAGAGAGGAGAGAGAGCAAAAGAGAGGGGAGAGAGAGAGAGAGCAAAAGAGAGGGGAGAGAGAGCAAAAAAAAGGGGAGAGAGCAAAAGAGAGGTGAGAGAGCAAAATAGGGGGGAAAGAGAGCAAAAGAGAGGGGGAGAGAGAGCAAAAATGAGTGAGGAGAGAGCAAAAGAGGGGGTAGAGAGAGAGCAAAATAGATGGGAGAGAGCAAAAGAGAGGGGGAGAGAGAAAGAGAGCAAAATTGAGGGAGAGAGAGCAAAAGAAAGAGGGAGAGAGAGCAAAATAGAGGGGGGAGAGTAAAAGAGAGCAAGAGAGCACAAAAGAGAGGGGAGAGAGAGAGCGCAAAAGAGAGGGGGAAGAGCGAGAGAGAGCAAAAGAGAGGAAGAGAGAGAGCAAAAGAAAGAGGGAGAGAGAGAGCAAAAGAGGGGGGGAGAGAGCAAAAGAGGGGGGAGAGAGAGAGCAAAAGAGAGGGGGAGAGCAAAAGAGAGCGGAGAAAGAGCAAAAGAGAGGGGAGAGAGCAAAAGAGAGGGGAGAGATAGCAAAAGAGAGAGGAGAGAGCAGAAGAGAGGGGAGAGAGAGCAAAAGAGGGGGGAGAGAGAGGGCAAAAGAAGGGGGAGAGAGAGCAAAAGAGAGGGGGAGAGAGTGCAAAAAAGAGAGGGGAGAGAGAGCAAAAAAGAGGGGGGGGGAAGAGAGAGCAAAAGAGGGGGAGAGAGAGGGCAAAAGAGGGGGAGAGAGAGCAAAAGAGAGGGGGAGAGAGAGCAAAAGAGAGGGGGAGAGAGTGCAAAAAAGAGAGGGGAGAGAGAGCAAAAAAGAGGGGGGGGAGAGAGAGAGCAAAATAGGGGGGAGAGAGAAAGCAAAAGAGGGGGTTGAGAGCAAAAGAGAGGGGAGAGAGAGAGAGAGAGAGAGGTGAGAGCAAAAGAGAGGGGAGAAAGAGCAAAAGAGAGGGGAGAGAGCAAAAGAGAGGGGAGAGAGCAATAGAGAGGGGAGAGAGAGCAAAAGAGAGAGGAGAGAGCAGAAGAGAGGGGAGAGAGAGCAAAAGAGGGGGGAGAGAGAGGGCAAAAGAGGGGGAGAGAGAGCAAAAGAGAGGGGAGAGAGGCCAGGTATATTTGTCAGATGCAGTCATGCGCAGTAGAGACTTTGCGAGGACAAACATACCTGGCCTTTAGGATCAACTTCAGACATCAACATCAGATCGGCCGTTGTGGGGGGCGTGGTCGTGGGCATGGTCGGGCAGAAAGGGTGTGACGAGGGGGCGTGACCAACGGGAGTGCTGCGATGGGGGCGTGGCCGGGTGTGGTTGGCTTGGAAGTGGGAGTGGCCGACCCGGGGGTGGGTGTGGTCTGAGAGAGCAAAAGAGAGGGGGAAGAGAGAACAAAATAGAGGGGGATAGAGCGCAAAAGAGAGGGGGGAGAGAGCTAAAGAGAGGGGGGAGAGAGAAACAGAGCAAAAGAGAGGGGGAGAGAGATAAAGAGTGGGGAGAGAGAGCAAAAGAAAGGGAAGAGAGCAAAAGAGAGGGGGGAGAAACAGCAAAAGAGAGGGGAGAGAGAGCAAAAGAGAGGGGAAGAGAGAGCAAAAGAGAGGGGAAGAGAGAGCAAAAGAGAGGGGGGAGAGAGAGCAAAAGAGAGAGGGGAGAGAGAGCAAAGGAGAGGGGCAAGAGAGAGCAAAGGAGAGGGGCGAGAGAGAGCAAAGGAGAGAGGGGAAAGCAAAAGAGAGGGAGGAGACAGAGCAAAGGAGAGGGGGGAGAGAGAGCAAAGGAAGAGGGGGAAGAGAGAGCAAAGGAGAGGGGGAAGAGAGAGAAAAGGAGAGAGGGGAGAGCAAAAGAGAGGGGGAGAGAGAGCAAAAGAGAGAGGGGAGAGAGAGCAAAGGAGAGGGGGAGAGAGAGCAAAGGAGAGGGGGAAGAGAGCAAAGGAGAGGGGGAGAGAGAGCAAAGGAGAGAGGGGAGAGAGAGCAAAGGAGAGAGGGGAGAGCAAAAGAGAGGAGAGAGAGCAAAAGAGAGGGGAGAGAGAGAGAGAGCAAAAGAGAGGGGAGAGAGAGCGCAAAAAAAGGGGAGAGAGCAAAAGAGAGGTGAGAGAGCAAAATAGGGGGGAAAGAGAGCAAAAGAGAGGGGGAGAGAGAGCAAAAATGAGTGAGGAGAGAGCAAAAGAGGGGGTAGAGAGAGAGCAAAATAGATGGGAGAGAGCAAAAGAGAGGGGGAGAGAGAAAGAGAGCAAAATTGAGGGAGAGAGAGCAAAAGAAAGAGGGAGAGAGAGCAAAATAGAGGGGGGAGAGTAAAAGAGAGCAAGAGAGCACAAAAGAGAGGGGAGAGAGAGAGCGCAAAAGAGAGGGGGAAGAGCGAGAGAGAGCAAAAGAGAGGAAGAGAGAGAGCAAAAGAAAGAGGGAGAGAGAGAGCAAAAGAGGGGGGGAGAGAGCAAAAGAGGGGGGAGAGAGAGAGCAAAAGAGAGGGGGAGAGCAAAAGAGAGCGGAGAAAGAGCAAAAGAGAGGGGAGAGAGCAAAAGAGAGGGGAGAGATAGCAAAAGAGAGAGGAGAGAGCAGAAGAGAGGGGAGAGAGAGCAAAAGAGGGGGGAGAGAGAGGGCAAAAGAAGGGGGAGAGAGAGCAAAAGAGAGGGGGAGAGAGTGCAAAAAAGAGAGGGGAGAGAGAGCAAAAAAGAGGGGGGGAAGAGAGAGCAAAAGAGGGGGAGAGAGAGGGCAAAAGAGGGGGAGAGAGAGCAAAAGAGAGGGGGAGAGAGAGCAAAAGAGAGGGGGAGAGAGTGCAAAAAAGAGAGGGGAGAGAGAGCAAAAAAGAGGGGGGGGAGAGAGAGAGCAAAATAGGGGGGAGAGAGAAAGCAAAAGAGGGGGGGGGAGAGAAAGCAAAAGAGAGGGGGGGGAGAGAAAAAGAAAGGGGGAGAGAGAAAAAGAAAGGGGGAGAGAGCAAAAGAGAGGGGGAGAGAGCAAAAGAGAGGGGGGGGGGGAGAGAGAGCAAAAAAGAGGGGGAGAGATAAAGAGAGCAAAAGAGAGGGGGAGAGAGAGCAAAAGAAAGAGGGAGAGAGAGCAAAAGAAAGGGAGAGAGAGAGCAAAAGAGAGCGAGAGAGCACAAACGAAAGGGGAGAGAGAGCGCAAAAGAGAAGGGGAGAGAGAGAGATAGCAAAAGAGAGGAGGAGAGAGAGCAAAAGAGAGGGGGAAGAGAGAGAGCAAAGGGTGGGACCGCTGTACTACAAAAAATGGCCCGTGTGCACAGGCTTTAGGACTAGTATTAACATAATAAATGCATTCCAGATAGCAGGGCCTATAGCAGGCTAAAATGTTCAAATTGCAGGAGGCAGAAGCTTGACACACAGTTTCATTCATAGCAGCCAGAAGCTACTTTGAACTATAGACTGTGAACTATCAAAGTAAAACCTGTACAATAATGTGCCTTGACAAAATGGTGGCCATTCCAAAATTGACAAATCTTGACAATTAATGTGCCTTTTAAAGAACAATGCAACTTTAATTAATTGCACAGCTCCACAATAATGTGCCCTACACAAAATTTTGCCCCTTAAAATAAATAACCCTTACACAAAACTGAGTCCCTTCAAAAAATGTAACTATAACGTGCACATAACAAAACATATCAATAATATGTACCACTAAGCCCTAAAGGTTCAAAACTCGTACTTAAAGGGACAGTCTAGTCAAAATTAAACTTTCATGATTCAGATAGGGCATGCAATTTTAAACAACTTTCCCATTTACTTCTATTATCTAATTTGCTCAATTCTTTAGCTATCCTTTGTTGAAGAAATAGCAATGCACATGTGTGAGCCAATCACACAAGGCCTTTATGTGCAGCAACCAATCAGCAGCTACTGAGCATATCTAGACATGCTTTTCAGCAAGTGATATCAAGAGAATGAAGCAAATTAGATAATAGAAGTAAATTAGAAAGTTGTTTAAAATGGCATGCTCTTTCTAAATCACAAAAGAAAAACATTGGGTTTCATGTCCCTTTAAAGGGACACTGTACCCAAAATTTTTCTTTCGTTATTCAGACTGAGCATGAAATTTTAAGCAACATTCTAATTTACTCCTATTATCAAATTTTCTTCATTCTCTTGGTATCTTTATTTGAAATGCAAGAATGTAAGTTTAGATGCCGGCCCATTTTTGGTGAACAACCTGGGTTGTCCTTGCTTATTGGTGAATAAATTCATCCACCAATAAAAAAGTGCTGTCCAGAGTACTGAAACCAAAAAAAAGCTTAGATGCCTTCTTTTTCAAATAATGATAGCAAGAGAACGAAGAAAAATTGATAATAGGAGTAAATTAGAAAGTTGCTTAAAATTGCATGCTCTTTCTGAATTACAAAAGAAAAAATTTGGGTTCAGTGTCCCTTTAAGTGACAGCCCTCAGAGAATGGCCCCCAAAGCTGGCCCATACAAAATGTCCACAAAGTGCTATAAGAACAACCTACAAGAGGCCCTCAAAGCCCTTATTAAGCAGCTCCATAGCTGCCCCCCCACAGCCCTTAAAATGTCCCCCAAACCAGCAAACAAAGTCATTATTAAGCAGCCCCCAAAGCCCTTGCTAAGACCAGCCATGTGCAGAAAAAAAATTAAGGAAGAGAAGGAGAATATTAAAAAAATGGTGCGCAATATATAATAAAATAATAAAATGGCAGCCATGACAGAGATTAATAAAACAAATTGCAGACATGATTTCCAAGTCATCCTGGGAATTTTTTTTAAGTCATCTAGGATGACTGGGTGACTGGATTTTCCAATCTCTGTATATATATATATATATATATATATATACAGTGAGGCCCCGGTTTACGCACGACTCGGTATACGAAATTTCGGTTTACGAAATCGAAATTTGAAGAAAATTTGACTCGGTTTAAGAATTTTTTTCGCAATACGAAACAAAATGCCGGTTTGCCCCCTCGGTTTACGAATATTTTTCGCAATACGAAACCAGTGGCCCCTGTGCCCCCTGCATACTCAAGTATGATTGAATTAATATTGAATTAATGAAGTTTGGGTACCAGTGTGGAGGTGTTGGAGAGGTTTTGGAGCCATTTTGCAGCAAGTTGTTGAGCCTTTTGGAGCCATTTGCAGCAAGTTGTTAAGCCTTTTGGAGCCATTTGCAGCAAGTTGTGGAGCCTTTTGGAGACATTGGAGCCATTTGCAGCAAGTTGTTAAGCCTTTTGGAGCCTTTTGGAGCATTTTTTGGACACTTTATTTGAATTTTTTCGGACCTCCGGAACGCATTAATTGATTTTCAATGCATTCCTATGGGAAACCGTGTTTCGGTTTACGAATTTTTCGCAATACGAAACGACCCGGAGAACGAATTAAATTCGTAAACCGAGGCCTCACTGTATATATATATATATATATATATATATATATATATATATATATATATATATATATATATATATATATATAAACTGTATATATATATATATTTATAAATATATATATATATATATATATATAAATATAAACTGTATATATATATATGTATATACATATATATGTGTGTGTGTATATATATATATATATATATATATATATATATATATATATATATAGTATATACTCTAGCGTTCAAAAGTTTGCGGTCACTTACAAATTTCCTTGATTTCGAGAGAACAGCAAATTTTGTTGTCCATTAAAAAAACAAAAAATTGATCACAAATACAGTGTAGACATTGTTAATGTTGTAAATAACTATTGTAGTGAGAAGCGGCTAATTTTTAATGGAATATCTACATATGCGAAGAGAGGCCCATTATCAGCAACCATCTGACCTGTGTTCCAATGGCACATTGTGTTTGCTAATCCAAGTGTATAATTTAAGAATGCTAATTGAACATTAGAAAACCCTATTGCAAATATGTTAGCACAGCTGAAAACTACTGTGTTGATTAAAGAAGCAATAAAAGTGGCTTAATTAGACTGGTTGAGTATCTGGTATCAGCAATTTTGGGTTTGATTACAGGCTCAAAATGGCCATAAACAAACATAGAACTTTCTTCTGAAACTCGTCAGTCTACACTTGTTCTGAGGAATGAAGGCTATTCTATTCAAGAAATTGCCAAGAAATTGAAGATCTCATACAACGCTGTGTACAACTCGCTCCACAGAACAGTGCAAACTGGCCCTTACTAGAGTGGGAAGCCCCGGTGTACAAGAGGACAAATACATTAGTGTGTCTAGTTTGAAAAACAGACACCTTACAAGTCCTCAACAGGCAGCTTCATTAAATAGTACCTGCAAAACATCAGTCTCAATGTCAACAGTGAAGAGGTGACTCCAGGATGCTGGCCTTATAGGCAGATTTGCAAAGAAAAAGCCATATCTCAGACTGGCCAATAAAAAGAAAAGATTAAGATGGGCAAAAGACAAATCTAAGTTTGAGGTGTCTGTTACACAAAGAAGAACATTCGTGAGACGCTGACCAAATGAAAAGATGCTGGTGGAGTGCTTGATACCATCTGTGTGATGGTCTGGGGGTGCTTTTTTGGTGGTAATGGTAAAGTGAGAGATTTATACAGGGTAAAAGTGACCTTGAAGAAGAAAGGCTATCACTCTATTTTAAAACGCCATGCCATACCCTGTGGATGGTTCTTGATTGGAGTGAATTTCTTTTTACAACAGGACGATGACTCAAAGCACATCACCAAAATATGAAAGAACTATTTAGTGAAGAAGCAATTAGCTGGTATTCTGTCTTTAATGGAGTGACCAGCACAGTCAACAGATCTCAACCCTATTGAGCTGTTGTGGGAGCAGCTTGACCTTATAGTACATAAGAAGTGCCCATCAATGCGGGTTCAACTGCATGGTTAGAAGCAAGACATAGGCCAGAGGCAGTATCAACCTACCCCATACTCTCTGACTTCTTCCATACTTGGGATAGGATAATTAACACATCCACAAACATATACACCAGAATCTCCCCACTCATCCCTTTACATAACAACCCCACGCTCCCATGGGATCTTAGGGACAAGAGAGTACCGGGTCACACACATATGTCGGATAGGGTGTGGCATACGCTAGTCGAGGGCCACAAGCTAAAGGACCTGGCGGAGATAGCGGAGGATACACCGCACATTCCCTTGACATGGTTCTCTTACAACCAATTAAGCCACTTCTACTCCACCCACCAACACAAGCAACAACTCACAAGATCTCTGACCTCTTTTGAGACCCTGTGTATACAAAGATCCCCCACAAGACATGCAACGTCTAGGCTCTACAAACTCTTGCTACTGGCTGACACACAAACACTCCCCTCCTACACTAAGGCGTGGGAACAGGAATTAAACTGTGACATTCCCTACAAAGCATGGCACGAAGCCTTCGCTTATACTAAACACTCCTCAGTCTCAGCTAGGGTGCAAGAATCCAACTACAAACTTCTATCCCGATGGTATCTCACACCAATCAGATTGCAGTCCATATACAAGACAGCTTCTCGGAGATGCTGGAGGGAATGTGGAGGCGAGGGCTCACTCTCTCACATTTGGTGGGAGTGCCCCAAACTTGATTCGTACTGGGCAGAGATACTCACCCATATAAAAGACACAACAGGGTACACATTGACGAATGACCCCAAATCCTTACTTTATATTTCTCTACCTAAAATGAGGAACAGAACCTCCAAGGCCCTGCTGATGATCATGCTTAATAGCGCCAAGATGTTAGTTCCTAGGTATTGGAAATCCCAGACAGTCCCGACCCTAGAGGAGTGGAAGCAACAGGTCTCTACACTTCTCCATTTGGAGAGATATCATCACCTCACTCAGGGCACACTAGACACACACGAGCAGATGCTGGCCATGTGGTCTGATGGTGAAGCCGCACAGACCGAATAGATGTGAACAATGACTATGACTTTTTACTGTCCCACCCAAGACTTGAACTGACAGAATAGTATGGACAACACAGGGAACTTGAGGCGGGGACCTTCCTGACACTCGGAGACCCCTCTGCCACTCTCTCCCCCCTTTATCCCCATGCCCCCCTCAGGGCCCTACAGTATTCACACCATCCACAACATTTGAATTATCTATGCTGTTTGCGTTGTTTATGTTGTCACTAGGTGACTTTTTGTTCCAACTTAGAGGGGTATACCACATGTGTGTGAATGTTTATCTGTTTCGGACTGATCTGCCGGACCGCCCAAGCGGTAGATCTAGAGACATTCCATGTCATCCTCTCTCACTACCCCGATGTGGGGTGACCCAGCTACAGACATTTCTAGAACTGCGGGGAGAACTGTCATTGTGAATTATTATAGGACTGTGTTACATGATTACCTCGGGGCTGGCGGACCGGCCCCCCAGCTGGGGACTTTCTTCTATCTACCGTCTCCCCTCCGCTACGGCCTCCGGGAGCCGAGAAGGCACACCTTCACTGTTTGTTGTTCATTCTGTGATGCCTTAAGATGTTGTACTTTCTTTACCTCTTAATAAAAAAATTTTGAAAACTCAAAAAAAAAAAAAAAAAGAAGTGCCCATCAAGCCAATCCAACTTGTGGGAAGTGCTACCGGAAGCATGGGGTGAAATATCTTCAGATTACCTCAACATATTGACAACTAGAATGCCAAAGCTCTGCAAGGCTGTAAGTGCTGCACATGAAGGATTCTTTGACGAAAGCAGAGTTTGAAGGACACCTTCTAACCTTGTCAATGACTATATTTCCTATTCAAACTCATTCCAAGTATGTTTTCATGGAAAATAAGGAAATGTCTAAGTGACCCAAAACTTTAGAACATCAGTATATGTGTTTGTATGGATGTGTAAATACATTGATAACACCACTTTTCTGTTAATTTAAGAATCAAAATAGTTTAAGTAGTGTTGTCCTTCACTCATTTGTTCAAGTTAAGGCCAGAATAGCTTCTTGTGGCATTCCCCATAGAAGTCTATGGGGAGAGGGATTAAGCATGGTCACACTTTCAGACCTCCAGGTCTTAATGTATTTGAGACTTTCGCTAGTTTTTTAATTTCAACTTATAATATAAGCGCAAGAAAAGGCGTGCTATTGATTTAACTTGAGTGGTGTTAGCACTCAACAACGCTAATATTTTTGCGCTCCACTTGTAATCTAGGCCTGTGTTGGTTAGAAGAGGAAAACACTAAATATGATTATTATTATTTTTTTAATATTTACAAATCAGTAAGATTTGTTTTGCAGATGGTGGTTAGTGAAAAACATAATTACTGCTCTTTAATTCTAGTTCTTTGTTCAGTGAGGCAATGGGCTTGAAAGTTATATATCAAAACAGGAAACAGTTGAGTACCAACTACAGGAAGTCCAAATTTCCTCTAGATTGAAATTTCCTAAATATGATTTTCTTTTGCATTTGTCTGCTGCAGACAAACCTATTGTGTAGTAAGTAATTGTTCAACATATTGTTTAATAGATTTCCATATGATATGCCATAGTTTATGTCATCAATAAAATGCACAGAATCTAAGAAATGTAAAATATTAACATACCAACCTGCTGGGTGGTTTTTGTTACAACATCAGTGACATCACTGATGACCTTGCACATGACATCATCATGACATCACTAATCAAATTGTATAATACATTACTTCACACTTAAAGGAACATTAAAGTTTTATTTGGTTATATTTCAGAAATGCCAGTCATGTCACCATATAACATCAGTGTATAACGCTAAACATGTATAATGAATAACTAGTGCACAAAAATACATTTTACAACATTGTATAACTAAACACTGATACTTTGGTAAAATACCCACATGATGTTCAGCAAAAAATAAAAATAGTGCTTAAAGGGACATGATACCCAAATTTTGAAGCATTTGGAAGTGCTGCAGCGTAGCTGTAAAAAGCTGACTAGAAAATATCACCTGAACATCTCTATGTAAAAAAGGAAGATATTTACCTAAAAATGTCCTAAGTATTCACACCCCATTGTAAAGAATGCTAGTCCCAGGACATACAAGGGTGTGTGCATCTGGCATAGGCAGGCACAATCTTGTTATTTTCCTATTCAGAGCATGACCTCTGATGTTAATTTGCTATTGTGGTTTTTATTTTCAACTTGCAGATGGACAGCAGCTGAAGTATAGCTGGAGACATTTTGAGGTAAAATATCTTCCCTTTTTAGGGAAGTTCAGGCAATATTTTTATGTCAGATTTTTACAATTATGCTGCATCACTTTCAAGTGATTTAGCATATGAGTATTATGTCCCTTTAATATTATTGGGTGATACAAATGTCCAAGCAAACCCCTGTGCTACTAGTGAAGAGCAAGAAATGTGATCAACTTACCTTTAAAAGGATATGAAACCCACATTTTTTTTCTTTCATGATTCAGATAGAGCATGCAATTTTAAGCAACTTTATAATTTACTCCTATTATCAATTTTTCTTCATTCTCTAGGTATCTTTATTTGAAAAAGCAGGAATGTAAGGGAAGCGTAGGAGAGGCCAACTTTTTGGTTTAGCACCCTGGGTAGTGCTTGCTGATTGGTGGTTGCAGAAAAGTTTAAGGTTTCAGGTTTCTTTAATAAACAGACATGCATATACAGGTAGCCCTCAGTTTACGCCGGGGTTTGGTTCCAGAAGGAATGGTTGTAAATCAAAACTGTTGTAAATTGAAACCCAGTTTATAATGTAAGTCAATGGGAAGTGAGGGAGATAGGTTCCAGGCCCCTCTCAAAATTGTCACAAGTAACACCTAATACATTATTTTTAAAGCTTTGAAATGAAGACTTTAAATGCTAAACAGCATTATAAACCTAATAAAATAATCACACAACACAGAATATATAATTAAACTAAGTTAAATGAACAAAAACATTTGCTAAACAGCATTATAAACCTAATAAAATAATCACACAACACAGACATCACTTGCATTTTTCTGCAAACAGTTCTTTCTATGCATTCCAATCTAGACAGGAATATCTTGTTCCTTTGAAAGCTGCTCGATAGCTCAGGTCTGGTTAAACCGATTAATTTAAGCTTGCTTGGCTTTGCTGCAACACAAGCGGACAGCTCCACATACTGGCTATTTTAATAAATGCACTGCTTCTCAATGCTTTTCAATAGCAGTCACATGACTGGAAAAAAGGTTGTTATTCTGAAATGGTGTAAATTGAACCGTTGTAAAACGAGGGCCACCTGTAATTAACTATTAATTTAATTTTCAGAACTTGTTTTGCAAACATGTTCCTGAAGTGTTGCAGCTTTAATTCTTTTAACTCTGTGTTGCTAGTGGTTCTCTTTTGATGTGAGATATATCATGTATTCATACTCTATACGCATGATAACTGCAGGAACACCCATTGGTGATAGGCTAGAAAAGAAAGCTGAAGTGAGGTTTAATAAATTTCAAGTATGAACTCACTTGAGCAGTGGCATATTTAGGTTTTAGGCCTTTATTGGCCATCATTTTTTCATGGCATTTTCCAAAGTAAATGGTCACAAGGACTTGAAAAACACTTGCGCGCACACACACATACATACAGAGGTATATACATATACACACACATCTATCTATTGATGCAATATATACACAGATTTCTAGATACAATACTTCCCCAAGCAGAATACTAAGTGCTGAAAGCCAACAGAACTAAAGGCAATAGATAGCTAAATGACAGTTACCTCTAAACTGTAAGCAACACAGGCAGCCTTTTATTATAACCCCTAGAATGTAAGCTCCTTGTGCAAAATCTCCCATTATATACCTGTATAATACTACTAAAATAACTGTAAGCTTCTTACCAATATAGCCACAAAAAAGTGCTGCCCCCTCCAATTTGCTGCCCTAGGCAAGTGCCAAAATATGCCCCTGCACCTGAGCAATAAGAGCCCTCTGCAGACTAACAAGCGTCCATAAATCTAGTGCTATGTATATACAGATTGTTGGAGGCCTGGGATATTTACAATTAACAGATCTACAAAGTGGGAGTTTGATTAGGCTGTCAGAGTGGCACTCATGGCTCTTTCCAAATTTAAACAAAGTTGAGCTCCAGGATATAGATTCTTTGCATAAGAGAGATTCCTTAGTCATTAAAGAGGCAGATAATGGGGGTAGCATGGTTCTATTGGACAAACAATATTACATTTCATATTGCCTTATGTGTAAGACTTGTGTTGCTTTCTAGGCTTCAATGTAACACCTTTACAAAATGTGTCTGTAGTCTTGCAATAAATTAACATACTAAGGGCCAGATTACGAGCGGGGCACAGAATATCGCTTATGTGGTCCACTCAGTAAAATCAGTGCTGTTGTTTTTCTAACACCCCATACCTGCTCAATTTAATCGCTAAAAACTGCTTTGTGCAGTTTTTTAATTTAAAAAAAAAGCTATTATTTTTAAATTTACAAAACCCACACTAGACTAAAATTTGGGGGCAATTGGGGCACTTTTGGAAAATTAACCAGAGATCTGATCAATGGTTAATTTTCAGAGCGCTAATTGCTACCGTGAGCTTGCGGTATAAATAGCCAGCCACTTTTAATGGCTGTTTATTTATCATGCTCCCATAAATGGCGAAATTGCCATTTTACTGGCACACGATAAATTAGCGGTCCACTTATAATCTAGCCCTGAGTTGGATTTTATAACACGTGAACACCTTGTTTGCTGCTATTGTTTTTCAGTGGTCAAATTCCACCAGCCAGTTGTCTTTTTTGCAACAAAATAAAATGTATCACAATGTGGAAATAAAAAGTACAAATAGTGTGAAATAAAATGTGTCAATATAAAAATATGATACAGACCATCAAAGAGTCAGGTAGCAAATGTAAAATGTCTTAGAGTCCTCTTGAATAGGGTACATAGGCAATTCACTTTAATATCGTAATTTACAATAAGATCATTCATACTTAATCATCTTCAAAAATAAAAAAATATATAGTATAAACATTGGGATCAAACTCTGGTCCTAATGGTTCTAGAGTAAAGACAATAGCAATAAGCCAGAGACGTAACTAAAAACCACAGGGCCCAGGTGCAAGAATCTAAGAAGGACCCCCCACACCCCAAAAATTTTGAATTTGATACATATCTTTTTTTTTTAACATTTAACACAGAAAAAAAATGTGAATCAGATTACATGTCTACAAAAGGAGGTACCCTGTGCCTAAAGTCTGTGAGATGGTCTGACCCCCTATTACTGTATATATTGACACTGTTTAACCCACCAGTACTGTATATAGTGAGATAGTGACACAGTCTGTAATCTGCCAGTGAGATGACTGACCTGACTGTACCTGCCCCAGTACTTTATATAGTGACCACAGTAGTCTGTGACATGGTCCAGCCCCCCCTACTGTATATAGTGGTACTGTATAGTGACACTGTTTACCCCCCCCCATGCTGTAGTAACAAGGTCTGTAATTTGCTGGTTCCAAAAACATACACATACACACATGCATGCATAAATACACACTCAGTCACATACATACATGCATACACATATAAATACCAATGGATAAAACAGAAACACTAACCCCTGTAGTCAGAGACACTAGTAAAGCAACACACTCACATGATATCAGGGCAGGCAGTGGCAGGTCAACGTTTTTTATTGAAAAAAAAAAACAAAAACAAATTTTAAGCTGCCTCCCCCCCTCAGGGGCCCGGTCGCAGTTCCGAATTTTGCACCCCCTGTAGTTCCCCATATATTGCTTATCCATGCGAATAAGCAATATAGCTTATAATGACAAATGAGATTATTTTAAGATATACATTATGTTGAACTAAATTTCCCCTTGCTGATGGAATGCATTATACTGCTAGCGGATCTTTACTCTATAAAGGGGGAGATGTAATAATGGGAAAAGGTCAACCAAAAACAATAACAATACCAAATATATATATATATATATATATATATATATATATATATATATATATATAACTATATATATATATATATATATATATATATATATATATATATATATATATATATATATATATATATATATATATATATATATATATATATATATATATATATATATATAGGGAGTGCAGAATTATTAGGCAAGTTGTATTTTTGAGGATTAATTTTATTATTGAACAACAACCATGTTCTCAATGAACCCAAAAAACTCATTAATATCAAAGCTGAATAGTTTTGGAAGTAGTTTTTAGTTTGTTTTTAGTTATAGCTATTTTAGGGGGATATCTGTGTGTGCAGGTGACTATTACTGTGCATAATTATTAGGCAACTTAACAAAAAACAAATATATACCCATTTCAATTATTTATTTTTACCAGTGAAACCAATATAACATCTCAACATTCACAAATATACATTTCTGACATTCAAAAACAAAACAAAAACAAATCAGTGACCAATATAGCCACCTTTCTTTGCAAGGACACTCAAAAGCCTGCCATCCATGGATTCTGTCAGTGTTTTGATCTGTTCACCATCAACATTGCGTGCAGCAGCAACCACAGCCTCCCAGACACTGTTCAGAGAGGTGTACTGTTTTCCCTCCTTGTAAATCTCACATTTGATGATGGACCACAGGTTCTCAATGGGGTTCAGATCAGGTGAACAAGGAGGCCATGTCATTAGATTTTCTTCTTTTATACCTTTTCTTGCCAGCCACGCTGTGAAGTACTTGGACGCGTGTGATGGAGCATTGTCCTGCATGAAAATCATGTTTTTCTTGAAGGATGCAGACTTCTTCCTGTACCACTGCTTGAAGAAGGTGTCTTCCAGAAACTGGCAGTAGGACTGGGAGTTGAGCTTGACTCCATCCTCAATCCGAAAAGGCCCCACAAGCTCATCTTTGATGATACCAGCCCAAACCAGTACTCCACCTCCACCTTGCTGGCGTCTGAGTCGGACTGGAGCTCTCTGCCCTTTACCAATCCATCCATCTGGCCCATCAAGATTCACTGTCATTTCATCAGTCCATAAAACCTTAGAAAAATCAGTCTTGAGATATTTCTTGGCCCAGTCTTGACATTTCAGCTTGTGTGTCTTGTTCAGTGGTGGTCATCTTTCAGCCTTTCTTACCTTGGCCATGTCTCTGAGTATTGCACACCTTGTGCTTTTGGGCACTCCAGTGATGTTGCAGCTCCGAAATATGGCCAAACTGGTGGCAAGTGGCATCTTGGCAGCTGCACGCTCGACTTTTCTCAGTTCATGGGCAGTTATTTTGCCCCTTGGTTTTTCCACACCCTTCTTGCGACCCTGTTGACTATTTTGAATGAAACGCTTGATTGTTCGATGATCACGCTTCAGAAGCTTTGCAATTTTAAGAGTGCTGCATCCCTCTGCAAGATATCTCACTATTTTTTACTTTTCTGAGCCTGTCAAGTCCTTCTTTTGACCCATTTTGCCAAAGGAAAGGAAGTTCCCTAATAATTATGCACACCTGATATAGGGTGTTGATGTCATTAGACCACACCCCTTCTCATTACAGAGATGCACATCACCTAATATGCTTAATTGGTAGTAGGGTTTCGAGCCTATACAGCTTGGAGTAAGACAACATGCATAAAGAGGATGATGTGGTCAAAATACTCATTTGCCTAATAATTCTGCACTCACTGTATATATATACAGCAAATAGAATGAAGCACTCACTGGACTTTGGGTATCTTGTGAAACTTTTTATTTGTGACGTTTCGGGACCTCAAACGTCCCTTCTTCTGACAATGGTCTTTTTTGGATCTGTGGATATTTTTGGACATATGCACCCTGGCTGATGCAAAACAGTTAACATGGAGCGCATTTCCTAGTGGGACTTTATATAATATTTTGTGGAATCTGCACCTAACCCAGAAGTTGATATTGTTGAAGCTTAAAAGTTACTTAATACAATTCTTTCCAGAAGCTATAGTGACTGCACAGAGGAGCTACACCTGTGTGATTTCCCTTTCTCCCTCCCTCAGGGAGTGTTTTTTCAGTTATTTCTTGCTGTTGTTTTTATCTACTGTTTTTATCTACTGTCCCCCTGCACCACATTATGGAAACAGGGGCTATGAGCTCACCCCCCCAGGAGGAGCAACAAACTTCAGTGATGAGGACATAGTAAACACTGATACTTTCATGTTTACTGAAGATGACGCAGAACGCATCCGCAATACTACTGATTTACGTGAGTTGAGACGGGATGTCCCCATTGATATATATCATAAGCTTTTGAATTTGAGTAAACGTAAAATAGACTATAATTTACACACTGTCTATTTATCTAACTATCAGAAAAATAAACTAATACCTAGAGGTTTTAGAATTAGCAACGTACCCACACTAGGAAGATAAAGTGCAGAGTTTTGTAGGAAGTGGTGTTGCATTTTAAATAAATGCTCCTATGATCTGATATTATTGACCATTGAAGAAGTCTTGAGGTTAGAAAGAAAGATCCAAATTGAAATTGATATAATAAAAACTGAAAGCTATCAAGTTTTAGTTGATGACAAGATAGATAACTGGGTCTCGAAATTGGACACACTGATTAAAAATACAATAGTGAACTACTAGCATTCAAAAACAGAAAGTTGTGTACTGTAGAAATTGACTATAGGGAGAAGCGTATCTACAAGTGGCTGTATGGTAAAGAAGACAGACGTAGGGACTATAATCCCAGACGACGCACCTTCACGAAATCCAAAAACATTGTAGATACAATTGACACTAGTAGTGGTGAGAACTCTGTTTGCGACATAAGTACCACTAACACTAAACCAGGGGGAACACATTCCAACACTGGGAACGTTACTACAAGATCAGCTAATAGAAATCTACAAACACAGTCAAAAAACTTAGAAGGAGGCACATCAGACGAGGGGGGCACAAAAAGAAAATCCACATACAGGAAACAGACATAGTGTACAACCTGAGTTCTAGACCTCTCACTAATGATGAAACCAAACTATTGAATAAGGGTCTTTCTTTTATCCCTACCACGAAACACGACTCTTTTCAAACTGAAGTAGATATATACCGTTTTCAGAGACATCTGAACATTAAAGAGTTCTTTAAGGATAAAGAGCCATTACTAACTGATACTAGATTTAAAAAGCAATCTAGTTTTGACCCGCCTACATCTAATCCATCCATCAAGAGCTTTTCCGATACGTTCAGACTGTAGCGACAAACCTCTTAGACATACTTACTCTAACATTTCCAAACAAGAACAAATAGCATTTAGCACCCTTATGCATGGCAACTCTATTACTATACACCCTGCTGATAAAAGGGGTGCGATAGTGATTCAAAATTATGAAGATTACAAATTAGAGGCACTACGCCAATTATCGGATTCTTCAACCTATAAAAAACTTCCGTCTAACCCTATTCATAACTTCAAAAAACTTATTGATAAAACTATTGACTTTGGGTTACAGTTAAATTACATAACCACACAAGAAAGTGAGTTTCTTACTACAGACTACCCCAAGACTCCCATATTATATATTTTACCCAAGATACACAAGTCACTAACAAAACCCCGGGGAGACCAATTGTTTCGGCTAGAGAATCTATTTGCTCAGGACTGGCACAATATATTGACTATTATCTTCAACCGATAGTTAGCAATTCTTTTTCCTACTTGCAGGACTCTACTGCTGTGATTAGAAACCTTAATGAATTTGTTAGACTTACTGATGATTATATACTCGTGACTATGGATGTTGACAGCCTCTATACTGCCATTCCCCATATGGGGGATTGGAGGCTGTCAGATCCATAGCCACCGAGAATCATAACTACACTGGCCCACCGTTGGAATTCATACTAGAACTTATAGAACATTGTCTTACAAAAAACTATTTTTCCTTTGAGAATTCCTATTATCTCCAAATAGCAGGTACGGCCATGGGGTCAAATATGGCCCCATTATATGCTAACATTTATATGCTATGGTACGAGCTCGAGATAATGAAACCCATACAACACCCCAAAATCAAAATGTATACTAGGTATATAGACAATTTGTTTCTGGTATGGAATGGTAGTGCAGAGAATCTAAATAAGTGGGTTGACGATCTCAATCATAGTACAACACCCATACGCTTCAAGAAGGAATATGATGTTAACCAAATACATTTCCTTGATCTTAATACTTTTAAAGTAGTAAAAGATTAGGGTATGAGGTTTGGTACCTCACTTTATACTAAATCTACGGACAGGAATTAATTATTGCTAGCCTCTAGTTACCACCCTCGTCATCAGAAGATGGGAATAATTGCCTCTCAACTCACGCAAGTAGTAAGAAATAACTCTGAGCAAGAATCACGTGTATCCCAACTTGACTCCATGTGTCAAAAATTAGAAGCAAGAAACTATGACAAAAAGGACATTATCAGTGCCAGACAGGTATTGGAGGCCTCTAATCAAGAGACTCTCATAAGGAAAAAAATACGTCTATGACTACAGACCAACAATTAAACTTTATTACAACTTTCACTCCCTTACATTCCACTATTCAAGATGCTGTTCGTAGCAGATGGGACATCCTTGAAACAGACAAAAGCCTTGCCAAGTGGAAACAGAAACCAGCTAGACTGGTCTACAGACGAGCAAAAAACACTTTAGGGACCTACTAGTAAAGACGGACCCGAAAGGTGGTCACCAGATGGACTCATGGTTACAACCAAGAAGAAAGGGATGCTTTCGATCTGGTGAATGTGTCACCTGTAATTCTATGCAGACAGGAGACTCTTTTCAACACCCACACAAAAATAAACGTTACTCTATACGACATCGTCATACGTGCAACAGCACTTTTGTCATTTATATATTGATTTTTCCATGTTCCTTGTTTTATGTGGGTAAAACAACCACCTCGTTCAAAGACAGGATGGCCAACCACAGATTCTCGATCAGAGAGGCACTAAAGAAAGGCAAATCCGATCTTCCAGTTGCACGACACTGCCATACAGAAACACAATTTGTCAAGTTGGGGTGACCGAGCCAGAATGCTGCTACAATTGGAATCCAGATGGATTTACATGTTGGACACTCTTTCCCCAAAGGGACTGAATATTAAACTGGATTTCGGGCCTTTTATTGGCTAAAAACTGTTGATGCTCTCTTCAGTAACACAAAGTACATGTGCATTTATCTATTATTCTTTTCGCACTGGACGCAGGGGGACCTTCACATACTTGCATATACATGCATTTTAATTTTTTCTTCACTTTTTTCTATTCACATCTTTTTAGCCCTCCATTTCATATTGGACGTTGCGCTAGGTGCTGCTGGACGTCCACCACTCAGTACAGACCAAAGGCTGAACCAGCTATATGTGGGGCATGGACTGCCAATACACCTTATGTCTAAATCATTGACTTATCGAATTTTGAGTGTGTATCATCTATGTCTAAAAACATTTTGTTTTACACATCATAAATACCAACTAACACAGACCAAGAGCTGAAACCGCTATATGTGGGGCACGGATTACCCATAATTTCTATCTCTGAAATATTGGCTCATTGTTTTTCCGGTGTGTATCAGCCATGTTCAATGTCTCATTCTGTTTTACACAGCGTCAGCTATATCGATAGCATCAACATAACAATAGAGGGGATGATAATATATGTAGAATGGAACATTCCGCTAGATGTGGAGCCCGATCTCTAACAATGTCTTTGAAGTGACATAGGACCTCGTGTAAAAGTATCTGTTTCATACCCCTATTGTTTTATACATGAAAATGATGGCTTTCGATTGGCTTAAGATCCGCCTCATTCATCTCCATTGGGCGTATACACTCAGTCTCTCGTTGTCCGATACAGACATCTGATTCGTATGACGCATGCCTACAGGGCGGAGAGTTGCTAATGCCATGACGTATATGCTAATTAGCCATGAGGTTTCTACGCTGGAACAAGTTGCGATGCTTACATCTGAACACTCCAATCAACTACAAGGAGTACGTGGTGGATGCCTCATGCAGCACGAACACGATATGCTGAACAGCTGAATCCAATTCCAATCACTGACAGGAGGGACTATAAATCACGGCAGTATAGCCTTTCCTTGGGACATCACATAGCTGATGTGCCTTCTCTGAAGCACCACTCCTACTAATTTGGGACATTTGATAAAGATGCCAGTACGGCATCGAAACGTCATGCCTACCCCCTTTTTATAAACCTTTGATCATTAAAAGTTAATTTTTATTTTTATAAGTCCAGTGAGTGCTGTCTTTTTTGGATCTGTATATATATATATATATATATATATATATATATATATAATCCATATATATGAGTATAACAAAAACAGACTTCGTCCTGGAAAAGACAAAAAGAAGAGGCGCTCTGGTGCAGATAAACCTAACAATGTGTGAGATTTTCCACTAGAGTGATAACTATATACTCACAAGGATGTTTGCACTTCCAGTGCAATAATTCGCAAGCCGAAGCTTCAGAGCCGCTCGGCTGACTCTTACTCTCCCGGTCTGCTCCTGGCAATGGTCACGCCCCTATGTAAAGTAAAACACAGGACACCTTTGGTGCAGATTACCCCGACCAATGTCGGACAAACAACAGTGAGCTAGGAATCTATACTCACAAACATGTGTGCACAATCAGTGCAATATCAAGCGGACCGAAAGTTTTTAAAGCCGTTCTGCTGACTTTCTTCAAGTGTAACAGCTACTAAGCAAGTTGTAAGATCAGTGTTCAGAGCTGGCTGCCAAACAGGGAACAACGCTGCTTAGGACAATATAAAACAGAACGTCCACAGTCCTTCTCACGCCAATCACTGATATCCAGTTGGAGAAGACTTAAGAGTAGTGTAATAATTCCAAGCAAGGTAGAACAATAATAAAAACTTTTATTAAAATCTTAAAACTTCGCTATGCATTTCTCAGCTACAAGCCATTTCATCAGGCTACATAAATTTGTGAACTACCTTGCTACCTTAAAAAGGCTAGACTGACCAATGAAAATGGTTTATACATTACACACCCATATAACACATGTGCGTTAATCAGATATGGGTGTGTAATGTATAAACCATTTTCATTGGTCAGTCTAGCCTTTTTAAGGTAGCAAGTTAGTAACCGAGAAACGCGTAGCGAAGTTTTAAGATTTTAATAAAAGTTTTTATTATTGTTCTACCTTGCTTGGAATTATTACACTACTCTTAAGTCTCCTCCAACTGGATATCAGTGATTGGCATGAGAAGGACTGTGGATCGTTCTGTTTTATATTGTCCTAAGCAGCGTTGTTCCCTGTTTGGCAGCCAGCTCTGAACACTGATCTTACAACTTGCTTAGTAGCTGTTACACTTGAAGAAAGTCAGCCGAACGGCTTTAAAAAGTTTCGGTCCGCTTGATATTGCACTGATTGTGCACACATGTTTGTGAGTATACATTCCTAGTGGATCATCCACTGCTGGGCTAATAATTTAAAAAAAAATGAAATAAATTGCAATATGTGAATCTGGACATAAGCAGTATTAATAAGTAAATAAATATATAAATTCCTCCACTGTGGATTCATTTAATATTCTTTTGAATGTGATTCTGGTGTGAGGTTAGCTGGTTAAAGATATTTAGGGCAGCCAACAGGAGCAAAGCAAGTTAAAGACTTAGGAGGAAGCATGGAGGTGCAGACAAATATAAGTTTACTGACTGGAACAGCAGAACTGCTATGGGAAGCTGTAAAATCTGAGACAGAGAGAAAACAAAAACTATAAAAATAAACCTTACATTAATGTGTGAAGTATCAGCATGACATTATACATCAGCCACAGCAGCACATGTCACGTCTTTGCTAGGAACAAGTTCCCTCTCACCCTGCACTAGACAATGCTGCATGGGGAGGGGCGTGTGTGCACTCACTTATTCTTCCCACTGACAAACTTCAGTTAGTTGATCTTAGGGCCACAGCAGAAAGGGCTAAGGGGACCAGCAGACTGGATGCTGTCTGCCCAAGGCTGCATGGATACAGTGTGAGATGTGTCATACAGCCTCAAGACTGAAGAGGGCAGTGTATGCAGCTGCACAGATGCTCAAATCCTCATGTGCCTGCCGCTCCAGCTTTCTGCTGCATGCGCCTACAGTCAGCCCTACCCAGAAACAATCCCCACCACCAGAGCAGTTATCTAGTAACAGTGGTAACCCCAGTAGGACCTTTTCTGATGCAGTGGGAATGGCTGGATTCCCGAGTTAGGGCTTTGCATTCAGTGCTGCACAGTGCACATCTAAAACAGCACATGGCAATAGCTTGGCATGTCACATGACACCGGCACGGTCTGGCACGGTTTTAAAAAAATATATATATAAGCAGAGTACTTTTGACTGTGACAGTATTATGACTGAATGTGTGTGTTCCCCATGTCACATCAGCAGTCTGGTATGAACTATAAAAAAAGGACTCTTGGGCCCCTCAACAGAGACTGGGCCCTGGGCAGCTGCCCCTTTTGCCCTGTGTTAAAGACGGCCTTGGCCTGTCCCCTCCTCTCCAATATGGAGTAACTCTCCTAATTCCCATGTATTTAATTACAGGTAGTTCTCAGTTTACGCTGGGGTTAGGTTCCAGAAGGAATAGTTGTAAATTGAAACTGTTGTAAATTGAAACCCAGTTTAAAATGTAAGATAAAGGGAAGTGAGGGAGTTAGATTCCAAGCTCCTCTCAAAATTGACATAAGTAATACCTAATACATTATTTTTAAAGCTTTGAAATGAAGACTTTAAATGCTAAACAGCATTATAAACCTAATTAAATAATGAAACAACAGACTGTATCATCAAACTAAGTTTAATGAACAAAAACATTTTTTTACTTGCATTTTTCTGCAAACAGTTCTCTGCATTGTTAGAATGTTAGATAATATTGGGTCTACACCTATTCTATGCATTTCAATCTGGAGTGATTAATAGGCAGTTTGGCGCCCTCACCTCAAGCAGCTGGACAGGAAGATAATAGGGAAGTGGCTGGTAGATCTTGTTGTTTGATAGCTAAGGTCTGTTCTGTGTACACAGATTAATTTAAGTCTGCTAAGCTTGCATAACTTTGCTGCAACACAAGCGGACAGCTCCACCTACTGGCTATTTTAATTAGTGCACTGCTTTTCAATGTTGTTATTCTGAAACGGCACAAATTGAACCGGTGTAAACCGAGGGCCACCTGTATATGTTTGGGATCGCAATTATGCTTCATCTTATTTGGTAGAGCCAATTCAGTCTTGAAACTGAAGTGCCCACAGCTAGCCACTGTAATTCTGTTAGCAAAATTTAATTGTTTTGTAGTTCATTGGCTGATATTTTCTGCTGGGGCCAATTAGGGACAGAAATGTGGCAGTGCTAGGCTTTCTACAGTTCCCAGAAATGAAAAACCTACAACTTTTATGTCTAAATTACAAAATAGGCCAAATAAATAATGAAATTATAATTCAAAATTGTTTTGGCATAGTAAAACATTTATATTACAAAAGTGTTTCTTTTCCCTTTTCTTGAGAAATCATAGCCTTATTGCATATATTAATTGCTGTATAATTTAACCCATAGTGCAATTCAATTGACTGTATACGAATTTGCCCTGCATATTTTTCCTCGCATTGTGTTTTTTTTACTAATACCATTAATTTTGTAATGGTTTATCATTATTATCCAGTAATGGATCAAATGTGTGACTATTATTTTATATTCTTGCTTTATGGCTTATACCAAACGATACTGAAGATCTTTTCAAAATTGTGTTGGTAATGTTGAGTAGCCTAAACCCCACGCCAATGTCACTGGTCACTTTTTGCAAGACAGGTGATTGTCAACAATATCTTTAGAATTAGTGTTAGGGTTATTTCTGGGGAAGGGATAGGGTAAGCTAATATCAGGCAAAAATTGTGGCACTCAATTTGTGTTGGAATTATTCAATATTAGTTTATAGCGGTTGGTCCACCTCTTTTGTGTCAGCACCTCACAGCATACTGGGTATTGTAGTCCTTACTCAGCGGATCACACTTCCTTTTTTTTCACCAAGAGCATTCTGGAAGCATTGCTTTGCATTGTGAACTTCTATGGATAGAGCAAGTGCTAGGGTTAGTGGAATAAGTTCAAAAATAGGTTTTGGGCTAGTTTTAGGGCCATGAATAAGGCTAAAGCTAGGATTAGGTTTTTTAATATAAAGAAAAGGGTTAGCGCTACAGTTAGGCTTAGGGCTAGTTTTAGGCTTGGGGTACCAAATAGAGTTGGGGCTAGGAATAGGTTTAGGTTAAAGAATAGGGTTAGATCTATGAATGAGAATATGAATAGGGATAAGGCTAGGGTTACGTTTATTGTCAGGATGGAATATGGCTGGGTTAAAAGTTGGGAATAGGGTTAGGGCTAGGTTTTGGTTGAGGTAGTGTTAGGATTAGGATTATCTTATATTAGAAATAGGTTCAGGGTTAGGTTTAGGCTCAGGAGTAGTTTAGGGTTAGCTTTAGAGGATTAAATAGGGCTATTGTTAGCTTTACGGTCAGGAACAGGGTTAGGACTAGCGATAGGTTTATGGTCAGGAATTGGGGTTTAGGGAATAGTGTTAAGGTGTGTTAGAGTCCGGAATGGGGTTAGGATTAGGTTTAGGCGATTGAATAGGGTTAGTGTGTGGAATAGGTGTAGACTATATTTAGGTATAGATCTAGAAAATAGGATTAGGGTTAGGGTTAATTTAAGGTTAGGGCTAGAGACAGGCTCAGAATTATAACCCTGGCAGAATTATCACTGCACATCGATATTGTTTTAATCTACCAGCAGATCTCTAAGAGATGACCAGTAGATCACAAGACTGTTGAGTGATTTAACTAACATGCAGTGGAGGTAATAAGGCATTAAGTTTGATAAAAACTTACCATCTACATATCCATTTATCATACTAACCAATTTTCTGACTCCTTTCCATGTCAAATTGTTTTCTTTTGGCTTAAACGCCTATCTATCTGTAGTCCAATTTGCATTTAAAACATCTTTTATCAATTGTTCTCTCGAGTTTTGTCAGTCTCTTGTTTAAGTGCTGTGTTATTGGTGACTATCAATAATTGATAATGACACACAAGTAGATCACACTAGTAAAATGTGTAGATCCCATATCAGAAGAGTCTGGGTATACAGAACCAGCGTGAAACATTTGAGGTATCACTAGAATGTCCCTTTAAGAGCAATATATGCATGTTATATAAGCAAATACACATTGCCCTAGATATAATAAATTCCATTGACATTTTGTATATAAGATATTGTCTTTCTTATATAATTTTTTTTTTACACATTTATTCTTTTCTACTTTCAAAATGTTTTTAAATTTGTTGTGTCTTGTCCCTTCAGTATCCTGGTCCAGCATGGTGATTGGTTACCTGTTGTAGGTGTCCGATTGGCTGCACTGGGTATAGGTGTTGTAACAAGACTTACCTGTTTTCCTATGATTAAGTGCTGCACGGCACGAAATGCGTAAGGACACGCCCCCTTACCACCTAACAGTGAGTCTGTATGTATTTTTTTCAATATGCTGGAATAAAACCGCTTGTTTTATTGGATTCCTGGAGTGCTACCTACTTCTTTGTTTAGTCTCTCTCTGTGTGGACTTGCTCAGCCTTGTTTTCTTTGGTTGGCACCTTGACACTCATAGTTATATGTGTTTCCGTAACACGCTGATGTTGGCGCTGTGATCCTTAGGAGTTTGCCGTCAGTGCTGCACCTGGAGCCATACTGGTTTTTTCTTCTTTCTTCGTCTGACACAAGCAATGGCGTGAGCTCGGTTATTACACAGCACCCGGATCAACTTGTAAGTGTGTGATTTTTTTATTTATTTCTTTAATCACCTACAAACCTGTTTACATTGGCTAATGAGAGATTTATTTTGAGGTATAAGTGTTCTCCAATTGTGGATCGATCTGTTTTAAGGATTATTATACTATTTGTTGAAATTACATTGAAAAGTGATTGCAATTTGTACATCCATCATTGCCCTTTATATAATTAACATTGCCAATTTGTGAATATGAACTTTTTTTCACAGCACTTTGCAGCTTAATAGTACCTGGATATCCATTTTTTAGAAAGAAATTTTGTAACATACTCTCACAAACATGGAGGAGGGGGCTCTAAGTTTAAATAAATCTATTTTTAACATTGAAAGTAGAAAATATTTTTTTGAGAAAGTATTCTCAACTGGTAATGATAATGTCAACAGAGATCTTAAGACTATGTTAAACCAATTTGAAAGACTGTTATTAGTAGATCTACGTTTAATGTGGGACACAGTAGCCTTTCAACATTATATAGCGTACAGAAGAATCCCTAGAGGATTGAGGATAAGAAAATTTCCCTCCTATGACCTGGAGAATGAAAAGCTGACACAGGAATGGAAAGAGGCACTCACTACTTGTTCAATCACTCTGAAGAACATTTTAGTCAAGAGTAAGAACATGAAGATGGAAGCCCTTAAGGGGCATGTCCAAACGCTCAAGGTGGAGCTTAAAAATCATAAAACTGATGAGCAATACATGGGGCTAAAGGCTAATATGAAGACCAAGATCAAAAAATCTGACAGTGAATTAGTCTCTTTGAAAGGATGGAAATTCAATCGTGGTCAGAAGGATTACGTGAATAACAAAGTATATGATTGGTCAAGATTTTCTGAAAGACAGAGGAGATTCTCTATGGGTGGCTATAGGAGATCTCATAAAAAGAATAACAAAGGTAATAACAAGTCTGAGGATGGTGAACAAGAGTCAAATAAATAAAAGGAGAAGAACAAGAATAAGAAGAAAGGACATTGGATGAAAACATCCACACCCAAGTCAGAACCTAAATCCATATTAAAAAAGAACAGCTCTGATCGGAGAGTTATTATTTCATCTACCGAACTAGACACTTCAGAGTATAATTCAGTCACTTCGGAGGACGGTGACACTGACACATCCTCCTCTTCCTCTCTTTCCCCCCAACCTTCTTTGTCATTACAGGTTCCCAGGGTAGCTGAAACTGAAGAGAATGAACCGGTGGTTCATCCTAAAATCAAGAGCAAGGATGTCCCTTTAGGCAAAGCAAAAGGACGAGAAGAGCAGGAAGAAGGAAGAAGGTCCTCAAAAAGGAGGCAGAAGAAGGACTAACGTTAGCAGCCCTAAATTTATCAGACTTTTCTTTGAACTCTGATCAGGTCAAAATGTTATCTCGAGGTTTGGGGTTTGCACCCACACATGTTTTCTTACCATTCACCACTCTATTAGATATAAATAAGTTTGTACGCAAACTAGCTCTGAAGAGATTTTTTTCTAATCTTGATGCTGATGATATTCAATCATCCTATAATGTTGGAGTTTTATCCTCTGGGAATAGTAATGGTCAATCTGGTGTTCATCACTCAAATCAAGAAGAAAACCACTATGATTCTTATCTAACATTTGAAGAGGTTCTAACCTTATAACAACTAAGGGAATTGGATATGGGTGATGGAGGACCAGATGACAGTATCATGCTTAGACCCAAGAGGGCAGCTTCTGGGTTCTATCCTGTACAGTCTATAGGGATCTTAATTTATTCCAGAAAAAAACAGGATATTTTAAAACTAAGTGAGAAAGTTGGAATGAAATGTGTCCCTGAACCTCCCAATAATCTTAATTCAAGGGAGAGACTGGCACTTAAACAGTTGAGGGCGAACTGCGACATTGTCATTAGGTCATCTGATAAGGGTGGCAATGTCGTGGTTCTCAATAAATGTGATTATATGAATGAGGCTCTCAGACAATTGAGTGACGGTGTCACTTATAGACAGCTTCCCTCCAATCCAGCCAATAATTTTAAGAAAAAGTTGGAGAAACTTCTTGATGAAGCAGTGAATTTGGGGATCTTTACTGAGACTGATAAATCTTCACTCATACCGGAGTATCCAGTGACGCCCATTTTTTACCACCTACCCAAGACACATAAGAGCACAGTCAGCCCACCAGGTCGCCCGATTATTTCTGGAATAGGCTCTCTGTTTGAGCCTCTTTCTGAGTGGGTTGACTCGGTTCTACAACCTTTAGTTAAGGGCCTTAGCAGTTACTTTAGAAACTCAGGCCATCTCATTACTTTGTTCGAAAGAACCAACTGGAGTGTAGATTTTGGGTGGGTGGTGATAGATGTGGTGTCGCTGAACTTGAGTATTCCCCATCATTTAGGGATCCAAGCTATTGCTTATTTCCTTCAACATAGGACAAAGTATTCTGAAGAATTTTGCATGTTCATATGTGAGAGTGTTGAGTTCCTACTATCGCATAACTTTTTCATGTTCAATGGTAAATATTATTTACAAACATGTGTCATGGCAATGAGGGCAAAATTTGCCCCCTCATTTGCCAATTTATTTATGGGGTGGTGTGAACTCAACTATCTCTATAGCAAAAATAACCCTTTCAAAAATTCCATACAACTTTATATGAGGAATATTGATGATCTCATATTCATAATAAATGACGATTTTGTCTTTGGTGAATTTTTGAGTTTTGTCAATAATAATGAAATGAGTCTTCAGTTCACAGGAACCTCACATAAGACTAAGGCACAGTTTCTTGACTTGGAACTTTGCGGTTCTCCTGAAACAAATTCTGTCATTACTGACACTTATAGAAAGCCCACAGCGGGAAATACAATTCTTCACACTAAGTCATGTCACCCCAGGCATTTAGTGAAATAAATACCAAAAATCCAATTTCTTAGGCTAAGGAGAAATGCGTCTTCAGAAGTTTTGTTTGATGCACAGACAGAGAAACGTATAGAGAGGCTATTGGCTAGGGGTTATAATCAAGGTTTATTGAGAAAAACATTAAAGGAAGTCAAGGATACATCCCTGTCCTCTGTGAAGAGTAAGAGTCATAGGGGAGATGATGGTTTTTGTGAGGATACTACTGTGTTTTCAACTGAATTCTCGTTGCAATATCGGGAAGTCTGTGAAATAATAAGAAAGAATTTGACATTTCTGAGGGGAGATGAGTTATTATCCCCCTTAACTGATCAGAAAGGCACCCACTTTGGGGAGTAAGTTGTCCCCTAGTTTAGTTATAAGTAATCAGAGTGACAACAGAGTGGCTTTATAAAAAGTGCATGTTTAAATGTCTTTCACACAATTGCTGCACATGTGAAGTCATCTCAAGGGGTGATATTTTCAGAAGTTCTAATAGTGGAGTAGAATATAAGATAAATCATTATGGCCTAGATTTGGAGTTTGGCGGTAGCCGTGAAAACCAGCGTTAGAGGCTCCTAACGCTGGTTTTAGGCTACCTCCGGTATTTGGAGTCACTCAAAAAAGGGTCTAATGCTCACTTTTCAGCCACGACTTTTCCATACCGCAGATCCCCTTACGTCATTTGCGTATCCTATCTTTTCAATGGGATCTTTCTAACTCCGGTATTTAGAGTCGTGTCTGAAGTGAGCGTTAGAAATCTAACGACAAAACTCCAGCCGCAGAAAAAAGTCAGTAGTTAAGAGCTTTCTGGGCTAACGTCGGTTCATAAAACTCTTAACTACTGTACTCTAAAGTACACTAACACCCATAAACTACCTATGTACCCCTAAACCGAGGCCCCCCACATCGCCGCCACTCGATAAAAAAATTTTAACCCCTAATCTGCCGACCGCCACCTACGTTATCCTTATGTACCCCTAATCTGCTGCCCCTACCACCGCCGACCCCTATATTATATTTATTAACCCCTAACCTGCCCCCCACAACGTCGCCTCCACCTGCCTACACTTATTAACCCCTAATCTGCCGACCGGACCGCACCGCTATTATAATAAAGTTATTAACCCCTAATCCGCAGCCAGCTACCTACAATAATTAACCCCTAATCTGCCGACCGCAAAGAGCCGCCACCTACATTATAGCTATGTACCCCTAATCTGCTGCCCCTAACACCGCTGACCCCTATATTATATTTATTAACCCCTAATCTGCCGCCCTCAACGTCGCCTCCACCTGCCTACACTTATTAACCCCTAATCTGCCGACCGGACCGCACCGCTATTATAATAAAGTTATTAACCCCTAATCCGCCTCACTAACCCTATAATAAATAGTATTAACCCCTAATCTGCCCTCCCTAACATCGCCGACACCTAACTTCAAACATTAACCCCTAATCTGCTGACCGGAGCTCACCGCTATTCTAATAAATGTATTAACCCCTAAAGCTAAGTCTAACCCTAACACTAACACCCCCCTAAGTTAAATATAATTTAAATCTAACGAAATTAATTAACTCTTATTAAATAAATTATTCCTATTTAAAGCTAAATACTTACCTGTAAAATAAATCCTAATATAGCTACAATATAAATTATAATTATATTATAGCTATTTTAGGATTTATATTTATTTTACAGGTAACTTTGTATTTATTTTAACCAGGTACAATAGCTATTAAATAGTTAAGAACTATTTAATAGCTAAAATAGTTAAAATAATTACAAATTTACCTGTAAAATAAATCCTAACCTAAGTTACAATTAAACCTAACACTACACTATCAATAAATTAATTAAATAAAATACCTACAATTACCTACAATTAAACCTAACACTACACTATCAATAAATGAATTAAATACAATATCTACAAATAAATACAATTAAATAAACTAACTAAAGTACAAAAAATAAAAAAGAACTAAGCTACAAAAAATAAAAAAATATCTACAAACATTAGAAAAATATTACAACAATTTTAAACTAATTACACCTACTCTAAGCCCCCTAATAAAATAACAAAGCCCCCCAAAATAAAAAAATGCCCTACCCTATTCTAAATTACTAAAGTTCAAAGCTCTTTTACCTTACCAGCCCTGAACAGGGCCCTTTGCGGGGCATGCCCCAAGAAGTTCAGCTCTTTTGCCTGTAAAAAAAAACATACAATAGCCCCCCCCCCCAACATTACAACCCACCACCCACATACCCCTAATCTAACCCAAACCCCCCTTAAATAAACCTAACACTAAGCCCCTGAAGATCTTCATACCTTATCTTCACCATACCAGGTTCATCGATCAATCCAGAAGAGCTCCTCCGATGTCCTGATCCAAGCCCAAGCGGGGGGCTGAAGAGGTCCATGATCCGGCTGAAGTCATCATCCAAGCGGGAGCTGAAGAGGTCCATGATCCGGATGAAGTCTTCATCCAAGCGGGAGCTGAAGAGGTCCATGTTCCGGATGAAGTCTTCTATCAACGGCATCTTCAATCTTCTTTCTTCGGGAGCCATCATCTTCCATCCGACGCGGAACATCCATCCTGGCCGACGACTGAACGACGAATGACGGTTCCTTTAAATGACGTCATCCAAGATGGCGTCCCTCGAATTCCGATTGGCTGATCCAATCCAATCGGAATTAAGGTAGGAATATTCTGATTGGCTGATGGAATCAGCCAATCAGATTGAGCTCGCATTCTATTGGCTGATCCGAACAGCCAATAGAATGCGAGCTCAATCTAATTGGCTGATTGGATCAGCCAATCGGATTGAACTTGATTCTGATTGGCTGATTCCGTCAGCCAATCAGAATATTCCTACCTTAATTCCGATTGGCTGATAGAATCCTATCAGCCAATCGGAATTCGAGGGACGCCATCTTGGATGACGTCATTTAAAGGAACCGTCATTCGTCGTTCAGTCGTCGGCCAGGAAGGATGTTCCGCGTCGGATGGAAGATGATGGCTCCCGAAGAAAGAAGATTGAAGATGCCGTTGATAGAAGACTTCATCCGGATCATGGACCTCTTCAGCTCCCGCTTGGATGAAGACTTCATCCGGATCATGGACCTCTTCAGCTCCCGCTTGGATGATGACTTCAGCCGGATCATGGACCTCTTCAGCCCCCAGCTTGGGCTTGGATCAGGACATCGGAGGAGCTCTTCTGGATCGATCGGTGAACCTGGTATGGTGAAGATAAGGTAGGAAGATCTTCAGGGGCTTAGTGTTAGGTCTATTTAAGGGGGGTTTGGGTTAGATTAGGGGTATGTGGGTGGTGGGTTGTAATGTTGGGGGGGGTATTGTATGTTTTTTTTTACAGGCAAAAGAGCTGAACTTCTTGGGGCATGCCCCGCAAAGGGCCCTGTTCAGGGCTGGTAAGGTAAAAGAGCTTTGAACTTTAGTAATTTAGAATAGGGTAGGGCATTTTTTTATTTTGGGGGGCTTTGTTATTTTATTAGGGGGCTTAGAGTAGGTGTAATTAGTTTAAAATTGTTGTAATATTTTTCTTATGTTTGTAAATATTTTATTATTTTTTGTAACTTAGTTCTTTTTTATTTTTTGTACTTTAGTTAGTTTATTTCATTGTAGTTATTTGTAGGTATTGTATTTAATTCATTTATTGATAGTGTAGTGTTAGGTTTAATTGTAGGTAATTGTAGGTATTTTATTTAATTTATTTATTGATAGTGTAGTGTTAGGTTTAATTGTAACTTAGGTTAGGATTTATTTTCCAGGTAAATTTGTAATTATTTTAACTATTTTAGCTATTAAATAGTTCTTAACTATTTAATAGCTATTGTACCTGGTTAAAATTAATACAAAGTTACCTGTAAAATAAATATAAATCCTAAAATAGCTATAATATAAATATAATTTATATTGTAGCTATATTAGGATTTATTTTACAGGTAAGTATTTAGCTTTAAATAGGAATAATTTATTTAATAAGAGTTAATTAATTTCGTTAGATTTAAATTATATTTAATTTAGGGGGGTGTTAGTGTTAGGGTTAGACTTAGCTTTAGGGGTTAATACATTTATTAGAATAGCGGTGAGCTCCAGTCGGCAGATTAGGGGTTAATAATTGAAGTTAGGTGTCGGCGATGTTAGGGAGGGCAGATTAGGGGTTAATACTATTTATTATAGGGTTAGTGAGGCAGATTAGGGGTTCATAACTTTATTATAATAGCGGTGCGGTCCGGTCGGAAGATTAGGGGTTAATAAGTGTAGGCAGGTGGAGGCGACGTTGTGGGGGGCAGATTAGGGGTTAATAAATATAATATAGGGGTCGGCGGTGTTAGGGGCAGCAGATTAGGGGTACATAGGGATAATATAAGTAGCGGCGGTTTACGGAGCGGCAGATTAGGGGTTAAAAATAATATGCAGGGGTCAGCAATAGCGGGGGCGGCAGAATAGGGGTTAATAAGTGTAAGGTTAGGGGTGTTTAGACTCGGGGTACATGTTAGGGTCTTAGGTGCAGACGTAGGAAGTGTTTTCCCATAGCAAACAATGGGGCTGCGTTAGGAGCTGAACGCGGCTTTTTTGCAGGTGTTAGGTTTTTTTTCAGCTCAAACAGCCCCATTGTTTCCTATGGGGGAATCGTGCACGAGCACATTTTTGAGGCTGGCCGCGTCCGTAAGCAACTCTGGTATCGAGAGTTGCAGTGGCGTTAAATATGCTCTACGCTCCTTTTTTGGAGCCTAACGCAGCCATTCTGTGGACTCTCAATACCAGAGTTATTTTTATGGTGCGGCCAGAAAAAAGCCAGCATTAGCTACGCGGGTCCTTACCGACAAAACTCTAAATCTAGCCGTATATGAATTGTGGTACACATTTTGTGATTTACCTTTTAGAGTGCAATCTTTGTAATGTCCAATATGTGGTCCAAACTTCACGTTGTTTGAGGTCAAGAATTGGCGAACGTAGGAGGGATGTCAAAAATTACGACAAGGACTCCAGTATAGCTAGACACTTTAATGGGCTACATTTTACACATATAGCTAATTTTAATGTGAAAGTAATAGACATTGCTAAAATGCCACCTAGAGGAGGTAATAGGTACAAGGTCTTAAAGGGCCATAATACCCAAATGTTTAAACACTTGAAAGTAATGCAGTATAGCTGTAAAAAGCTGACTAGAAAATATCACCTGAACATCTCTATGTAAAAAAGAAAGATATTTTACCTCAAAAGTTTCTCAGTAGCCACATCCCATTGTAAAGGACTTCTAAGCAGCAAATCAGTATGTCTGTCCCGGGACAGCGGAAGGAGCGAGCTTTCGTGCACACTCGTCTTATTTCCCTATTTAGTGTAAGTTTAAAATGAAATCTCATTAGAGTTAAGTGAAATCTCATGAGATCACAGTAAAAGAGTTCATGACCTCAGCACTGTTGATGCTGATTGGCTGCTGTTCATGTCTTAATTTTAAAATATATATAAAATTTTACATAGAACTTACTCTGCTGAGCTGAGGAGATTGTGAGGTAAAATATCTTTATTTTTTACATAGAGATGCTCAGGTGATATTTTCCTGTCAGCTTTTTACAGTTATACTGCATCAGTTTCAAGTGATTTAGCATATGAGTATTATGTCCCTTTAACTAAAAAAGAGCTATATTGGATCTTAGTGCTGAATACAAGGGAGCCAAATGGCTTAAATAAGGAATGGAACATCAGCCTTTTTGTTAATAAGTGGGTGCTTTGTATCAATTTTCCTATTTCTGGCAATTAGATTTGCAACCATCATGCATAGGGAACATGTTATTTATGATTTTATTTAGTTTTGTGAATGCTCAATTGTGATTTTCCATTTACCTATATACAGGTAGCCCTCAGTTTACGCTGGGGTTAGGTTTCAGAAGGAATGGTTGTAAATTGAAACCCAGTTTATAATGTAAGTCAATGGGAAGTGAGGGAGTTAGGTTCCAGGCCCCTCTCAAAATTGTCATAAGTAACAGCTAATACATTATTTTTAAAGTTTTAAAATGAAGACTTTGATTGCTGAAAAGCATTATAAACCTAATAAAATAATCACACAACACAGAATATATAATGAAACTAAGTTAAATGCATAAAAACATTTGATAAACAGCATTATAAAATAATCACACAACACAGACTTTACTGCAAACAGTTCTTTCTATGCATTCCAATCTGGACTGATTTATAGACAGGAAGATCTTGTTCCTTTGAAATCTGCTCGATAGCTCAGGTCTGGTTAAACTGATTAATTTCAGCTTGCTTGGCTTGCATATCTTTGCTGCAACACAAGCGGACAGCTCCACCTACTGGCTATTTTAATCAATGCACTGCTTCTCAATGCTTTTCAATAGAAGTCACATGACTGAAAAAAAAGGTTGTTATTCTGAAACGGTGCAAATTGAACAGTTGTAAACCGAGGGCCACCTGTATATGCTTAAGATCACATTATGGGCAGTTCTCATAATGTGTTTTTCTTTTTGTTTTCACACTGTGGTGCTGAATAAAACACCTCTCTGATAAATAGACATTAACATAATGCAGAGTTCTTTTGGAATTAGGAGTGCAGCCTTTGTTAATGGGTGTGCTTCAGCATCGTGGTGTTATATGGAATGTATCAAATCATAAATATTGTTGTAAAATTTTTATAAACATTATTATTATTAATCATATATACCTTGTTTATGCATAACCTATGCTTCAAATGTGTACCACTGTTCTTGATCTAACATATGTTCTAACATAGTCTTAGGATATGAATAAGGATATAAGTGAATTCCGTTGACATTTTGTATATAAGATATTGTCTTTCTTATATAAATCTTTTTTCTTTCACATTTATTCTTTTCTACTTTCAAAATGTTTTTAAATTTGTTGTGTCTTGTCCCTTCAGTATCCTGATCCAGCATGGTGATTGGTTACATGTTGTAGGTGTCCGATTGGCTGCACTGGGTATATAGGTGTTGTAACAAGACTTATCTGTTATCCTATGATTAAGTGCTGCACGGCACGAAATGCGTAAGGACACACGCCTTTACCTGATGTCCGTGGGTCTGTATGTATTTTTTCAATATGCTGGAATAAAACCGCTTGTTTTATTGGATTCCTGGAGTGCTGCCTACTTCTTTGTTTAGTCTCTCTCTGTGGACTTGCTCGGCCCTGTTTTCTTTGGTTGGCACCTTGACACTCATAGTTATATGTATTTCCGTTACGCTGGTTTTTTCTTCTTTCTTCACCTAGATATAATAAAACCTGTTTGTGAAACTAATAGAGGCCGAAACGTACGTCTGGGGTTTGTTTGTTTTCCCTTGTTCAAAGGAGATTTGCCTGGTATTTTGGTGCTGGACTGTCATTTGGCAGGGTCAGACTGATATGCTACAGAAGATTTTACCTTTGTGAAAGGCATAGTGTGCAGAAAGAGTTTGTACCCTAGGAGTAAGGAGGGACTAAGCAAGGAAATATTTCCAGCTTCAGTTCTAAGCCTACTTGAGTGCATCCCTATGTTTTTTCTGTATCTATCTGAATCATGAAAGTTTCATTTTTACTTTACTGTCTCTTTAAACTCCATTAAAATCAAAGGAGCCGCTTCTATCTCATAACCAATCCCTTCCTGGCAAGCAGAGTTCCACTGTGAAGGATAGCAGCTTCACAAAAATGCCTTCAAAATATTACAGAACTAATACATAACATTTTAAAAAAACTCAGTCTATAAAACAGTCCCCACTAACATATGTAAACTCAAAAACTTGAAAATAGTTTAAAAGAAATAAAAGGAAAATAAAAATGAGACAACCTCGTCAGTTCTAAAATGGCGAGACATGATAACTCTCAGGAGTAATAGAATCTTCATGAATTCTGCATGCTGGGCCTAGGTAAGGGTTTAAAATCCCACCAATGCCACCAGAACACCCTGCAATGCCCACGGCCAGACTCTGGAGTCAACTTTCCTTCAGTCCAGTGAAACATAACAAAACAGACATACGCATTTTTTTACAGTTTTATACATTTAAATCAACCATTTTTCCAAGCGTGTTTCCAAGTCTTGTTGCTGTATTTATTGTTTTCCTGTTTTGTTAGCAGTTGTTTGATGTGCAAGATGTATTGTGGCACCTGATACAACCATAGTAAATGACAGTAACATCAACTAACCAAACTGCGGAAAATCCAGGTAAAGTGATAAAGCAATACATTTCGAACATAATGCCACCTTTACAACAAGCACATTCACAAGCATCTATGAATCTAGGCTATTGACACCATCAGTTTTCTCTCCCAGAAAGGTACAATATTGCTCACATGAATTTCTGGGTTATTGTCTTGAGGTACATTCTCATGCTCATATGCATATACTGAAACACATTTTGTTAGGGTAACTAACAATATTAGTCAGCAAACTTCACGGTGGAATAACAAGATGTTGCTGCTCTCCTGGAAGTGGTTCTCCTCCTACGCGTCTCCAACTTGTTAAAATTGCTGACTGCATCAGGGATATGTCACTGTACTGTAGCCCAATATACCCCAGCTGTTTGTCTGATATCTGAGACCTTGCTCCTGATACTTTTGTGTAATGTGTGTTACAAATACATGGATAAAATCCAGTGATTGCCTCCTGGGTCACATCTGGTTTCTTAGGTACAAATTTTAAGGGAGATTTGTGCAGAGAGGGATTTATTTGATCTAAAGATGTGTGGTAACCTGAAGTGTTTTTTTTTTGTTGTTGTTGTTGTTTTTTTATTCAGTAGTAGATGAAAATTAGATGGCTTGTATTTGTGTTTATTTTTCTTATGTTGCGTTAAAAGTGTAGAAAGTGTATATTTTCTTCAAGATCATTTACAAAATGTTTGTATAAGAAATGATTACAATTATAGTGGAGTCTTACTTCAGTAAGGTTATAACAATCTGTGCAGGGCAAAGTTCAGCGAAAACAAAAGAGCAGATGGCATTTTTCAGACATTTTTAAATGTCACTTTCTGCATATGATAGCACTTTATGTGACCAAGGTAATCCTGCTAGATCTCACAGATTTTCCAATGAAACTCTGTTGTAAATTTTATCATAAGGCCAGTAATTAAATTTAATTTGCTGTGCCAAAATTGGAGGTCTGGTAGGAGTTTTTAAAACCATCTTTTCTGAAAAATAGACTCACGGTATATATTATTGTAAGAGTATCAACATACACAGAGTATTCACAAAGAGGACTTTGTATCTTTTATTTAATACAGAATCATTACAAGTATTCTCCTGCAGTGAACTTTGTGTTTTTTATATTGTTCTTTCATGTGCTATTCTTTTTATGTGTATATGTTTAATAGTTGTGGCCACAACTTATTAACTTTATAATAATATCACATTTTATTTAATTATTTTACATATTTAACATATTATATTGTGTTCTGTTGCTATATATTTTCATATTTATGTATTTTTGTATTCTGATGCTATAGAACAGCAGTATTATATTTCACTCTAGCTTTTAAATGCGCTTCCCACCAAACCAATTCTCTCAGTAATTAAATTCCACCAGCTAAGATAGGTTTGTACTTCCCAGTCCCCTCTGCTTCTTTATCCCACACTATTCCTCTCCCCATTTTCAACACACAGACTCCCCTTCTTTGAAACTGGCTCCTATTTATATGTTTCTAAATATGTGAATGATATATACGTTTTTTTGACTTTTAATATAGAATTTGAAGAAAAAACTGAAGGCTGGTACCATGAGCTAAAACTGAATTTACTGTGAGATTATATGCATGTAACCCCAAACTCCATTTAAATTAAGTGCAATGGTGGAGGTCCAATGAGGTTAGGATTAAGGTCCTGATTATCAAAGCATCGTCAGAGCTACGAGAAATTTCCTTTTTGTTCGCCAGTCTCTAAATTCGTGGGTCCAGCGATATTTTAAAAGTAAGCAGGTTGGGTTCTTTCCCAATGAGTAATGATGCCTTCCATAGGAAATAATGTAGATCACAGTTTCAGTAAAAGTCCGCCAACATCGCAAGTTATCTGTGATCTCGGGGGGGGGAGGGGTAAAGTATGTTTAGACAACATAGGGCTCGTTTCCATTGAGTCATTAAAAATGGAGACTTAAGCTCCCGAAGTTGCCCACTACTATGTTTACAGCTCCATTTTAGCACCAGGTTCACATTGAAATATTATGCGCAGTGTGTGAAGTCGGACTTTTCATGTATGCGTAAGTTAACAATGCTTTCATCCGACGTCGTTATGTTTAACGCCTGTGATCCGACGTCGTTACGTTTAACGCCTGTGATTCATACCTGTCATTGCTTCTTGAGAGAAAGACACAGGAGTTATGTAGGTCACAACAAAAGATACAAGAAAAAGATGGTTTTATTGAAAGAATTTTTTTTTTTTTTTATTAAATTTTATAATTTATTGATATTTGTAATATTTATTACAATAAATGTATAAAGTGAAACACGTGCATTGTTTGAAAAGTTTAATATCTCAATGGGAACTAGGCCTCAAAAAGCTTATTTTTCCTCATTTTACACCTAGCTGAGCATGTCCTAATGGTTGAGACCTTATCGAAAGCTTCTGCCAGTGTTTTACCTGTTTGCGCGTTCAATGGAAATTTGCGATTTTTGGCTTCTATCATTTTCTTTGAAACACATTTTTTTTGGTTCTGTATAGTAAAAGTGCAAATAATACATATGTAAATATAAATATTATAGACACTGTAAAAAAAATATATAGATATATATATATTTATTGTATATATACTATGGATATGTATTTACTAAAAAAAATAACATTCTCCTGTATATGAAGAACATTGGAATGGGAAATACATACAGTAAATACACAGTAAAACACAAATACATAATTACACACATATATATATATATATATTTAGACATGTATATGTATGTATGAATACAATATAGCCCTTTGCAGTCAAACGCCTTATCACCTGTTCCGGTGTTGGAGGTCATAAGCTGAAAGTCCGTTTGATTTGGAAATCAATAGTAGAGGTTGGTGAAAACTCAGTGTATAGATCCTGGGTGAGGAATTACGCATATGTATACACCGCTTGAAATTCGTAAACGGCTTTAATGCACCTCACCTACTATAACCAAAGTTCCCAATACAATATACAAATGAGCAAATCTACCATATATACCATATACCTTTGAGCCCTAATAACTTTTTAGAAAAATATATTTATATGAATACTTTTTATCAGATAGTGTTTAGATAAGTGTATCTGTGATGTTAAATGCATTTATGTTGTGTTTAGTGCAACTTTTTGTTTAACGCAAGCTTTTTAGTCACGCTAACAATAGTAAAATGTGATTGCACTCTTGCTTACTTTTAGCTTTTGGCACTAAAACCCGATAAAGTTTTGCACGCAAACTTTAGCGCCACTTGTAATCGAGCCCAAGGTTGGTCCACTTATTTTAGAGTTTTGTAACCAGAGTAATGAAGTTAGTAATATTATTTTAAAAAAATATTGGGGCATCCTAAAAAAGGATTTGACTTTAATGGACATTATTGAGGACCCTTCCTAAAATTGTATTTAGGAAGGCCCCAAATATTAAAGATAAAATACCAAAGAATTACTTGAAAGAGGATATAAAGAATAAGACAACTTGGTAAAATTAAGAAAAAATGGATTTTATAAATGTGGTCTTTGTTTAGGTTGGAAATCTTCTAAGGGTAGTGAAGAAACAAGTATTACTTTTAACTCCTGTTCAGATAATAAGTAAATATAAATTAAACAAATGTAAATTCACATAATGTTGTTTACTTACTAGAATGTTCATGCAGGTTACAATACATAGGTTGAACATGTGCAGAATATTAGGAAAGGTTCTGAGAAACATACTGTTTCTCCCCATTTTAAAATTAAAGATAATTTAGATTCCAAACATATTACCAAGTTTATGGCTATTAGAAAAGTTTTTCATTATTAGAGGGGAAGAGATATTAACAACTTATTAGGACAATAAGAAATTAAATTAATTTCTTTTATTGGGTAGTTAAATAAAGAATTACATAATTTCTTATAATGTACTAGGAGAAATAATAGTTGTAAGAAACGAAAAAGTGTTTTTTTTGGGTAGCGCTATACAAAGCTTAGAGAAGGAGCAATGTAATTTGTAGTACTAAAACCTAGGGTACTCAGTGTATATGTAAAGGTATCGAAATTGAATAAATAACAGTATGTTAGATGATCTCATCAGATTAGTGTGATTTTAGTAATCAAGAGACAAATTGAAATGTCTAGGATAAACTATAGAACAATATAAATTAGTGTGTGTTAAATAACATTGGAACTGATCGTGAAAATAATTGAAATGAATGTGCATCAAGCGTGTTGTAGTTTGTATAACCTCACTGATACAACTGGATAAATGGTATTTAAAACATTAAAAATTTAATGATTTATGTAAATAAAAAATGAAATAAAAAATCTGTTTATACAACGTATATCTTTGATAAAGGCCTACCGGGCTGAAACGCGTAGATTTGCTCATTTGTATATTCTATTGGGAACTTTGGTTATAGTAGGTGAGGTGCATTAAAGCCGTTTACGAATTTCAAGCGGTGTATACATATGCGTAATTCCTAACCCAGGATCTATACATTGAGTTTTCACCAACCTCTACTATTGATTTCCAAATCAAACGGACTTTCAGCTTATGACCTGCAACACCGGAACAGGTAATAGGACTTGGAGGAACAGCCCGTAAGAAAATTTGGCTGCCAGCAAATACCTCGGCCCCAGGACTTACCTGCAACTTTGCGAAAGCACTACAAATTACATTTAGATGCAGCAGTATTTGGCAACTTTGCAGCTTCAACATATAAACACCATTGTTTGCCATCTACACCGTATTGGATATCCTCACCGCATTGGATACCTTCACTTTTGAGCTCCGCATCACATTCCCTTGCCAGACGGGATTTCCCATAAGCTAAGGACGGTAATCCTAAACACTCAGTTACGGTAAAACAGTACCAATCAAATTGGAAGTGAACTGTTTTTCTTCCTTTGTGGATCAATTGATATGAACTGAGTTACGATCACTTACCAGTTTATATGTTCCTTTGCATTTCATGTATTACATGTTTTTTAAATTGTTGTCCTTGTATATTTGGTGCCGGCACCCCCTACGTTGTATAAACAGATTTTTTATTTAATTTTTTATTTACATAAATCATACATTTTTTAATGTTTTAAATACCATTTATCCAGTTGTATCAGTGAGGTTATACAAACTACAACACGCTTGATGCACATTCATTTCAATTATTTTCACGATCAGTTCCAATGTTATTTAACACACACTAATTTATATTGTTCTATAGTTTATCCTAGACATTTCAATTTGTCTCTTGATTACTAAAATCACACTAATCTGATGAGATCATCTAACATACTGTTATTTATTCAATTTCGATACCTTTACATATACACTGAGTACCCTAGGTTTTAGTACTACAAATTACATTGCCCCTTCTCTAAGCTTTGTATAGCGCTACACAAACAAACACTTTTTCGTTTCTTCCATTTGTGGTTGGTCTTAGGAGATATTCCAACCTGCTGGGTTAGCTTTTTAGAGACAGAGAGTGTTAGTATCTTTAACTACCCCGTTTTTCCTTTTGAAATAATAGTTGTACAATGATCAGTTTATAATAATGAAAATTAGCTGATCTAATATTATATTTTAATTAATATTTTAAAATGTTTTATAATATCTTATACATTTGAACAGAAGTTATTGATAAGATATGGGTCACAAAAATTACCATGTGTTTAATTAGTCCTTGTATGGATGAATGGGATAAGAAAAAACTCATTAAAGGGGCAATGAACCCAAATTTGTTCTTTCGTGATTCAGATAGAGCAAGCAATTATAAGCAACTTTCTTATTTATTCCTATTATCAAATTTTCTTCATTCTCTTGGTATATTTATTTGAAAAGCAAGAATGTAAGTTTAGAAGCCGGCCCATTTTTGGTGAACAACCTGGGTTGTTCTTGCTGATTGGTGGATAAATTCACCCACCAAAAAAAAAGTGCTACCCAGTGTCTGAACCAAAAATGGGCTGGCTCCTTAACTTAGGTGCCTTATTTTTCAAATAAAGATAGCAGGAGAATGAAGAAAAAATGATAATAGGAGTAAATTAGAAAGTTGTTTAAAATTGCATGCTCTATCTGAATCACAAAAGAACAAATTTGGGTTCAGTGTCCCTTTAACTGAGAAACCCAGGTTTGATTCTGGGGTAGGACAAAGATATTTTTTTACATTAGTATTTTATAGGATAAGAATAAGATAAGAATTGTTTTAGCTTTTATTATTATTCTATTGGAAAATAAGAAGTGACAAAATATTTATAATTTTTAAAACTATTGTGTTCAGAATATAAAAACTATAACTTTTAAATTTAATTTTATACCAATATTTTATTAATGATAAATCTGTTATATTTATTAAGAAATTCATGAAGAGTAAACTATGTGCGTTTCTATTTCTATGTTTAAAATATGTGTTTTTATGGGTTGATTGAAATAGCAATGCATGCAGGATAATTGTACTTTTATGTTATTTCTGTTTTTTATTTTATTTTACAGGTGGATGTGTGATTAAAGATCTCTGTCTCACAAAGGGTTGAGGATTGTATCCAATCTTAAAGGACAATGGACTTTAAAATCTCAGGAGTATCTTAGATAATGCATCCTTGAAAAAGCCTCAATAAACAGTGAAACATGCGTCGGCGTGTTGCAAAAAAGTAATCGTGCCACGAGGAAGGGACAATCCGGTATACGAAGAAGGCGGGTGAAGTTCTTTCAAACGTTACCAGTATTAAATGCTTTATATGTGGCTGTACATTTTCCTTATTTTAATTTATTTTAAATTGTTTTAAATAAAATTGAAGATATAGATCCAGAGGGATTATTGATAATGCTGTTTACTTGGAGCTATTGTAGCTCAGAAGAATGTGAATATCTGTATCTGTCGTAAGGAGGAATATTTGTTGCAACATTGTTACACTATAATTCTTTAAAGTGAATGTCAAGTTTGATGAATCAGTGCCCGGTTTTTAAAAACCCTGTTAAAAACAGGGGCACTTTCATTCATCAAACTTTACATTTCACTCGTTTTGTTAAAATACTTACCTTTTAATCTTGAAAGCAGCTCCAGCGCTTCCCCCCGCCCGTCGAAAGCTCTTCATATGTCACAAATGACGAATCCGGCTTCCTCCAATCACGGCGTTGCCTCAGGCAATGATTCCCCTGGGGGGAAATCCGTGATTGGAGGATGCCGTATTCGTCATTGCTGACATATGAAAGGACGAGCGGCAGGAGGGGGAATAGCTGGAGTGGCTTTCAAGATTAAAAGGTAAGTATTTTAACAAAACAAGTGAAATGTAAAGTTTGATGAATGAAAGTGCCCCTGCTTTTAATAGGATTTTTGAAAACCGGACACTGATTCATCAAACTTGACATTCACTTTAAAGAATCATAGTGGTTTGGTGAAAGTTGTGAACTTAATGTGTAATTAGGTTCACATTTTTATTTTCAATTTCTGTCTGTATAACTATCATCAACCGCTATCATCATTTTGTTGCGTTGTGATATTGTATATGGCATAATTTTTGGTGCAACTATTTGCTAGGCTGAGTGAGTTTGGTGAGGGAAAATAGCATGAAAATTGTTAAAATACCTCACAGAAAAAAATAAATATGTGTAAATGTAATGAGGGTCATAATAGAAATACAAATAGAAAGAGAAGCAGTTTCCCCAGGAATGAACAACAGCTCAGTAGATTTTTCTATGACCCGGTTACCACCTGGGAGTAGCTTTTTTTAGCCCAGTTGTGCTTGTCATAGAGGACAACTTTCCTGTAGCATATCAGTCTGATATTGTCTAACATGTTCAGTCCAGCCCCAAAATTCCAGCCAATCCTGCTCTGAACAAGGGAAATGTCAACTCCAGATGATCGTTTCAGCCTCCTTTTTGCCTCTTCAGTGAAGTGCAGCCATATACCTCTAAGCACATTGGGCAAAAAGTCCATGTCTGGTTTACCCCATCAATGAGGACCAACCAACTAAAAACTACTATACCTCAGGGGAGTGAAATAGCTTGGTTAACTATATTTTATTGTAATATTAAACTCATATGCTTAACAGTGAATTAAGTCAATTTTATTCTCATTTTGAGTATATTTCAGTATTTGTTTGGATGTGAATAAAAGATATATTTCAAATTTCCTATGCAATCCATTGGGAAGAGATCATGGAACAGCTGATACAGGGGTGTCAGTCATATGGGAAACAGATCAGAAGATCTCAGTCTGCTCTCTAAGCACCCTTGTTACGTGCTATCCTTTTGTAAGTGTTATATGTCTTGTCTTTTACTGTCACTGATAATGCACTATTGTGGCACCCCCTTTGTTTTTCCTATATGTCTTTTTCCTGTCAATCAATCTAGTGCAGAACGGATTCCCACTGTTAGCACTTATGTAATCTACAAAATTATCTCTGGGTGTATGTGCATTGTGTCTCTCTCAGTATAAATAAAGGCAATAGCAGCAAACTGCTTAAAACCAGATAAAGCCCAGCATACAATTTCTGTTTTTGTCCCCTTAACCATGGATGATGACACAAGGTCGTCATCTGCCTTTTGCTTTCAGTATGGATGATAACCATGTGTCATCATACTAGGGGGGGGGGGGCTGCTTTCAGAGCTCATCGTTCCCCCCCTGCACTTAGCTGGGCACAAGGATGTGGCTGAGGGTATCTGCATTTTATGGACATGCTGATGTTGCCAAGCCCAGAAACCCAGAAGTGTCGGGCTGCATTACAGACCTTAAAGGGACATTATACACTCATTTTTTCTTTGCATAAATGTTTTGTAGATAATCTATTTATATAGCCCATAAAGTTTTTTTTTTTAAATTAATGTATAGTTTTGCTTATTTTTAAATAACATTGCTCTGATTTTCAGACTCCTAACCAAGCCCCAAAGTTTTATGTGAATACTCTCGACTACCTACTCCAGCTTGCTCCTGTTTGTGTAAAGGGTCTTTTCATATGCAAAAGAAGGGGGAGGGGGGGGTGTCTTATTTGCCACTTGCAGTGGGCTTTCCAGCTACCTTTTCAACAGAGGGAAACTGACAGCTTCTAAGTAAGTTTTTAAACAGTTTTATACTGAATTTTTATATCAGTATCTGTGCATATTATTCTTTATAGTAGTGTCTATTACATGCAGTTATATGAAAATGAGTGTATACTGTCCCTTTAAGGGAGCTGGATGGAGGGGTAAGTATTCAGACTTATTTTGAAAAGTAATTGCCTGTTCTTTTAAATGGTGTGTCTCTGGGAGTAAAGTCTATGTAAAATAAAATAAAAAAACACTTCTAAACACACTTAACACTCAATTACACATATAACAGACCAACAAAAGGCTCAGAGACCCCCCCCCCCCCATGTTTTAAAGTTTTAACAGCCTAGGGATCACTGTAGTAATAGTGAGGTCCTATGTGCTCATCAAAGTTATATAATAAATGTTATATATACAAAGGTATACCCAAATGCCCTTCTTCTTTCAACTAAAGAGTTTAGGGGGTAAACACAATTGTTTTACAATCTTATTTGTTACAAGTTCAATAAAAAATGTTCACACATTTTGTTGTTTTTACATCATGATATATACATAAAATAATGTTGGGTATATTTAGTCCCTGTGCATTGATAGATTGGATCTTTAGTGCATTAGATGCTAGTTTTTTGTGAAGGTGTTCAGTCATTATAATTTGGCATGAGACTATTAGGGCATTTATGAAGTTTAATGTCTAGGCAGTGGTATGTGTTGATAATGACTTTATTGTATACTGTTTTCTGCAGCGTGAAGAGAAAGATAAAGGAAAAGGAAGAGTACATTTTAAACATTTTAAACATTTTAAACAAAAACATTTTCAAAGATAATGAAGTAACTCTGGTGAGGAAGCGATTCCCCCCCAATGGTCTTTCAATAAGGCATATATTTATAATACATTATTGCTTAATTAACTTTATGCATAGTATTTGTACTATTTTCCCTGCCCTACGGGGCCTAACATGAAGTATATAAATAACAACTGATCTCTAGAAATGTGCCCTAAACATTTTTGCAACTCAACTACAATTCCAAAGTGGACACAATTAAATATATTTGCTTATATTAAAATATATATAGGAATACTTTACAAGCAAGTCTTACAACCTATAGGTGAGGCCAAACTATATGGTTATAATATAGAACAACTATCTAGATTGTGACCTAAAGTCTGAGTACAGTGGGTCTACAAGCTAACTGATGTCCGTTCACCTGCTATAAACATTATATATACTAAGCTATTTGTGCTTCACACTATGAGTATGATATTACAAATTTAAAAGTGAAACAATCATATACAACCTGTATGTTTTTGATACAAGGGCCTAGGTGGCGAGAGTGTATCATCCAGTGTACGATTTCTAGACACCCTGGACCACATTGATCTCCGGGATTTGGGTGGGTGAGCTTGTGAGGTTCCAGGACTTATTTTCTCTTGGAATGGGGGAATTTCAAAAGTAAGGTTGAGACCTTTAGCTAAAGTGTCCAAGTCCTCCATGTCCTTGTAAATGAATGTTTTGCCATCTTTATGTACCAGTAGGCTAAAAGGGAAGCCCCACCTGTATTTTATATTATGTTCCTGCAAGGTGACTGTAATGAAACGTAAGGATCTTCTTCTGCCAATGGTTGCAGGACATAAGTCCTGATATATTTGAAGATTGTGTCCCTGGTGTGTTATTACTCTATGAATTCTGGCCTGTTTCCATATGGCCTCTTTTTGTTGGAAGTTAACAAACTTCAAGATAACGTCCCAAGGATTAGGTTTTGGCCTGAGGGCTCGATGGGCTCGTTCAATTGAAGCTTCAGAAAAATCTAAATTGGGTTCCAGGTGTTTAAAGAGCTGTATTAGGTATTCCATAAGGGTATCTTGAGTAATCACCTCAGGTATGCCTCTTATCCTCAGGTTACTGCGGTGACCGCGATTATCAAGGTCTTCAACTTTTAGTTGTAACGATTGAACTATGGAGGTCTGACAATTCAAATGTTGCGTGTTCTCGCTGACCAGAGTTTCTAACTGTTCTTGTCCCTCTTCAATATATTCAATTTATGAGTTCATGTCGTTCATGTCTTTTCTTAGGGATGAAATCTCGTTTTGATGAAAGATTTTAAGTCAGCAATATCACTTTTAGAAGGTAATGATGCTATGTTTTGCTGAATCTGCGTCAGCTTACCTTGTGGTAGTGATTGAGTTTCCTCAGTTGTTATGGGATCCATTATTGGAACTTGTGTGGATGAACTTAAGTTACTATTAGAGTCTCTTTCCTTGGGTTTAAAAAAGGAGTTGACTGGTGCAGTAGTAGTGTTTGATGATGTTTTGCCGGATCTTGATGATTTCCTTGCTGCCATGTGGTTGTTAACTATACTTAGAGGTAATACAGTGGAGGAGAATAATTTGTGCAGTTATAAGGCCTGTTAGGGAATTTGTGCCTGAGCGTTAGAACTTTTATCTATTTTAAGAGCTTAAACGCTAGATTTAGAGTTCTGCGGCCAAAGGGGTGCGTTAGCTAGAGTTCACAGAAGGGCTGCGTTAGGCTCCAAAAAGGGAGCGTAGAGCATAATTTACTGCTACTGCAACTCTAAATACCAGCGGTGCTTATGGACGCGGCCAGCTTCAAAAACGTGCTTGTGCACGATTCCCCCATAGGAAACAATGGGGCCGTTTGAGCTGAAAAAAACCTAACACCTGCAAAAAAGCAGCGTTCAGCTCCTAACGCAGCCCCATTGTTTCCTATGGGGAAACACTTCCTAAGTCTGCACCTAACACCCTAACATGTACCCCGAGTCTAAACACCCCTAGCCTTACACTTATTAACCCCTAATCTGCCACCCCGCTATCGCTGACCCCTGCATTTTATTATTAACCCCTAATCTGCCGCTCCGTACACCGCCGCAACCTACATTATACCTATGTACCCCTAATCTGCTGACCCTAACACCGCCGACCCCTATATTATATTTATTAACCCCTAATCTGCCCCCCCAATGTCGCCACCACCTACCTACAATTATTAACCCCTAATCTGCCGACCGGACCTCACCGCTACTATAATAAATGTATTAACCCCTAAAGCTAAGTCTAACCCTAACACTAACACCCCCTTAAGTTAAATATAATTTAAATCTAACGAAATAAAATAAATCTTATTAAATAAATTAATCCTATTTAAAGCTAAATACTTACCTGTAAAATAAACCCTAATATAGCTACAATATAAATTATAATTATATTGTAGCTATTTTAGGATTAATATTTATTTTACAGGCAACTTTGTATTTATTTTAACTAGGTACAATAGCTATTAAATAGTTAATAACTATTTAATAGCTACCTAGTTAAAATAATTACAAAATTACCTGTAAAATAAATCCTAACCTAAGTTACAAATACACCTAACACTACACTATCAATAAATTAAATAAAATACCTACAATTATCTACAATTAAACCTTACACTACACTATCAATAAATTAATTACATACAAATACCTACAAATAAATACAATTAAATAAACTAACTAAAGTACAAAAAATAAAAAAAGAACTAAGTTACAAAAAATTAAAAAATAATTTACAAACATTATAAAAATATTACAACAATTTTAAGCTAATTACACCTACTCTAAGCCCCCTAATAAAATAACAAAGCCCCCCAAAATAAAAAAATGCCCTACCCTATTCTAAAATAAAAATTGAAAAGCTCTTTTACCTTACCAGCCCTTAAAAGGGCCTTTTGCGGGGCATGCCCCAAAGAATTCTGCTCTTTTGCCTGTAAAAAAAAACATACAATACCCCCCCAAAATTCTGATTGGCTGATAGAATCAGCCAATCAGATTCAAGTTCAATCCGATTGGCTGATCCAATCAGCCAATCAGATTGAGCTCGCATTCCATCAGCCAATCAGAATTTTCCTACCTTCATTCCGATTGGCTGATAGAATCCTATCAGCCAATCGGAATTCGAGGGACGCCATCTTGGATGACGTCCCTTAAAGGAACCTTCATTTGTCGGGAAGTCGTCGGCCAGGATGGATGTTCAGCGTTGGCGGGATGAAGATGGATCCGGAAGAAAGAAGATTGAAGATGCCGCTTGATAGAAGACTTCAGCCCGATGATGGACCTCTTCAGCCCCTGCTTGGATCAAGACTTCAGCCGGATGATGGACCTCTTCAGCCCGATGATGGACCTCTTCAGCCCCCGCTTGGATCAAGACTTCAGCCGGATGATGGACCTCTTCAGCCCGATGATGGACCTCTTCAGCCCCCGCTTGGGCTTGGATGAAGACTTCGGAGCCTCTTCTGGACGGATCGGTGATACCCGGCGTGGTGAAGATAAGGTAGGGAGATCTTCAGGGGCTTAGTGTTAGGTTTATTTAAGGGGGGTTTGGGTTATATTAGGGGTATGTGGGTGGTGGGTTGTAATGTTGGGGGGGGTATTGTATGTTTTTTTTTACAGTCAAAAGAGCAGAATTCTTTGGGGCATGCCCCGCAAAAGGCCCTTTTAAGGGCTGGTAAGGTAAAAGAACTTTTCAATTTTTATTTTAGAATAGGGTAGGGCATTTTTTTATTTTGGGGGGCTTTGTTATTTTATTAGGGGGCTTAGAGTAGGTGTAATTAGCTTAAAATTGTTGTAATATTTTTATAATGCTTGTAAATTATTTTTTTATTTTTTGTAACTTAGTTCTTTTTTTATTTTTTGTACTTTAGTTAGTTTATTTAATTGTATTTATTTGTAGGTATTTATATGTAATTTATTTATTGATAGTGTAGTGTTAGGTTTAATTGTAGATAATTGTAGGTATTTTATTTAATTAATTTATTGATAGTGTAGTGTTAGGTGTATTTGTAACTTAGGTTAGGATTTATTTTACAGGTAATTTTGTAATTATTTTAACTAGGTAGCTATTAAATAGTTATTAACTATTTAATAGCTATTGTACCTGGTTAAAATAAATACAAAGTTGCCTGTAAAATAAATATAAATCCTAAAATAGCTACAATATAATTATAATTTATATTGTAGCTATATTAGGGTTTATTTTACAGGTAAGTATTTAGCTTTAAATAGGAATAAGTTATTTAATAATAGTTCATTTATTTCGTTAGATTTAAATTATATTTAACTTAGGGGGGTGTTAGTGTTAGGGTTAGACTTAGCTTTAGGGGTTAATCCATTTATTACAGTAGCGGCGAGATTCGGTCGGCAGATTAGGGGTTAATAATTGAAGTTAGGTGTCGGCGATGTTAGGGAGGGCAGATTAGGGGTTAATACTATTTATTATAGGGTTATTGAGGCGGGAGTGAGGCGGATTAGGGGTTAATAACTTTGTTATAGTAGCGGTGCGGTCCGCTCGGTAGATTAGGGGTTAATAAGTGTAGGCAGGTGGAGGCGACGTTGTGGGGGGCATATTAGGGGTTAATAAATATAATATAGGGGTCAGCGGTGTTAGGGGCAGCAGATTAGGGGTACATAGGGATAATGTAGGTAGCGGCGGTTTACGGAGCGGCAGATTAGGAGTTAAAAATAATATGCAGGGGTCAGCGATAGCGGGGCGGCAGATTAGGGGTTAATAAGTGTAAGGTTAGGGGTGTTTAGACTCGGGGTACATGTTAGGGTGTTAGGTGCAGACGTAGTAAGTGTTTCCCCATAGGAAACAATGGGGCTGCGTTAGGAGCTGAACGCGGCTTTTTTGCAGGTGTTAGGTTTTTTTTCAGCTCAAACAGCCCCATTGTTTTCTATGGGGGAATCGTGCACGAGCATGTTTTTGAAGCTGGCCGCGTCCGTAAGCACCGCTGATATCGAGAGTTGCAGTGGCATTAAATTATGCTCTACGCTCCCTTTTTGGAGCCTAACGCACTGAAAACCCAGCCATTCTGTGAACTCTAAATACCAGCGGTATTTAAAAGGTGCGGGGGGAAAAAAGCACGCGTAGCTAACGCACCCCTTTGGCCGCAGAACTCTAAATCTAGCCGATAGAGAAATGGAGGGTGGAGATTTTAGAAGAAGGGGGGCAAATAAGGAGCTCAGTTTTGGAGAGATTTAGCTTGAGGTAGTGAGAGAACATCCAAGATGAAATATGAGAGAGACAGTTAGTGACCCGGGTTAGCAAGGAAGGACATAGGACTGGTGCAGAAAGGTAGATTTGGGTGTCATCGGCATACAAATGATATTGAAACCCGTGGGACTTTATTGAGGAACCTAATGATGACGTGTAGATTGAGAAGAGAAGGGGACTGAGAACAGATCCTCATGGTACCCCAACAGAAAGTGGTAATGGGGCAGAGGATGCCCCACAGAAGACTACACTAAAGGTACGGTTAGACAGATAGGAAGAGAACCAATAAAGAGCTGTGTTGCAGATGCCAAAGGATTGGAGGGTTTAGAGCAAAAGAGTGTGGTCAACAGTATCAAAGGCTGCAGACAGATCAAGGAGGATACGCAGAGAGAAGTGGCCTTTGGATTTTACTGTAAGTAGGTAATTGGTAACCTTAACAATTGCTGTCTCTGTGGAGTGAAGGGGGCGAAATACAGATTGCAGTGGGTCAAGGAGGGAGCTTAATGTAAGGAAATGGGAAAGAAGTGCATATACTAACTTTTCAAGACAGAGCGAAACATACGCTTTTTCGTGCGGTGCTGCCACACTTGTTCACTGCATAGAGGACTAATCTGCCTGTCAGCCTATTTAAGGGGAAGACTCAATGGTAAAAAAACACCTGTTCACCAGAAGGTAATTTCAGGCTGTAATTTAGACTTCTATAACTAATTAGATATATTGTAAATATATATCAGAAACAAAAACAGCTAATAACCTGTAAATTCAACATTTAAAGATATCAAAAAGATAGAACAACAAAAGTTAATACTTTACACAAAAAGGTTAACATCAGCCTCAATGTTAAGGCCAAGTGGGGACCTAGTATTCATGTTAAAAATCAATCTAACTTCATTTTTACTTAGAAAGTATTCCCTATCACCCCCTCTTTTAGAAAAAGGTACATGATCAATTGTTTGAAAAAAGGCTAAAGTTGAATCTCCCTGATTTTCAAATTTAAAATGAGAGGCCACAGAGGTAGGGGGCAAAATACAGATTGCAGTGGGTCAAGGAGGGAGTTTAATGTTCGGAAATGGTTTTGAGGCAAGAGGGAGTAGGGAAATAAGGCGGTAATTGGATGGGGAGGTTGGATCGAGAAAAGGTTTTTTGAAGATAGGTGTGACCAGTGCATGTTTAAGAGATGAGGGAAATATACCAGTGCTGAGGGAGAGGTTGAAGATGTGTGTGAATGTAGGGGTAAGGATAGAAGAGAGAGAGGGGAGTAGCTTTGAGGGTTTGGGTTTGAGGGGACAGGTAGTGAGGTGAGAGGACAATATAAGGGCAGAAACTTCTTCCTCTGTAACAGGGGCAAAAGAGCTAAATTTACGACTATGTGGGTTTTGGATGATTGTGAGCTTTTAAGGGGGTGGGAGACTGGTAATATGTTGAGAGCTGATTTCATTTCTGATGGAATTGATTTTGTTGTTGAAGTAACTGGCAAAATCTTGAGCTGAGAGAGAAGTTGTAGTAGGAGGTGGGGGGGAGGCGGAGAAAAGTATTGAATGTGGAGAACAGACATTTTGGGTTTGAAGAAAGAGTAGAGAGAAGAGTAGAGAAGTAATGTTGCTTACATAGATTAAGGGCAGAATAGTAAGCGTTCAAGATGAACTTAGAGAGGCCAATTTAACAAAGGTCTTGTGGACCTGATCCAACAGTGCGGATCACGTCCACAAGACCCTCGCTGAATGCAGAGAGCAATACACTCTCCGTATTCAGCATTGCACCAGCGGCTCACAAGAGCTGCTGGTGCAACGCCACCCCCTGCAGACTCGCGGCCAATGGGTCACCAGCAGGGAGGTGTCAATCAACCCGATCGTACTTGATCGGGTTGAACTGCAGCGATGTCTGTCCGCCTGCTCAGAGCAAGCGGACAGGTTATGGAGCAGCGGTCTTTAGACCGCTGCTTCATAACTGCTGTTTCTGGCGAGTCTGAAGACTCGCCAGAAACACGGCCCTTCAAGCTCCATTCAGAGGTTGATAAATAGGCCTCATAGTGAAGAAAGTCAGCTGAACCCCGAGATTTTCTCCAGTGTCGCTCAGCAGTACGGGAACAACTGCGTAGGTACCGTATCAGAGGAGTATACCAGGGCTGAGGAGGAGTGTATGATTCCCGAGCTATGATAGGTGGGGCCAGATTGTCAAGGACCAATGTAAGGGGGGGTTATAGTGGCAGATATATTCATTAGGGCAGGAAAAGGAGGGTATGGAAGAGAGGAGAGGTTCGAGAGAGCTAGTGAGCTTTTGCTGATCTAATGACTTGATTCTTCTGTGAATTTTGTTGTGAGTGTTAGAAGGAGGGAGAGTAGCTGGGAGGGAGGTGATGTTACAAGTGAGGAGATGATCAGAAAGAGGAAAAGGGGAATTGTTGAAGTTTGAGATAGTACATTGATAGCTGAAAATCAGATCAGAAAAAGTGAGTGACCATCTTTGTGAGTGGGAGAGGCAGTCCATTGAGACAAGCCAAAAGAGAAAGTGAGTTGCAGAAGTTGTTTTGCAGAGGAGGCAGTGGGATTGTCAATAGGGATGTTGAAGTCACCAAGAATGAGGGCAGGGGTGTTTGAGGAAAGGAAATAAGATAGCCAGGCATCAAATTGATTTAGAAATAAAGTTGAGGGGGGCGGTATATGAATGCAACGCGTATAGAAAGGGGAGAGAATAAGCTAATCAAGTTTTTGTTTGAATGAAGAAAATGTGAGGGGAGAGAAGGGCTGTATTTGTTGAAAGGTGCAACTAGAGGAAAGTAAAATACCAACACCACCTCCTTGGCTATTACCAGACCTAGGAGTGTGGCTGAAGTGAAGACCCCCATGTGACAGTGCAGCATTGGAAACTGTGTCTAAAGAAGAGAGCCAGGTTTCTGTGAGAGCCAGAAGATTGAGAGAGTGGGAGATGAAGAGGTCATGGATAAAAGTGAACTTGTTGCAAACAAAGCAAGAGTTCCAGAGTGCATAAGTGAAGGAGGTGGTGGCTTTAGATACAAGAGGAATGAGATTAAGGTTACCAAAGTGTTGTGTTTGAAGTCTATTGAAAGGCACACATGGGTTTGCAAGGCTAGGATGTTGTGGGGACCAAGATTAGGGGAGATGTCACCAGCAGCTAGTATGAGCAAGAGGGAGAGTGACATGAGATGAGATGCAGATTTGCAGTAGTGGGACTGATTTTGAAATGAGGTGCAAGGAGGAGAGTCTTTAGGAATGTGTGAAGTTCATGAAGACAAAAGTAAGATGGGCTAATTAACAGTGCAGGTGGTGAGGGGGAAGTAATAATTGAATAAAGTAGTTTGTTATAGAGACAAAAAGTTGCAAAAAGGAATATGAAGATATTGATCATTTTTACAAAATAGTCAAACAGTGGATAAAACACAGTATTATACCAGAACTTGCCTTGAACCTTGTCGAATCCTTGTTCAATTCTTGTATAATTATTTTGCCTAATTCTTAGTGCCTCACTTATAAATGTCCACTTAAGCTACGTGAACAGATGATCTTACAATACTGCAATCTAAACCTGCAATGCTAGCTCCTGCAATGCTTCCCCATAGCAGTGCTAAATTTATAGGCCAGAGCATTCAGCTGATTGCAGTAAATTAGTTAATGATATGATCAAAGACAGTCAAAAGACCAATTGGGAAAATTTGATTCATGGTGAGATAAGTTAAAAAAAACAGACAATAGAATTTGGGGGAGGCTGGGGTTATACCATTAGTGAAATTATAAATTTAGGAGTTATAACAATTATTGACAAGGTTTGAACATCACATAGATAAAGACAAGATAACATCAGAGTAAATACAATTAACACAGAAAAACATAATTTATGTAAGAACTTACCTGATAAATTCATTTCTTTCAAAATGGCAAGAGTCCATGAGCTAGTGACATATGGGATATGCAATCCTACCAGGAGGGGCAAAGTTTCCCAAACCTCAAAATGCCTATAAATACACCCCTCACCACACCCACAATTCAGTTTAACGAATAGCCAAGTAGTGGGGTGATAGAAAAAGGAGTAAAAAGCATCAAAAAAGGAATTGGAAATATAATTGTGATTTATACAAAAAACATAACCACCAAAAATGGGGTGGATCTCATGGACTTTTGCCAATATGAAGAAATTAATTTATCAGGTAAGTTCTTACATAAATTATGTTTTCTTTCATGTAATTGGCAAGAGTTCATGAGCTAGTTACATATGGGATAGTAATAACCAAGATGTGGAACTCCACAGAAGAATCACTAGAGAGGGAGGGATAAAATAAAAACAGCCATTTTCTGCTAAAAAAATTAAATCCACAACCAAAAAAATAAGTTTTTCTCATAATTGAAAAGAGGCAAATACATCAAAACGGTAGAATTTAGTAAATGTATACAAAGAAGACCAAGTCGCTGCTTTGCAAATCTGATCAACTGAAGCTTCAGTGGAGACTGATCTAGTAGAATGAGCTGTGATTCTCTGAGGCGGGGCCTGACCCGACTCCAAATAAGCATTATGAATCAAAATCTTTAACCAAGATGCCAAGGAAATGGCAGACATTTTCTGACCTTTCCTAGAACCGGAAAAGACAACAAATAGACTAGAAGTCTTCCTGAAATCTTTAGTAGCTTCAACATAATATTTCAAAGGTCTTACAACATCCAGAGAATGTAGGGATCTCTCCAAAGAATTCTTAGGATTAGGACACAAAGAAGGGACAACAATTTCCCTATTAATGTTGTTAGAATTCACAATTTTAGGTAAAAATTTAAATGAAGTTTGCAAAACTGCCTTATCTTGATGAAAAATCAGAAAAGGTGACTCACAAGAAATAGCAGATAATTCAGAAACTCTTCTAGCAGAAGAGATAGCCAAAAGGAACAACACTTTCCAAGAAAGTAGTTTAATATCCAAAGAATTCATAGGCTCAAAAGGAGGAGCCTGTAAAGCTTTCAAAACCAAATTAAGACTCCAAGGAGGAGAGAATGATTTAATGACAGACTTGATACGGACCAAAGCCTGAACAAAAGAGTGAATATCAGGAAGCTTAGCAATCTTTCTGTGAAATAAACCAGAAAGAGCAAAGATTTGTCCCTTCAAGGAACTTGCAGACAAACCTTTATCCAAACTATCCTGAAGAAAAGAATGCCAGGAGAATTTATGAGAAGAACACCATGAAATATAAGTCTTCCAAACTCGATAATAAATCTTCCTAGAAACAGATTTATGAGCCTGTAACATAGTATCAATCACTGAGTCAGAGAAACCTCTATGACTAAGCACTGAGCGTTCAATTTCCATACCTTCAAATTCAATGATTTGAGATCCTGATGGAGAAACGGTCCTTGAGACAGAAGGTCTGGTCTTAAAGGAAGCGGCCAAGGTTGACAACTGGACATCCGGACAAGGTCCGCATACCAGAACCTGTGAGACCATGCTGGTGCTACCAGAAACACAAACGAATGTTCCATGATGATCTTGGAGATCACTCTTGGAAGAAGAAATAGAGATGGGAAGATATAAGCAGGTTGGTAAAACCAAGGAACTGCTAACGCTTATTTAGATGGGAAGCCATCAGATCTATTTCTGGAAGACCTCACATCTGAACAATCTGAAAAACACATCTGGATGGAGAGACCACTCCCCCGGATGTAAAGTCTGACGGCTGAGATAATCCGCTTCCCAGTTGTCTACACCTGGGACATGTACCGCAGAAATTAGACAAGAGCTGGATTACTCCCAAGAAAGTATCCGAGATACTTCTTTCATAGCTAGGGGACTGTGAGTCCCACCCTGATGATTGACATATGCCACAGTTGTGATTTTGTCTGTCTGAAAACAAATGAAGGGTTCTCTCTTCAACAGAGGCCAAACCTGAAGAGCCCTGAAAATAGCACGGAGTTCTAAAATATTGATTGGAAACCTCGCCTCTTGAGATTTCCAAACCTGTTGTGCTGTTAGAGATTCCCAGACAGCTCCCCAACTTGAAAGACGTGCATCTGTTGTGATTACAGTCCAGGTTGGATGAATAAAAGAGGCCCCTTGAATTATACGGTGGTGATTTAACCACTAAGTCAGAGAAATCTGAACATTGGGCTTTAAGGATATTAATAGTGATATCTTTGTATAATCCCTAAACCATTGATTCAGCATACAAAGCTGAAGAGGTCTCATATGAACACGAGCAAAGGGGATCGCGTCTGATGCTGCAGTCATGAGACCTAAAACCTCCATGCACATAGCCACTGAAGGGAATGATTGAGACTGAAGGTTCTGACAGACTAAAACCAATTTCCTTCGTCTCTTTCCTGTTAGAGACAGAGTCATGGACACTGAAGCTATCTTTAAACCTAAAAAGGTGACCCTTGTCCAAGGAACTTTTTTGTAAATTGATCCTCCAACCATGACTTTGAAGAAACAACACTAGTTGATTTATGTGAGATTCGGCAAAATGTAAAGACTGAGCTAGTACCAAGATATCGTCCAAATAAGGAAACACTGCAATACCCTGTTCTCTGATTGCAGAGAGTAGGGCACCGAGAACTTTTGAAAAAATTCTTGGAGCTGTCGCTAGGCCAAACGGAAGAGCGACAAATTGGTAATGATTGTCTAGAAAAGAGAATCTCAGAAACCGATAGTGGTCTGAATGAATCAGAATATGAAGATATGCATCCTGTAAGTCTATCGTAGACATATAATGACCTTGCTGAACAAAAGGCAGAATAGTTCTTATAGTCACCATATTGAAAGTTGGCACTCTTACAAAATGGTTCAAAATTTTCAGATCCAGAACTGGCCTGGGACAATGAATAGATTTGAATAAAACCCCAGACCCTGTTCCTATAATTACCCCTGAAAGCTCTAGCTCTGAAACACACTTCAGAAAAGCCTGAGCCTTCACTGGATTTGCTGGAATGCGTGAGAGAAAAAATCTTCTCACAGGAGGTCTTACTCTGAATCCTATTTGATACCCTTGAGAGACAATGCTCTGAATCCATTGATTTTGGACAGAAACTGCCCAAATGTTTTGGAAAAATTTTAATTTGCCCCCCACCAGCTGAGCTGGAATGAGGGCCACACCTTCATGCAGACTTGGGGGCTGGCTTTGGTTTCTTAAAAGGCTTGGATTTATTCCAACTTGAAGAGGGTTTCCAATTGGAACCAGATTCTTTGGGGGAAGGATTGGCTTTCTGTTCCTCATTTTGTCGAAAAGAACAAAAATTATTAGAAGCTTTAGATTTACCCTTAGATCTTTTATCCTGAGGTAAAAAAAAATCCCTTCCCCTAGTGACAGTTGAAATAATTGAATCCAACTGAGAACCAAATAAATTGTTACCTTGGAAAGAAAGAGATAGTAATCTAGACTTAGATACCATGTCAGCATGCCAATATTTGAGCCACAAAGCTCTTCTAGCTAAAATAAGCTAAAGACATAGATTTAACATCAATTTTGATAATATCAAAAAAGCATCACAGATAAAATGATTAGCATGTTGAAGCAAGCGAACAATGCTAGACAAATCAGGATCTGTTTCCTGTTGCGCTAAACTTTCCAACCAAAAAGTTGATGCAGCTGCAACATCAACCATAGAAATGGCAGGCCTGAGAAGATAGCCAGAATATAAATAAGCTTTCCTTAGATAAGATTCAAGTTTCTTATCTAAAGGGTCCTTAAAGGAAGTACTATCTTCCATAGGGATAGTAGTACGTTTGGCAAGAGTAGAGATAGCCCCATCAACTTTGGGGATTTTTTCTCAAAACTCCATTCTAATTGCTGGCAAAGGATACAACTTTTTAAACCTAGCAGAAGGAATAAAAGAAGTACCAGGCCCTTCCATTCCTTTGAAATCATATCAGAAATAGCATCAGGAACTGGAAAAACCTCTGGAGTAACCACAGGAGTTTTATAAACAGAATTTAAACGTTTACTAGTTTTAATATCAAGAGGACTAGTTTCCTCAATATCCAAAGTAATCAACACCTCTGTTAACAAGGAACAAATATACTCCATCTTAAAGAGATAAGTATATTTGTCAGTGTCAATATATGAGGTAGGATCTTCTGAATCAGATAGATCCTCATCAGAGGAGGATAAATCAGTATGTTGTCGGTCATTTGAAATTTCATCAACTTAATGAGAAGCAGACAAAGCCTTCTGAATCACATCAGCAATAAAAAAAATTATATTTATGTACATTAGATGTTGAAGGAACAACAGGCATTTTACTAGTAATGATAGATACAATCTCTGCATGTAAAAGCTTAACATGACAACTGTTACATACTACCACTGGAGAAATAATCTCTGCAAACTTACAACAGATACACTTATCTTTGGTAAAACTGTTATCAGGCAGCAGGAATCCAACAGTGGTTTCTGAGACAGGATCAGATTGAGACATCTTGCAAATGTAAGAGAAAAAAACAACATATAAAGAAAAATGATCAATTTCCTTATATGGCAGTTTCAGGAATGGGAAAAAAATGCAAACAGCATAGCCCTCTGAACATAGAAAAAGGCAAGAGGCACATAGGAAGTGGGGTTTAAATAATAAAATTATTTGGCGCCAAGTATGACGTGCTACGCAAAATGAAATTTTTTGGCACTAACAACATCCGGAAATGATGCAACTTGCGTCATGGCAGACACAACTTTGTGCAAGGAACCTGGCGTCAACTAAGACGCCGGAAATCACAAATTTGCGTCACTGAACGTACCATCGCACCAAAAAATTTCTCACACCAAGAATGACGCAATAAATATTAGCAATTTGCGGCCTCGCAAGCCTAATTTTGCCCGCAAAATTTAATGAAAACAGTCAATTTTGAAGAAAAGGCTATACCCCAGGTAAGAAAAAATAACTTCCTAAATATGTTTTCCCAATTTTGAAACTGATAGTCTGCAAAAGGAAATACACATAAACCTGACTCATGGCAAATATAAGTACAATACATATACAGGTAGCCCTCAGTTTACGCCGGGGTTAGGTTCCAGAAGGAATGGTTGTAAATCAAAACCGTTGTAAATTGAAACCCAGTTTATAATGTAATTCAATGGGAAGTGAGGGAGATAGGTTCCAGGCCCCTCTCAAAATTGTCATAAGTGACACCTACTACATTATTTTTAAAGCTTTGAAATGAAGACTTTAAATGCTAAACAGCATTATAAACCTAATACAATAATCACACAACACAGAATATATAATTAAACTAAGTTAAATTAACAAAAACATTTGCTAAACAGCATTATAAACCTAATAAAATAATCACACAACACAGACTTTACTTGCATTTTTCTGCAAACATTTCTTTCTATGCATTCCAATCTGGACTGATTTATAGACAGGAAGATCTTGTTCCTTTGAAATCTGCTCGATAGCTCAGGTCTGGTTAAACTTATTCATTTCAGCTTGCTTGGCTTTGCTGCAACACAAGCGGACAGCTCCACCTATTGGCCATTTTAATAAATTCACTGCTTCTCAATGCTTTTCAATAGAAGTCACATGACTGGAAAAAAAGGTTGTTATTCTGAAACGGTGTAAATTGAACCGTTGTAAAACGAGGGCAACCTGTATTTACAACTTTACATTAATACATAAAGTGCCAAACCATAGCTGAGAGTGTCTTAAGTAATGAAAACATACTTACCGAAAGACACCCATCCACATATAGCAGATAGCCAAACCAGTACTGAAACAGGTATCAGTAGAGGTAATGGAATATGAGAGTATATTGTCGATCTGAAAATGGAGGTAGGAGATGAATCTCTACGAATATTGATGTCGCGAACCTAAAAATTTGGGTTCACAAACGGCGAACGTGGACTTCCGCAAATGTTCGCGAACGGGACGAACCGCCATAGGCTTCAATAGGCAGGCGAATTTTAAAACCCACAGGGACTCTTTCTGGCCACAATAGTGATGGAAAAGTTGTTTCAAGGGGACTAGCACCTGGACTGTGGCATGCCGGAGGGGGATCCATGGCAAAACACCCATGGAAAATTACATAGTTGATGCAGAGTCTGGTTTTAATCCATAAAGGGCATAAATCACCTAACATTCCTAAATTGTTTGGAATAACGTGCTTTAAAACATCAGGTATGATGTTGTATCGATCAGGTAGTGTAAGGGTTACGCCCGCTTCACAGTGCACAGTGTAGGTGATATACCTGCCCTGACCATGCTTTGCAGAACAGGTATCAGTGGTCAGATGGACCCTTGCCCCAACACTGTGTGCCAGACAAGCCATTATAGCAGACTTATATGGCTTTGGCGTTGCTTTTTGGTAATTAGAAGGCTGCTAAATGCCACTGCGCACCACACGTGTTTTATGCCCAGCAGTGAAGGGGTTAATTAGGGAGCATGTAGGGAGCTTGTAGAGTTAATTTTAGCTTAAGTGTAGTGTAGTAGACAACCCAAAGTATTGATCTAGGCCCATTTTGGTATATTTCATGCCTCCATTTCACCGCCAAATGCGATCAAATAAAAAAAATGTTTCACTTTTTCACAAACTTTAGGTTTCTCACAGAAATTATTTACAAACAACTTGTGCAATTATGGCATAAATGGTTGTAAATGCTTCTCTGGGATCCCCTTTGTTCAGAAATAGCAGACTTATATGGCTTTGGCGTTGCTTTTTGGTAATTAGAAGGCTGCTAAATGCCACTGTGCACCACACGTGTTTTATGCCCAGCAGTGAAGGGGTTAATTAGGGAGCATGTAGGCAGCTTGTAGAGTTAATTTTAGCTTAAGTGTAGTGTAGTAGACAACCCAAAGTATTGATCTAGGCCCATTTTGGTATATTTAATGCCACCATTTCACCGCCAAATGCGATCAAATTTAAAAAAAACTTAAATTTTTTCGCAATTTTAGGTTTCTCACTGAAATTATTTACAAACAGCTTGTGCAATTATGGCACAAATGGTTGTAAATTCTTCTCTGGGATCCCCTTTGCTCAGAAATAGCAGACATATATGACTTTAGCATTGCTTTCTGGTAATTAGAAGGCCGCTAAATGCTGCTGCGCATCACACGTGTATTATGGCTAGCAGTAAAGGGGTTAATTAGGTAGTTTGTAGGGAGTTTGCAGGGTTAATTTTAGCTTTAGTGTAGAGATCAGCCTCCCACCTGACACATCAGACCCCCTGATCCCTCCCAAACAGCTCCCTTCCCTCCCCCACCCCACAATTGTCCCGCCAGCTTAAGTACTGGCAGAAAGTCTGCCAGTACAAAATGCTGTGGTGTAGCATCCCCCTTTAGCCCCCAACCTCCCTGATCCCCCCCAAAACAGCTCTCTAACCCTCCCCATCTGCCTTATTGGCGGCCATCTTGGGTACTGGCAGCTGTCTGCTATTATTTCACAGTCAAAAAAGTGTTGTTTTTTTTAAATGTACACTACTGTTACATCAGATATGAGTGGTGGCACTGGGCAAGTGGGCACAGTATACGCTGTGAGCCTGACACACACGCTGGCAGGCAGGCAACTGCAATTAGATTACACAGGAAAAAAAAAAAAAGCAGACTGATGTTCTAGCCCTAAAAAGGGCTTTTTGGGGTGCTGTCCTTACAGCAGAGATCAGATGAGTCCTTCAGGACTGTAGTGGACACTAAATACACTAGCCTAGCTATCGATTTCCCTATTAAATCAGCAGCAGCTACACTGTCCCTCCTCTCACTAAGAATGCAGCTTCCAAATGAATCTAAAATGGATGCTGTCCAGGAGGTGGGAGGGTCTGGGAGGGAGGGTCTGCTGCTGATTGGCTCTAATGTGTCTTCTGACTGTGAGGTACAGGGTCAACGTTTACTCAATGATGACGAATAGGGGGCGGATCGAACATCGCATATGTTCGCCCGCCGCGGGAACGCGAACATGCTATGTTCGCCGGGAACTATTCACAGGCGAACTATTCGCGACATCACTATGGACTACGAATGATAACAGAGAACCTATGAAAAGATTTCCTGCAAGGAAAACCATAGAATTCAATAGGTGATACTCCCTTCACATCCCTCTGACATTCACTGTACTCTGAGAGGAATCGGGCTTCAAAATGCTGAGAAGCGCATATCACTGAAGAAAATCAAGCACAAACTTACTTCACCACCTCCAGAGGGAGGCAAAGTTTGTAAAACTGAATTGTGGGTGTGGTGAGGGGTGTATTTATAGGCATTTTGAGGTTTGGGAAACTTTGCCCCTCCTGGTAGGATTGTATATCCCATACGTCACTAGCTCATGAACTCTTGCCAATTACATGAAAGAAACAGGGAATTTGGCAGGAGTTGAATGCTGGACACAATTCATATACCAAAAGAGAGACTTGCAATACAAATAACACAGAAAACAGGGAATTTGGAAGTAGTTGAATGCTGGACACAATTCACATACCAAAAGAGAGCCTTGCAATACAAATAACATAGAAAACAGGGAATTTAATAGGAGTTGAATGTTATACACAATTCACATACTAAAAGAGAGACTTGCAATACAAATAACACAGAAAACAGGGAATTTAATAGGAGTTGAATGTTATACACAATTCACATACTAAAAGAGAGACTTGCAATACAAATAACACAGAAAACAGGGAATTTGATAGGAGTTGAATGTTGGACACAATTCACATACTAAAAGAGAGACTTGCAATACAAATAACACAGAAAACAGGGAATTTGGCAGGAGTTGAATGCTGGACACAATTCACATACCAAAACAGAGACTTGCAATACAAATAACACAGAAAACAGGGAATTTGGCAGGAGTTGAATGCTGGACACAATTCACATACCAAAAGAGAGACTTGCAATACAAATAACACAGAAAACAGGGAATTTGGCAGGAGTTGAATGCTGGACACAATTCACATACCAAAAGAGAGACTTGCAATACAAATAACACAGAAAACAGGGCATTTGAGCAGCATCTACAAACTGCAATACAGCTCATCACAGGGGTGAAAATGGCTCAGCAGTTAGAGGGTTAAAAGGCTAAGCACCTTGAAATCTTATCAGTTCCATAAGATTATCAATAATTAATGTTCACAATACCCTAGATATTCTCAAATCCTATATCCTTATCAATACAATATATAGCTGAATTAATGAATGAATTTGGATGTAGCTTAATGTATATATAGATTTTTGTTCCACCCCAATGTCACCAAAAAGCTGTTCTGAAAGCACAAAACAAAGACTGTTAAGACTGTTACTGAACGCCAAAAATGGCCCAAGATTAATGATTCAATAACCTCACTAGTTGGACTGCAATCTAAAAAGTATATTTACATAGTAATTTATAAACACAATAAATAATTGTGTGAGACAGTGTGCCTTATATGTCCCAGCCCAGACACCAGAAGATGATGTGGCAAATAATCACATTGTGTCTGTTCTGATTCTTAAAGATGAAGGGAGTCGACTCTGCAGTTCATTTGATTTTCTCTTTTCATTAAAGACGTCTGCAGTTTAGCACCATCACTGTAGCTGGCTCAATTCATATGAATGTAATTCAAGCTGTATATAAACAATATAGTAGAACTCCTTATTATATTACTACAAAATGTGAATCAGACAGAGCATACAATTTGAAAAAGGTTTCCAATTTACTTCTGCTATGAAATGTGCTTAATTCCCATGGTATTCCTTGTTAAAGGGACATTATACACTCATTTTTTCTTTGCATAAATGTTTTGTAGATGATCTATTTATATAGCCCACAAAGTTTGTTTTTTAAATAAATGTATAATTTTGCTTATTTTTAAATAACATTGCTCTGATTTTCAGACTCCTAACCAAGCCCCAAAGCTTTATTAGAATACCGTCAGCTACCTACTCCAGCTTGCTCCTGTTTGTGTAAAGGGTCTTTTCATATGCAAAAGAAGGGGGGGGGGAGTGTCTTATTTCCCACTTGCAGTGGGCTTTCCAACTGCCTTTTCAACAGAGGTAAACTGACAGCTTCATATGAAAATGAGTGTATACTGTCCCTTTAAAGAGATACCTAAAGAGCACTACATTGCAGGAAATAGTGCTGCCATCTAGTGCTCTTACATATGGATAACATCCTTGCAAAACTGCTGCTATATAGTGCGACAGACACGTGCACACTCCTGAACTTACGTCCCTGTTTTTCAACAAAAGATACCAAGAGAACAAAAATGTATAATATAAGTAAATTATAAAGTTGATTATATTGTATATTCTATCTGAATCATGAAAGAAAAAGTTTGGGTTTCAGGTCCCTTTAAGTTTATCCCTTTAAGTTATATTTTGTATTAAAAAGGAGAACCCGAGATATTTATTAAGAACCCAGTGCAAGGGCTTTTAACTTATAGCATGATAAGTATTTGGCATTTTACATATTAATTATGAAATTGTTCTCAAGCATTGTACCCATATTATTTAAAGTGATAGTAAAAGTAAAACACTTAATGTATATCACCTCAATACTATGGGATAGATTTATCATATATCGGACGGACATGACACGCTGTAGCAGATCATGTCCGCCCGACATCACTAAATGTCAACAGCATACGCTGTCGGCATTTAACATTGCACAAGCATTTCTGGTGAAATGCTTGTGCAATTCAGCCCCCTGAACATTCCCGGACAATCACCCGCTAGCAGGGGGTGTCAATTATCATGATTGCTGTCAGCCACCTCAGAGATGGTGGATGAGTTAAGGAGCAGTGGTCTTACGACCGCTGATTCTTAACTTTAGTTTCAGGCGGACCTAAAACTTCAGGGGTAGATTGCAGCATCCGCTGCTTGATAAATCTACCCCTATGTCTTAAATGTATGTCACCTCAATACTTAAACAGCTATTTTTTTTTCTCTAATCCTATCTTTAATAATTTATATTTTTCATGCATACAGTCTTATTGTGGTTCCTGCACCCCCTACATTTTCTGCATCCTGTATTCAGTGACATAGAGAGCATGAGCCACTCTGCTACTGGCATATTTTTTTTTATGTGCCATATGGCATGCATTGTGATTGGATGCCGCCGGAAAAAGAAATATAAAAATCCAAACTAGTGAGGGTACAATCAGAAAAGGATGTTTGATTTAAGTATATTTATTGTATGGCTCATAAAAAGTAAGAACTGATGAATGAGGTAACTCAAGTATATAATGTTAAAAACACAACACTTTATTGAACATATATGCTTAAATGACAACACAATACATTAAACTTAAAGTGGAGGCTATAGGTGTGTGGGTAGGTCACTTCCACTACATTTTTCAAATTCCTTTTGTACCTCCACCACAAATTAAAAACAGACAAACAATTTAAAAGGGCTGTGGGGTTAATTATGACACACAAGCTGTGTATTGTATAGGTCAGTGTATAGCAAGGGTTATCTGGATTGATTTGTCTCTACCTATGTTTCTGGGTTATCAGATATTTAAATAGGTTATCTCAGTATTGAGTCCCAAGCTAAAACCTAGTGTGAGTGCTGCCAGTCTTCCTTAGATATTAATTACTGGGGTGATTTAATGCAGCTTACTGGAAATACTACTAAGCATTACTCATACTCGTATGATCAAAAAAGGCTTTTAGCGACTATTATTATGTCACTATAATCAATCTCCCTTTCAAAGAAAAATTAATAGAAAATGTGTACTTATGGAGTGGTATACTTAGTCAATTTTAATTGCATAGCCATAGTTATTATTCCCAGATATGTACTCAGATTCTGTCTAATTCAGATCTATTTTATCGTTTATATGCCAGCATTGGACCGTCATCGAATTAGAGCAAGTTGGGTCTATCTATATTTCCATTTATAGTGTTCAGATACTTTATCATATGTATAAGTACTTATTGGATAGTTTATCACAATCCTTCCGGATATCGTCTAGTATCTTAATAAGTTCACTAGTTTGATCTGCGTATTGTATGTAATACTCTTATCAGGAAATAATTATCAACTATGTAATGCGCTGTGCACTAAACAATACGTTTCTGATTGTGCCTTCTTATCCCTTTGCGTTCAATTTGCATGATACAATGTATCATCTACACATTCAGTAACAACGTGGTTATATCGTATACACACATTCACTCCACTGCATGCCCAGAATTAGAACTCGTGCCAGTTGAAGTATAAAGGTTAAATATATTCTATATGAGACCTTGTCCGCACAAATCGCAGGACAGGTATTCTGATCTTAGATCATAAATTCTGTATTTAGTATCACTAGCATTATACAATTGCTCATTGGCTCTGTAGCCGGTTTCAAGCACTCACAACACTAACAGCTTGGGACTCAATACTGAGATAACCTATTTAAATATCTGATAACTCAGAAACATAGGTAGACACAAATCAATCCAGATAACCCTTGCTATTCACTGACCTATACAATACAATGTTTGTCTGTGTTTAAATTGTTTGTCTGTTTTTAATTTGTGGTGGAGATACAAAAAGAATTTGGAAGATGTAGTGCAAGTGACATACCCACACACCTATAGCCTCCACTTTAAGTTTAATGTATTGTGTTGTCATTTAAGCATATATGTTCAATAAAGTGTTGTGTTTTTAACATTATATACTTTACCTAATTATATTGAATGAGGTAACTCAGGCAGAGAAAGATATTTATTGAGGATTTTGCTTATCTACACCAGTGGTTTTCAAAGTGTGAGGCGGCGCTCCCGCTAGGAAACTAGGCAGCCGCCTAGTGCACACTGCCACCTAGGGTGCACTGCCACCTAGGGCGCAGCTGGCCATGACCTGGGTTCCCCAGACTCACAATGGAAAAGCCAGTTTTTACATTTCTAAGTTCTGGAGTAATAAACTCGCTGTCGAGCGCTGGTTAATCATAGAGTTCCTCTATTCCTTTATCACTATAGTTGTCACATGCTGCTCGCTTGTAATAACATTTAGGACAGTTCGTACAGTACACACAGATGACACTGGGACAGACACAACCAGATATATGATAGGCTGGAGTACTTTGAGTTGCACTCACAATGCCCAATCAGAGCAAATGTTCTAGGCTCCCGCTCCAATTTTAAACATGTGGCAGTTCTGCTATGTCACTACCAGACAGTACATTGCTATGAGGTTGTTTTCCGGCCGTTGGTTTCAAGAGCTGTCTGAGCACTATGCCCGTTGGATATCTGGTCTGTCAAATACAGTAAGTGGTTAAAACTGTCATTGTTTCGTACTTGCTTTACACAGTGACTAGATACACTAATAGCATTATCAACAGTACAGAACACGAGTATTCATTTATTAAACCCATACTTTTCCTCCTGACACTATAAGGATGCAGTTTATATTAGGCTACATAGGAAGACCCTGCTTCAAGTTCAATATGTTATTACATAATGAGTTGTTGTCACTGTAAGTATAGGCTCACATATTTTAATATCACAAGCTATATGGGTCACATATTTTTTTAACGAATTTAAGCTGTTAATGTATCAAATTAATACATCTGCACTGTATCTGCAACAATAACATTTAAATAGAAAAAAAGTGTTTTGCTGTGTGTCAAATTTATGTTCTCAGGTATCTAGGTCTTCCTCAGTACTGAAGTACGATAAAATATCACATGATACTTGTGGAATTAGTTGTAAGGTGTTTTAAATGTAGCTCAGTTGGTAAAATGTCCCGACTACAAAAAAGCCTGTTTAAAAGATCCAAGGTCACAGGTTCAAATCCTGGCAGGGCCAACTCAGCTCTAAATCCTTTTGAGGTCTATAAAATGAGTACCATAAAATTGGGTAATAATAACAACTATTACTATTCAGCTGCCGATTTGGTTCATTTCGAGAGCGAGCGCTGAAAAATCGCTTTGAGTCCCACTGGGAGAAAGGCACTATATAAATACTAGTTATTATTATATTATATTAATTTAATTATACATTTATCATCACTGTTTATTACTATAATAATTATTATTATTAATACATTTTAAATACAATATATATATATATATATATATATATATATATATATATATATATATATATATATATATATATATATATATATATACTGTGTATATATATATATATACACACATTTTCTCTTGCATGTAAAGGTCCTATTTACAGAGGGGGAGGAGAGAGAGGGGGAGGAGGGAGGAGAGAGAGGGGAAGGGGGGAGGAGGGAGGAGAGAGAGGGGAAGGGGGGAGGAGGGAGGAGACAGAGGGGGAGGGGGGGAGGAGAGAGAGAGAAAAAAAGAGGGGGGAGGAGGGAGAGAAGAGAAGGGCAGAAGGGAGGAGAGAGAGAGGAGAGAGGAGAGAGGAGAGAGAGAGAAGAGAGGAGAGAGAGAGAAGGAGAGAGAGAGAGAGAGAGAGAGAGAGAGAGAGAGAGAGAGAGAGAGAGAGAGAGAGAGAGAGAGAGAGAGAGAGAGAGAGAGAGAGAGAGAAAAGAAAGAGAGAGGAAGGAGGAGAGAGAGAGGAAGGAGGAGAAAGAGAGGAGGGAGGAGAGAGAGGGGGAAGAGAGAGAAGGGGAGGGAGGAGAGAGAGAGAGAGAGAGAGAGAAGAGAGAAAGAGATGGGGTGAGAGAAAGAGATGGGGTGGGGATCTCGCCTAGGTTTTGCCTAGGGCGCAAAATAGTCTAGCACCGGCCCTGCATATAAAGAAAGGCGTGAGAGCAGTGACACTTTGCACTATATCTATGAAAACCACAAGAAGCAGCTGACTTTGGTAAAACATAAAACATTTTTTTAAGAGCCAAAAATGACACCATTTCATGGTGAGAAGGGAAGGCAAAAGGCAAGATGTATGTGGAAGAAAGACACTAAGGTTAAAATCACTCCGAGACTGAGTTGGGTTTGAGTAACAAAGTGCAAACTGAACCTGAGTGAAGCTCTCATTTCAAATGGTTGAGCAGAATCAGCTCATAAGATCAGATGTAAATCCCCCAAATTAAAACTAAAAATAAATATTACCATTATCTTTAAAGAGAAAACATAAAGTAACATCTATTATGGGGAAGGCGCGTTGTCTTGTAAATTTCATCAGAGGGGGGCCCACCGTTAAGACTTTGAAAACCCCTGATTCCAAAGTTTCAGTGTGTCATTTTTGTTGAAATGTGCATACTACTCAAACCATGGAGATGTCTTTGTAGTCTCTATGCATAATTAGGTTCAATCTTTCTCTCACTTTACAGACCAGACTAAGGCCTAGATTACAAATGGAGCACAAACATATTAGTGCTAACACTTGGATGTTAAATAACATGGTTGCTTAAGAGGAAACACTGAAAACTTTGTCATCTATTGCTGGAGCTGGGTTTGCGCTAAGGCTTGAAGGACTTTAAATAATTGATATATAGGTTGGCTTTTAAAATTAAAATGTAAAGAATGTTACGACAGTCTTGTTCTACAAGTAGCGAAGAAAAAAAATATTTGTTTAGCCATGCTTGGGATAGCCCTGTTCAGCTGAGAGCCTGCAAATCCAGTTAAGTCTTGCACTGATTTGTGGCTTAAAGGGACATGAACCCCAACATATTTCTTTCATGAATCAGATAGAACATACAATCTTAAGCAGCTTTCAATCTACTTGTTATCACGTTTGCCTCATTCTCTTAGTATTCTTTGTTAAAGGAGCAGCAATGCAATACTGGGAGCTAGCTGATTACATCAGGTGAGCCAATGGAAAGAGATATATATGTGTAGCCACCGATCAGCAGCTAGCTCCCAGTAGTGCTCTGCTGTTCCTAGGCAAATTAGATAGTAAAAGTAAATTGGAAAGTTGGTTAAAACTACATGCACTTTTTGTATCACAAACATTTAATTTTACCTTTAATGTCCCTTTAATACTCTTGTAAATAACTATACTCAAGTTTTCAAATGTAGAGTGTAGATTTAATGCTACTGTATATATTGACTTTATTGAAGGAGCCCATCTGGAAGATGTTTTGAAGTATCTTATCTTATCACCTCTACTGAGGCCAATTAGGGACAAATGTGCAGCAGTGTTAGGCTTGTGAAGTTTGCAATGAGCACTTCCAATTCTCAGAATTGGAAAACCCACACTTAAATTACCAAAATTGGGTAAACTAAGTAATGAAAATATATTGCAAATGTTTTTTTAAACTATGCACATTTTTTTCTATTTTAGTAAACAATGTACAAATACAAGTTAAGAACATTTAAAATCCATACATGGGGCTGATTTTCCGCGACTCGAGGCTACCGCAGATCCCCTTACGTCAATTGCGTATCCTATCTTTTCAATGGGATTTGCCCATCGGAATTAAGGTAAGAAAAATCTGATTGGCTGATTCAATCAGCCAATCAGATTGAGGTTCAATCCGATTGGCTGATCCAATCAGCCAATCGGATTGACCTCGCATTCTATTGGCTGTTCAATAGTTCACTTGAACTTCAATCTGATTGGCTGATTGAATCAGCCAATCAGATTTTTCTTACCTTAATTCCGATTGGCTGATAGAATCCTATCAGCCAATCGGAATTCGAGGGATGACGTCCCTTAAAGGAACCTTCATTCGTCGTTAGTCCGTCGGTTGAAGAGGATGGCTCTGCATCGGCTGGATGGAAGATGGCTCTGCTCCGCTCCGGATGGATGAAGATATTAGACGCCGCTTGGATGAAGACTTCTACCGGATGGAGGAACTCTTCTTGCACCGCTTGGATGAAGACTTCTACCGGATGGATGACATCTTTTTGCTCCGCTTGGATGAAGAATTCGTCTCGGCTGGGTGAAGACGACTCAAGGTAGGGAGATCTTCAGGGGGTTAGTGTTAGGTTTATTTAAGGGGGGTTTGGGTGGGTTAGAGTAGGGGTATGTGGGTAGTGGGTTTTAATGTTGGGGGGGTTGTATTTTTTTACAGGTAAAAGAGCTGATTACTTTGGGGCAATGCCCCGCAAAAAGCCCTTTTAAGGGCTGGTAAAAGAGCTGATTACTTTGTAATTTAGAATAGGGTAGGGCATTTTATTATTTTGGGGGCTTTTTTATTTTATTAGATTAGATGTAATTAGTTTAAACTTCTTGATTTTTTTTTATTTTCTGTAATTTAGTGGGGGGGGGTTTGTATTATAGATTAGTTTATTTAATTGTATTTTAGTTTAGCTAATTGTAGTTAATTTGTTTAATTAATTTATTGATAGTGTAGTGTTAGGTGTATTTGTAACTTAGGTTAGGATTTATTTTACAAGTAATTTTGTATTTATTTTAACTAGGTAGCTATTAAATAGTTAATAACTATTTAATAGCTATTGTACCTAGTTAAAATAAATACAAAGTTGCCTGTAAAATAAATATAAATCCTAAAATAGCTACAATGTAACTATTAGTTATATTGTAGCTATATTAGGGTTTATTTTATAGGTAAGTATTTAGTTTTAAATAGGAATAATTTATTTAATTTTAGTACATTTATTTAGATTAATTTAAATTATATTTAAATTAGGGGGGTGTTAGGGTTAGACTTAGGTTTAGGGGTTAATAACTTTATTATAGTAGCGGCGACGTTGGGGGTGGCAGATTAGGGGTTAATAATTGTAGGTAGGTGGCGGCGATGTTAGGGAGGGCAGATTAGGGGTTAATAAAATTTATTTTAGTGTTTGCGAGGCAGGATTGTGGCGGTTTAGGGGTTAATACATTTATTATAGTGGCGGCGAGGTCCGGTCGGCAGATTAGGGGTTAATAAGTGTAGGTAGGTGGCGGCGACGTTGGGGGGGGGGCAGATTAGGGGGTAATAAATTTAATATAGGTGTCGGCGATGTTAGGGACAGCAGATTAGGGGTTCATAGGGATAATGTAGGTTGCGGCGGTGTCCGGAGCAGCAGATTAGGGGTTAATAATAAAATGCAGGTGTCAGCGATAGTGGGGGCGGCAGATTTGGAGTTAATAAGTGTAAGGTTAGGGGTGTTTAGATTCGGGGTTCATGTTAGGGTGTTATGTGTAGACTTAGAGAGTGTTTCCCCATAGGAAACAATGGGGCTGCGTTAGGGGCTGAACGTTGCTTTTTTGCAGGTGTTAGGTTTTTTTTCAGCCAGCTCAGCCCCATTGTTTCCTATGGGGATATCGTGCACAAGCACGTTTTTCCAGCTTACCACTACCGTAGGCAACGCTGGTATTGAGAGTTGAAGTGGAGCTAAATTATGCTCAACGCACCCTTTTCTGAGGCTAACGCAGCCATTCAGACAACTCGTAATACCAGCGTTGTCTTAAGGATGCGCTGGAAAAAAAAGCAGCGTTAGCACCGTGGGTCTTTACCGACAAAACTCTAAATCTAGGCGAATATGATTGTGGGTGGCTTTGTACGCTCCTCCAAATAAGGCAACTGGCAGGTGGAGTTTTGTTTTTGAAAAAGCAATGCAGCAAACAAGACGATAATTTGTTTTATAAATAGCAATACAACAGAAATGTCTTGTAAGTACAAGGTGTTTACTGTCCCTTTAAGTTTTGTTTTCAAAATCATTTCATCATATTTTCTTCCATATTTGCTTACTTTTCCTTACCTAGCCTATTTGACTATGGATTTGGCTTTAATATTCTTGGAAGGTTATTCCTCAGCTATATGATAATGTTCATTTTCAATTGTTCTCTCTACATATTGAGCTTTCAGATAAAGACAGAAATAAGATAAGGAAGCATTTTATGTACAGAAAGTGATACGATAAGAAGGTCTGATGTCCCTGCAAGCTCAGCCCATTTTAATGGGTTGTGGTTTTAAAGAACAAAAACAGCAATTTCATATAAAAAAAAATAAACGGAGAAAAAAGGAACAATTTAACTTACATTCTATACCCAGCTGCTGGTATAACAACTCATTGAAAAAAAACTTTAAGTGGAAATTTTACAGCACACACTACCTTTAAGATTGTTTTTGCTGCAATTGTTTGTCAATAGCCAAACTCCACCCACCATTTGCCTTATTTGGCGAGTCAACCGGGTTCTTTAGTCTGCAGGAAATAAGGCTAGCCCTGGTAATAATGTTAGTATTACATATATTGTTTTAACCCTTTCGAGTCTGGCTGCCTACATCGGAACAACTGTTCCGATGTAGACAAATTGAAACCACGCGATCGTGCACACGATTGCGAGATTTCAATTATTGGATCGCGTCTGGGGGGCGTCCCTACAACCATAGGAACGCCCCCAAGACCGCGATCAAGTCCTGACTGCACAGAAGGCTTCAGGACAGCCGTTAGTTATGACGTTCTATTCCGTCATAACGGCTTTAAAGCCCAGTCGAATTATGACGGAATAGAACGTCATAACGGCTTTAAAAGGTTAAAGCTGTTATCATGAAACCCCCCAAAAAATATTTCAGGCAGAATGTACAATTTTTAAAATTTTCCAATTTACTCCTATTATCAAATTAGTTTAGTTTCCATGGTATTCTGTGTTGAAGAGATACCTAGGTAGGTAGATGTCTGGAGCACTACATGGCAGGAAATAGTGCTGCCATCTAGTGCTCTTGCAAATGGATAACATTCTTGCAAAACTACTGCCATTTAGTGCTACAGACACATGCACGCTCCTGAGCTTACCTTCCTTTTTTTTCAACAAAGATACTAAGAGAACAAAGAACATTTAATAACAGAAGTAAATTATAAAGTTGTTGAAAATTACATGCTGTATCTGAATCATGTCCATTTTAAGCAATTAGGGAAACATTTGAAGCAGAGTTAGTCTTGATAAATCTGCAGGGTGTATCTCAAGTTCTGAGAATTAAAACAAAACACTCCATTTTCATAGCTTTATTTTATGAAAAGGGGCAAAATAAATAACTAATATTATAATTGAAAAATAATAATATAATATATAGCAAAGTTGTTTCATTATGCATAACCAAACATTAAAGGGACACTGAACCCAGATTTATTTTTTTCATGATTCAGATAGAGCATGACATTTTAAGCAACTTTCTAATTTACTCCTATTATAAAGTTTCCTTCGTTCTCTTGCTATCTTTATTTTAAAAGAAGGAATGTAACTCTTAGCAGCCAGCCCATTTTAGGTTCAGCACCATGGATAGCGCTTGCTTATTGGAGACTTACATTTACCCACCAATAAGCAAGCATAACCCAGGTTCTAAACCAAAAATGTGCCGGCTCCTATGCATCACATTCCTGCTTTTTAAATAAGGATAGCAAGAGAACAAAGAAAAATTGATAATAGGAGTAAATTAGAAAGTTGCTTAAAATCGCATGTTCTATCTGAATCATGAAAGAAAAAAGTTGTGTTTAATGTCCCTTTAATATAACATTTATAAAGGTGTTTACTGTCCCTTTAAAGTTGTGACAATTTTTTGATAATAAACCACATCATTTTTTGTGTTTTAAAAAGTATTTGTTTATTGTACTCCAATTTAATAGGGACATCATAATGCAGATGTATGATTGCCATGAAGTGTTTGGGCATTTAAAAAAAAAAATGTAAATTAAAAATCATACAAAATGATATGGATATAATTGCACATCATAAATTAATATTTTTGGTTGCCCAATAAAATATTAATTTTTCTTACAGTTTTTCATATGGTTGAGTACTTTTTCCTATTATACAATCTATTTATTAGCATACTTTTCAACAATTGCCAGAGGCCTTGACTGGGAGGTGAGTAAAATTCCAAATGTTTTGTGGATGGAGCTGTGACAATAAGGGCAGGATCACAAGTGTATTGTGGGTATGGATGGGCGTGGCAAGATTGTATTCAGCGGGCTGTGGGTGGAGTTAAGCTGTATGTGCACTGAGTAGCGGTAGTCTCTGGCTTCGCTTTGAAACTTTTGCCCTGAGGGGTAGGCTGTGGGAGGGACAGAGCTCCCTAACTGTTACAACTCTGCACTATGTGGTACTGTTGAGAGCTCTGAATTTGAGTAATTTTACTCATTTAAATAGTGACTCTTCAAGTGAATTAGAATGGCTTGTAAAATGAAAACATCTGAGTTGCCAATCAGTGCCTTCTCATAAGTAAATCCACGGGTGGGAGCACAATGTTATCTATATGGCACACAAAAAAAATCCAATTTATTTATATTATCATATTTCCCACTGTGTCTTGGTATCCTTTATTCCTTGAGAGCATATTGAAGTAGGCTGAGGAGCGTGCCAGTTTTGTGCACTGTATTTGCAAAAATGTTGGTAAAAATGTGATTTATACAGTGCTCAAGTCATGTGCACACACCTGAGCCTATCTTAGTATTCTCTAGTGGAAAGGAACTAAGTTTCAACAAAGGAGTATAACAGAAAGAGGTCAATTTGATTTGTTAAGAGAATTAAATCAGAAAAAAATGTTTTTTAATTTTATTTAATTCTATGCTCTTTACTTTTATGTCTCTTTAAAAAAAATATTTGTAACTTTTTTGTTTTTATTTTGAAAATACGCCATAATGAAATAGGGAGTAGAATGTCCCTTTAAATAACAAATATGACACGTATTTGACACACCCTGGCTTGGTCAGATTTAACAATAAACCCATTATTTTATACTTTCTAAAACAGCGGGAAACTAGGAATTCAGGAAACACCTTCGCCTGATAAAGAACCACGTATGCACAAAGATATGTAATGATTTGTAGATTATCCACAAAGGTAAATAAAGATTTATGATAGCGTATTTGAACTCTGTACCTACCTTAGGTATATTTTGGCTTTAGGTCTTTTTTATAATTAAGTTCACTTTCTATTTTGAATAAAGTACTTAGAAAAAACATTAAACGCAAAATTGGTCTTTCATGATTCAGATAGAGCCTGCAGTTTTAAATAATATTCTTATTTGCAACTATTATCAAACTTTCTTTAAACTGCATTACTGGGAGCTAGCTGACAACATGAGAGGCATATATGTGCAGCCGCCAATCAGCAACTAGTTCCCAATAGTGCATTGCTGCCACTGATCCTACCTAGATATGCTTTTCAACAAATGATACCAAAAGAATGAAGCACATTTGATAATAGAAGTAAATTGGAAAATTGTTTATAATTCTAGTCACTTATTTGTATCATAGGAGAAAGATTTTGGGTTTCATGTCCCTTTAAAGGATCAGTAAACTTTAGTGATTCTAAGCTCAAATACCAATGCCATTGTAATATTTAAATCAAACGACAGTATAAATAAGTCATTTTATATTGTCTTTATATTTTTAACTTATATATAAAAGAGTTGCAGCGCTGTTAGGGATCCATTAGCTGCCCACCCCTCTAAGCCGCACCTTTCCAGGCCTACTAGAAGACATTGCACCTCCCTTTTCTCCCACCTAAGCTCGCTCATGTTGAAGTCTTTATTCTGTTACATAGTGCAGCGAGACAGAAAAACAGAGCATGTGCAGGATCTCATCTCAGCCAAGCCAAGTACATAGATTTATACAGACACGCTCCTGACTGACAATCGCTATACTTCCTATTGGCTAGTATAAAAAATAGAAACTATATGGAAAAATGCCACATAACTGTGGGCGGCTCCCAGGGAGTAAGGTTTGCACACATTTTTTACATACTAAAACAAATCTTTTAGATAGATTATTAAAGGGACATAATACTCATATGCTAAATCACTTGAAACTGATGCAGTATAACTGTAAAAAGCTGACAGGAAAATATCACCTGAGCATCTCTATGTAAAAAAGGAAGATATTTTACCTCACAGTCTCCTCAGCTCAGCAGAGTAAGTTCTGTGTAAAAAGTTATACTCAGATGTTGCCCAGCTGCAGGTAAAAAAAAAAAAAAAAATGAAGAAATGAACAGCAGCCAATCAGCATCAGCAGTGCTGAGGTCATGAACTCTTACTGTGATCTCATGAGATTTGACTTAACTCTCATGAGATTTCATAGTAAGCTTCCTTTACCTGATTGGTTAAATAATATGAGAATGCACGATGCTCATGCTTTCAGCTGTCCCAGGACAGACACACTAAAATGCTGCTTAGAAATCCTTTACAATGGGATGTGGCTACTGAGGAACTTTTGAGGTAAAATATCTTTCTTTTTTACATAGAAATGTTCAGGAGATATTTTCTAGTTAGCTTTTTACAGCTATGCTGCATCACTTTCAAGTGTTTAAACATTTGGGTATTATGGCCCTTTAATACTGCAGCCATGTGATACAAAGGGTATGTTTAAAACTTAAAAGATTTTTTCTACATTTACTGTCCTTTTATCAGGCGCATTTCATACTCTGTACTTATATGTTCATGTGAATAACACTAATATATTATGTTTAGCAGGGGATTAAAATAACATTAAAGGGACACTAAATGCAAATTTGTTATTTCGTGATTCAGATAGAGCATGCAATTTTAAGCAACTTTTCTTATTTACTCCTGTTATCAATTTTTCTTTGTTCTCTTGATATCTTTATTTGAAAAAGAAGGCATCTAGGCTTTTTTTGGTTCAGGGCTCTGGACAGCACTTTTTATTGGTGGATGAATTTATCCACCAATCAGCAAGAACAACCCAGGTTGTTTACCAAAAATGGGTCGGCATCTAAACTTACATTCTTGCATTTCAAATAAAGATACCAAGAGAATAAAGAACATTTGATAATAGGAGTAAATTAGAAAGTTGCTTAAAATGTCATGCTCTATCTGAATCACGAAAGAAGAAAAATTTGGGTTCAGTGTCCCTTTAAACACTTTTTACTTTTGTGTAAAAAAGTGTGTTTGTCCCATTAGGGCCAAATAGGAAATTCTGCAGCAAATGCTGTAAATGGCCTCAAAATAATCTATTTGCTTTTCCTCATCTTGAAGAAAACCTAGGTTACAGAATTGTTGGCCACTATAGGGAGCGTAAGACAAGCACAATTTTTACACAATACAGAAGGTGCTTAATGTTCTTGAATGATTGTTATACAAAGTGACCTGTTTCAGATGAATAGCTGTAGCCCTGAAAGCAGACTATTGTTTTGAAATCAATTGTTTACCCTAAATCAAAAAGATCAAAGGGATATGTAAGAGATTTATTTATATTAACATATGATTCCCATTCTAGCATAGTCAGTGTTTTTGTGGATGTTACAGCTTTGCATAAATTAAAGGGACTGTAAAGTCAAAATTAAACTTTCATGGAACAGACAGAACAGGCAATTTTGAACAAATTTTTCCATGTATTATTTTATCTAATTTGCTGCATTCTCTTGGTGTCCTTTCAGTGTCTCAGCTGTTGTGCTCAGCTAGTTCCTAGTAGTGCACTGCTGCTCCTTCAAGAAAGGATACTAAGAGAACAAAGCAAATTTGATAATAAAAGTAAATTGGAAACGTGTTTAAAATTGTATTCTCTATCTGAATCATGATACAAAAAAAATTAAGTTTCATGTCCCTTTAATACATGGTAAGTGCTCAAACATTTGGTACTTTTAGATGTGTGGATCCCTCTAAAGTTTTAGGATAATATGGACTATCCACCCTCCTACAAGTATTTTGGACCAATCTCTATTTCCTAACACCGAACCACAACAATATTTCATGATAAAATATAAAAAAAAAAAATGTTATATACAGACACTATATATATATATATATATATATATATATATATATATATATATATATATATATATATATATATATATATATATAGATATAGATATAGATATATACATTTGTTTTACAGTCAGATGAATTCATATGCGTCAACAATTGGTTGCTGCACATTTATGCTTCTTGTCGTTGTCTCACCTGATGTGTTCTGCTAGCTCCCAGTAGTGGATAGCTGCTCCTTCAACAAATGTAGAAAATTTGATAATATAAGTCAATTGGAAAGTTGTTTAAAAAGGTTTCAGTTTAATGTTCTGTTAAGATTATAGTTACATTTTTGGTAAAGTTTTGTCCTACCTGCATTCAATACATTAACTTTAAGCATGGTCCATAAAGACCACGGATGTATCTGTCAAAAGTGTGTGTATTTGCTTCCCACACTCGCTTGGAATGCCGCTGATGTCATGTGATGTTTCTTGGCGCCTGCACAGTAGAAAAACCTGGGTACATGCAGCCTATGGGAATATTGGTTAAATGTTACTTTATTTTTTGGAGGGGAGAGTAAATTTAACAATAGTTAATGAAGTCTGTGTATTGAGAGTATTAAAGATGGTTTTTGAGGTAGAATATTAATCATTTATATTGTGACAGAGTACAGTTTCTCCTGTTTCAAACAACAGGAGATTGCATGAGGCTTTAGGTCAGCTTACAGCTCTCCAATGGTCTAGATCAGGGTTCTTCAAACCACGGGTCGGGACCCATTACTGGGTCGCAACACTATATTTACTGGGTCGCAACTTGTGTATGTGTTGCAGGAGAGTGTGTATGGTGTGTGTGTTATTGTATGATGTGTGTGGTGTGTGTGTGTGTTATACAAGAGTTTGTGTGTTGTATGAGTGTGTGGTGAGTGTGAATGTTATATGAGAGTGTGCGTGGTGTGTGCATTGTATGAGAGTGTGTGTGGTGTGTGTGTTATATGAGTGGGTGTGGGTGTGTGTGTGTAGTGTAAGATAGTGTGTGTGTGTGCCTTATGTGAGTGTGTGGTGTGTGTATTGTATGAGAGAGTGTGTGTGTGTGTGTTATATGAGAGTGTGTATGGTATGTGTGTGTTTCCTTTGAGAGTGTGGTGTGTGTGTGTGTTATATAAGAGTGTGTGTGGTATGTGTGTGTGTATCTTATGAGAGTGTGTGTGTGTGTCTTATGTGAGTGTGTGGTGTGTGTATTGTATGAGTGTGTGTGTGTGTGTGTGTGTGTGTTATATGAGAGTGTGTGTGGTATGTGTGTGTTTCCTTTGAGAGTGTGGTGTGTGTGTGTGTTATATAAGAGTGTGTGTGGTATGTGTGTGTGTATCTTATGAGAGTGTGTGTGTGTGTCTTATGTGAGTGTGTGGTGTGTGTATTGTATGAGTGTGTGTGTGTGTTATATGAGAGTGTGTGTGGTATGTGTGTGTTTCCTTTGAGAGTGTGTGGTGTGTGTGTGTGTGTGTGTGTGTTATATAAGAGTGTGTGTGTGTATCTTATGAGAGTGTGTGTGTCTTATGTGAGTGTGTGGTGTGTGTATTGTATGAGTGTGTGTGTGTGTGTTATATGAGAGTGTGTGTGGTATGTGTGTGTTTCCTTTGAGAGTGTGTGGTGTGTGTGTGTGTTATATGAGAGTGTGTGTGGTATGTGTGTGTATCTTATGATAGTGTGTGGTGTGTGTGTGTGTTATATGAGAGTGTGTGTGGTATGTGTGTGTATCTTATGAGAGTGTGTGGTGTGTGTGTGTGTGTGTGTGTGTGTTGTATGAGAGTATGATGTCTGTGTGTGTTGTATGAGTGTGTGTGTTTTATGAGAGTGTGTGTTATTACCTTTTACAACACTTTCAAGTGTGACTACAATCAGGAATAAAGTACACACACATTTTAGCACAAGCATAAAAATAGGGTCACGAAGGTATGTGGTATCATGGCACTGGGTATTGGGAAAAAATGTTTGAAGAACCCTGGTCTAGATCAGTACATTGTCAGCTAAGTTATATGGGTGTCCTGGGTAGGATTGCCACCTTTTCATAATTATACAGCATAACTAAAGCTGCTAGGGCTGATATTAACACATTGACGACCAGGATATACCCTTAAGGAGAGTTTTGCCCTGTAATAGCACTAGTCTCAAAGAAAGTGGCGAGGCTAGCGCTATTGCAACATGCCTCCCTATTAGAGTCATCAGTCTATAGCGCGGTCATAGAAAAATGATTGGGGACATGCAGGGTATGTCCTCGATAGTTAAGGGGTTAAATAATCATTGGTTTACAATTAAACACTTAGAATAAGTTTCCCCATGATATTTTCTTTATTTGTTTATTTATTCTTCATTTTCAACTTCGACCTGAGCTTTAAAATAACAGACCGTGTTGGTAAACTACCGGCTGGGTGGTAACGCTCTCCATATTTATAAAAAAAAGGCCATCAAAAACACGCGCACCAAGTACAGGGCAATGAGAATTGGACTGTTGTTAACTAACAGTTATCGATGACGGTGCTATTCGTGTTTTTCCCAACTTTATTTATAACATGTCACTAAACGCTGCCACTATACTAAATTGTTTAACCCCTATCCCGCCGCTCCCCGACATCGCCGCAACCTAAATAAAGTTATTAAAGGAAAAAACTGAACCCAAATTTTTTTTATTTTGTGATTCAGATAGAACATGACATTTTAAGCAACTTTCTAATTTACTCCTATTATCAAATGTTCATTCTCTTGGTATCTTTATTTGAAATGCAAGAATGTAAGTTTAGATGCCGACCCATTTTTGGTGAAAACCTGGGTTGTTCTTGCTGATTGGTGGATAAATTCATCCACCAATAAAAAAGTGCTGTCCAGAGTACTGAACCAAAAAAAACCCAGATGCCTTCTTTTTCAAATAAAGATAATAGGAGTAAATAAGAAAAGTTGCTTAAAATTGCATGGTCTATCTGAATCACGAAAGAAAAAATTTGGGTTCAGTGTCCCTTTAACCCCGACATCGCCGCAATCTAAATAAATGTATTAAAGGGACACTGAACCCAAATTTTTTCTTTTGTGATTCAGATAGAGCATGCAATTTTAAGCAACTTTCTAATTTACTCCTATTATCACATTTTCTTCATTCTCTTGGAATCTTTATTTTAAATCTAAGAATGTAAGTTTAGATGCCGGCCCATTTTTGATGAACACACTGTGTTGTTCTTGCTGATTGGTGGATAAATTCACCCACCAATAAACAAGTGCTTTCCATGGTCCTGAACAAAAAAAAAAGCTTAGATGCCTTCTTTTTCAAATAAAGAAAGCAAGAGAACGAAGAAAAATTGACAATAGGAGTAAATTAGAAAGTTGCTTAAATTTGCATGCTCTATCTGAATAATGAAAGAAAAAATTTGGGTTCAGTGTCCCTTTAACCCCTAAACCTCTGGCCTCCCACATCACTCACCACCACAAACTAAACCTATTAACCCCTAAACCGTCAGTCCCCCACATCGCAAAAACCTAAATTAAGCTATTAACCCCTAAACTTTAAATTAAAATTACAACATCCCTATCTTCAAATAAATTCAAACTTAGCTGTAGAATTAAAATAAACTAATTCAAACTATTAATTAACCTACCCTAACTATTATACTACAATTAAATTAAACTACCAATTAAATAAACTAAATAACATATTAAAAAACATAACCCTACTAAAATTATTTAAATATACAATTAAACATTATTAAAACTACTACATTACTAAAACAAACAAATACTAAGTTACAAAACAAACACTAAATTAAGAAGAAAAAAAAACAAATTATCAAAAATAAAATGTTTTACACCTTATCTAATAGCCCTATCAAAATAAAAAAGCCCCCCAAAAATAAAAAAAACCCTAGCCTACAATAAACTACCAATGGCCCTTAAAAGGGCCTTTTGTGGGGCATTGCCCCAAAGATATCAGCTCTTTTACCTGTAAAAAAAAATACAAACACCCCCCAACAGTAAAACCCACCAACCAACCAACCCCCCCATATAAAAAAAATCTAAAATAACCTAAGCTACCCATTGCCCTTAAATGGGCATTTAGCTCTTTTACTACCCAGACCATAATCTAAAAATAAAACCCACCCAAAAAACCCTTTAAAAATCCTAACACTAACCCCCGACAATCCAGTTCTTGACGTCCCGCTTGAAGGATCCATCCACCCGGCGAAGTAATCATCCAGGCGGCAAGAAGTCTTCATCCAGACGGCAAAGTCCTCTTCCAGGCGACAAGAGCAACTTCTATCTTCATCCATCCGGCACGGAGCTGGTCCATCCTAAAGACATCCGGCGCGGAGCATCCTCTTCATACGGTCGCAGCAGTACACTGGAACTTGAATGCAAGTGACGCAATCCAAGATGGCGTCCCTTGTATTCCTATTGGCTGAAAGATTTCAATCAGCCAATAGGAATTAAAGCTGCTAAAATCCTATTGACTGTTCCAATCAGCCAATAGGATTAGCTCTCATCCTATTGGCTGTTCCAATCTGATTTGAACAGCCAATAGGATTTTAGCAGCTCTAATTCCTATTGGCTGATTGAAATCTTTCAGCCAATAGGAATGCAAGGGACCCTATCTTGGATTGCATCACTTGCATTCAAGTTCCAGTGTATGGCGGCGACCGTATGAAGAGGATGCTCCGTGCCGGATGTCTTCAGGATGGACCCGCTCCGCGCTGGATGGATGGAGATAGACGATGCCTCCTGAATGAAGACATCTTGCTGCCTGGATGAGGACTTCACCGGCTGGATAAAGATAGAAGATGCCGTCTGGATGAAGACTTCTTGCCGCCTGGATGAGGACTTCGCTGGCTGGATGGATCATTCAAGCGGTATTTCAAGAACTGTAAGTGGATCGTCGGGGGTTAGTGTTAGGCTTTTTTAAGGGTTTTTTGGGTGGGTTTTATTTTTAGATTAGGGTCTGGGCAGTAAAATAGCTAAATGCCCTATTAAGGGCAATGCCCATACAAATGCCCTGTTCAGGGCAATGGGTAGCTTAGGATATTTGAGATATTTTTTTATTTGGGGGGGTTGGTTAAGTGGTGGGTTTTACTATTGGGAGGGGGGGTTGTATTTTTTTTACAGGTAAAAGAGTTGATATCTTTGGGGCAATGCCCCACAAAAGGCCCTTTTAAGGCCATTGGTAGTTTATTGTAGGCAAGGTTTTTTTATTTTTTGGGGGCATTTTTATTTTGATAGGGCTATTAGATTTAGTGTTTGTTTTTGTAACTTAGTGGGGGGGTTTGTAATGTAGTACTTTTAATATTGTTTAATAGCATATCTAAATGTTTTTAATATGTAATTTTGTTTATTTAATTGGTAGTTTAATTTAATTGTAGTAATAGTTAGGGTAGGTTAATTAATAGATTAAAAATAGTTTATTTTAATTCTACAGGTAACTTTTAATTTATATTAAGATAGGGATCTTGTAATTTTAATTTAAAGTTAAGGGGTTGTTAGGTTTAGGGATAATAGCTTAATTTATTTTTTTGCGATGTGGGGCTGACGGTTTAGGGGTTAATAGGTTTAGTTAGAGGTGGTGATGTGGGAGGCCAGAGGTTTAGGGGTTAATAAGTGACGGCGGTGTCGGGGAGCGGCGGAATAGGGGTTAATAACATTATTTAGGTGGCGGCGATATCGGGGGGGGTGGCAGATTAGGGGTGTTTAGGGTTTATGTTAGGGTGTTAGGTGTAAACATAACTTGTTTTCTACCATAGAAATTAATGGGGTAGACTTTATTCTCTGGCAGCATCGAACATAAGCTTTCTGTGCTTTGAGACTCCCATTGATTTCTATGGCATCCGCGGCCTCAAGGGTGGCGGATTGAAAACCAGGTACGCTGTGTTGAAAAAGACTTGAGCGTACCTGTTAACTATTTGATAAATGGGAAAAAGTGTCAAATAGAGCCGAATGTGTATTCGGAACATCTGTAATGACGTAAGCATCGATATGCGTCGGATTGGGATCACCGGTTCGTATGTTATGTCACAAATTTCAACATTTTCCGCTCTTGAGGCTTTGATAACTAGGTCAGATCAATCTTGCAACAATTACAACGCGGAATTCCAGCGTATTTACGGTTGACAGCTTGATAAATATCCCCCATAGTGTAGATGTTTAGTTATGTGTGATGAAACAACTGCAGTATACTTTCATGATTTCATTTGCCCCCTTTTCATGTAATTTGATGCTGAAAATAGAAGATTTTTTAATTCTTAGAACTTGATTCAGATATGAAATACAATTTTAAAAAACTTTGCAATTAACTTTTATCATCAAATTTGCTTTGTTCTCTTGGTATTCTTTGTTAAAAGTTAAACCTAGATAGGCTCATATGCTAATTTATAAGCCCTTGAAGGCCACATCTTATCTCAGGGCATTTTGACAGTTTTTCACAGCTAGACAGCGCTTGTTTGTGTGTGACAAATATAAATAACATTGTGCTTACGCCAGTGGAGTTATTTATGAGTCAGCTCTGATTGGCTAAAATGCAAGTCTGTCAAAAGAACAGAAAAAAGGAGGCAGTCTACAGAGGCTTAGATACAAGGCAATCACAGAGGTAAAAAACATAATTTATGTAAGAACTTACCTGATAAATTCATTTCTTTCATATTAACAAGAGTCCATGAGCTAGTGACGTATGGGATATACATTCCTACCAGGAGGGGCAAAGTTTCCCAAACCTTAAAATGCCTATAAATACACCCCTCACCACACCCACAAATCAGTTTAACGAATAGCCAAGAAGTGGGGTGATAAGAAAAAAAGTGCGAAGCATATAAAATAAGGAATTGGAATAATTGTGCTTTATACAAAAAAATCATAACCACCACAAAAAAGGGTGGGCCTCATGGACTCTTGTTAATATGAAAGAAATGAATTTATCAGGTAAGTTCTTACATAAATTATGTTTTCTTTCATGTAATTAACAAGAGTCCATGAGCTAGTGACGTATGGGATAATGACTACCCAAGATGTGGATCTTTCCACACAAGAGTCACTAGAGAGGGAGGGATAAAATAAAGACAGCCAATTCCTGCTGAAAATAATCCACACCCAAAATAAAGTTTAACAAAAAACATAAGCAGAAGATTCAAACTGAAACCGCTGCCTGAAGAACTTTTCTACCAAAAACTGCTTCAGAAGAAGAAAATACATCAAAATGGTAGAATTAGTAAAAGTATGCAAAGAGGACCAAGTTGCTGCTTTGCAGATCTGGTCAACCGAAGCTTCATTCCTAAACGCCCAGGAAGTAGATACTGACCTAGTAGAATGAGCTGTAATTCTCTGAGGCGGAATTTTACCCGACTCAACATAGGCAAGATGAATTAAAGATTTCAACCAAGATGCCAAAGAAATGGCAGAAGCTTTCTGGCCTTTCCTAGAACCGGAAAAGATAACAAATAGACTAGAAGTCTTACAGAAAGATTTCGTAGCTTCAACATAATATTTCAAAGCTCTAACAACATCCAAAGAATGCAACGATTTCTCCTTAGAATTCTTAGGATTAGGACATAATGAAGGAACCACAATTTCTCTACTAATGTTGTTGAAATTCACAACTTTAGGTAAAAATTCAAAAGAAGTTCGCAACACCGCCTTATCCTGATGAAGAATCAGAAAAGGAGACTCACAAGAAAGAGCAGATAATTCAGAAACTCTTCTGGCAGAAGAGATGGCCAAAAGGAACAAAACTTTCCAAGAAAGTAATTTAATATCCAATGAATGCATAGGTTCAAAAGGAGGAGCTTGAAGAGCCCCCAGAACCAAATTCAAACTCCAAGGAGGAGAAATTGACTTAATGACAGGCTTTATACGAACCAAAGCTTGTACAAAACAATGAATATCAGGAAGAATAGCAATCTTTCTGTGAAAAAGAACAGAAAGAGCAGAGATTTGACCTTTCAAGGAACTTGCGGACAAACCCTTATCTAAACCATCCTGAAGAAATTGTAATATTCTCGGTATTCTAAAAGAATGCCAAGAAAAATGATGAGAAAGACACCAAGAAATATAAGTCTTCCAGACTCTATAATATATCTCTCTGGATACAGATTTACGAGCCTGTAACATAGTATTAATCACAGAGTCAGAGAAACCTCTTTGACCAAGAATCAAGCGTTCAATCTCCATACCTTTAAATTTAAGGATTTTTAGATCCTGATGGAAAAAAGGACCTTGAGACAAAAGGTCTGGTCTTAACGGAAGAGTCCACGGTTGGCAAGAGGCCATCCGGACAGGATCCGCATACCAAAACCTGTGAGGCCATGCCGGAGCTACCAGCAGAACAAACGAGCATTCCTTCAGAATCTTGGAGATTACTCTTGGAAGAAGAACTAGAGGCGGAAAGATATAGGCAGGATGATACTTCCAAGGAAGTGAAAATGCATCCACTGCCTCCGCCTGAGGATCCCGGGATCTGGACAGATACCTGGGAAGTTTCTTGTTTAGATGAGAAGCCATCAGATCTATTTCTGGAAGTTCCCACATTTGAACAATCTAAAGAAATACCTCTGGGTGAAGAGACCATTCGCCCGGATGCAACGTTTGGCGACTGAGATAATCCGCTTTCCAATTGTCCATACCTGGGATAAAAACCGCAGAGATTAGACAGGAGCTGGATTCCGCCCAAACCAAAATTCGAGATACTTCTTTCATAGCCAGAGGACTGTGAGTCCCTCCTTGATGATTGATGTATGCCACAGTTGTGACATTGTCTTATCTGAAAACAATGAACAACTCTCTCTTCAGAAGAAGCCAAGACTGAAGAGCTCTGAAAATTGCACGGAGTTCCAAAATATTGATCGGAAATCTCACCTCCTGAGATTCCCAAACCCCTTGTGCCGTCAGATACTCCCACACAGCTCCCCAACCTGTAAGACTTGTATCTGTTGAGATTATAGTCCAGGTCGGAAGAACAAAGAAGCCCCCTGAACTAAACGATGGTGATCTGTCCACCATGTCAGAGAGTGTCGTAAAATCGGTTTAAAGATATTAATTGAGATATCTTTGAGTAATCCCTGCACCATTGGTTCAGCATACAGAGCTGAAGAGGTCGCATGTGAAAACGAGCAAAGGAGATCGCATCTGATGCGGCAGTCCTAAGACCCAACATTTCCATGCATAAGGCTACCAAAGGGAATGATTGTGATTGAAGGTTTTGACAAGCTGATATCAATGTTAAACTTCTCTTGTCTGACAAGGACAGAGTCATAGACACTGAATTTATCTAGAAACCTAAAAAGGTTACCCTTGTCTGAGGAATCAATGAACTGATTGGTAAATTGATCCTCCAACCATGAACTTGAACAACACAAGTCGATTCGTATGAGATTCTTCGAAAATGAGAAGACTGAGCAAGTACCAAGATATCGTCCAAATAAGGAAATACCAAAACCCTATTCTCTGATTACAGAAAGAAGGGCACCGAGAACTTTTGAAAAAAATTCTTGGAACTGAGGCTAGGCCAAACAGTAGAGCCACAAAACTGGTAATGCTTGTCTAAAAAGAGAATCTCAGACACTAAAAGTGATCTGGATGAATCGGAATATGCAGATACACATCCTGTAAATCTATTGTAGACATGTAATGCCCTTGCTAAACAAAAGGCAAGATAGTCCTACAGTAACCATCTTGAATGTTGGTATCCTAACATAACGATTCAATAATGATAGATCCAGAACTGGTCTGAAGGAATTGACCTTCTTTGGTACAATGAAGAGATAAAATAAAACCCCAGCCCCTGTTCCAGAACTGGAACTGGCATAAATACTCCAGCCAACTCTAGATCTGAAACACATTTCAGAAATGCTGAGCCTTGCTGTGTCAACTGGGACACGGGAAAGAAAAGAATCTCTTAGCAGGAGGCCTTAACTTGAAGCCAATTCTGTACCTTTCTGAAACAATGTTTCTGAAACCAGAGATTAAGAACGGAATTGATCCAAATTTCTTTGAAGAAAACGTAAACTGCCCCATACCAGCTGAGCTGGAATAAGGGCCGCACCTTCATAGATACTTAGGAGCTGGCTATAGGTTTCTATAAGGCTTGGATATAGTTTCCAAACTGATACCGCTCCTGAGGATGAAGGATCAGGCTTTTGTTCCTTGTTGTGAGGAAAGGAACAAAATGATTATTTACCCTGGAAAGAAAGGGAAAGCAAAGTTGACTTAGAAGACATGTCAGCATTCCAAGTTTAATCCATAAAGTTTTTCTAGCTAAAATAGCTAGAGACATATACCTGACATCAACTCTAATGATATCAAAAGATGGTATCACCAATAAAATTATTAGCATGTTATAGAATAATAATAATGCTATAAAATTATGATCTGTTACTTGTTGCGCTAAAGCTTCTAACCAAAAAGTTGAAGCTGCAGCAACATCCGCTAAAAATATAGCAGGTCTAAGAAGATTACCTGAACATAAGTGTCAGCCGCTCTGGAATCAATCCGGGATGTAACCCAACTGCTAGCGTGAATTGAAAGCACACGCTAGCACACTGAGAAATATCCAGGACGTGACCCACTCAGGAAGCAGATTAGAAGATAACAAAAATGAATATTGTTCCAGAATGCAGGAAAGCCACAAAGGTTAAAATGTCCCTTTAAGTAGTACAAAGAACAAAAAGGAAATGCTCTTACTTGAAGCTTCTGAAAAAGGTCCTCTTTAGCAGGCTTGTAAAACAAAGGAAAAGTTCTCTTTTGCAGCTTGTAAAAGTATAATGTCCCTTTAAGCAGGTTTATAACAAACAGAAAGGCAAAGTTCTCTTTTGCAGCTTGTAAAAGTAAATGTCCCTTTTAAGCAGGTGTATAACAAACAGAAAGGCAAAGTTCTCTTTTGCAGCTTGTAAAAGTAAATGTCCCTTTTAAGCAGGTGTATAACAAACAGAAAGGCAAAGTTCTCTTTTGCAGCTTGTAAAAGTAAATGTCCCTTTTAAGCAGGTGTATAACAAACAGAAAGGCAAAGTTCTCTTTTGCAGCTTGTAAAAGTAAATGTCCCTTTTAAGCAGGTGTATAACAAACAGAAAGGCAAAGTTCTCTTTTGCAGCTTGTAAAAGTAAAATGTCCCTTTAAGCAGGTCTTGTTTAACAAAGAATAGGTTTAAAGGTAAAGGCCAAAGCAAGGTCAGGCAGGCAGAAGTCGGCATCAAAATATCAGCAAAAGGTATAGGCAAAAGCAAGGTCAGGCAAGCAGAAGTCGGCATCCAAGTATCAGCAAAAGGGTAATAGCTACAGGCAAGGTCAGGCAGGCAGAAGTCAATGTCCAAATATCAGCAAGTAGGGATAAGGCAAAAGGCTTGGTCAGGCAGGCAGAAGTCGGTACACAGAAGAACAAAACTGATATGGTACTCACAATCCAGGGAAACAAACAAACGGGCCCAGATTCAGATCTCCCGCCGAGATTTAAAGGGCAGGAGCGTAACCGTCATCAGAGGGGTGAGAGAGAAAGCGTCATGTTGCTAAGCAACATGACGTCAGAGACACAGAGGAGTTCCGGGAGCCGCGGCGACACGGCGATGAACGGAAGCGCTCATGACAGCACCCCCTCCTCAAGGACCCCTCCGGGGGACAGGACCAGGTCTATCAGGATGAGTCTTGTGGAAGGTCTTGACCAATATAGGAGCATTTACTTGATGAGCAGGTTCCCAAGAACGTTCCGTGACTGGATAACCCTTCCAATGAATGAGATAATACAATTTCTTGCCCCGCAATTTGGAATCTAGAATATGGCTGATCTCAAACTCAGGATGTCCATGCACCAATAACGGTGGAGGTTTAGAAAAAGGCTTAGAATACCTGTTAATCATCACAGGTTTTAAAAGAGAAACATGGAATACCGGATGGACCTTGAGAGACTTGGGTAAAGCTACCCGATAAGCAGTGGAACATACCTGACCCAGTATTCGGAAAGGACCCACATATCGTGGTCCCAATTTGTTAGAAGGTTGTTTCAGGCGAAGAAATCGAGAGGAAATCCAAACTTTATCACCAGGGCGATATTTGGGAGCCTTTTTCCGTCGAAGATCCGAAAAGAACTTGTAACGTCTAGAAGTTACAGAAAGAATACAATGTATCTTCTGCCAATGTCGAGTTAATCTTCGGGCTGTAAGATCAGAAGCAGGATTCACTGTGGAGGAAGTATGCAAAGGGAATGTCCTAGGCTGATATCCGTAAGCTGCATGAAAAGGAGAAGTCTGAAGGGAGGAATTGTACCGGGCATTATGGGCCAATTCAGCCAAAGGAAGGTAAGAAGTCCAGTTAGAATGATAATGATCCACATAATGTCTAAGATATGTTTCAAGACACTGGTTTACTCTTTCAGTCTGACCATTCGATTGTGGGTGGTGAGAAGTAGAGAGAGATATAGTAGTACCAAAATGTTTACAAAGTGACCTCCAAAATCGAGAAACGAATTGTACCCCTCTATCTGAAACAATATCTAGAGGAAATCCATGGATTCTTACAATATGTAGAATAAAAAGTTCAGAGAGTCTTTTGGCAGATGGTAATCCTGGCAAGGGTACAAAATGAGCCGTCTTAGTGAACCTGTCGACCACCACCCAGATAGTATTGTTCCCAGTGGACAAGGGAAGATCGGTAATAAAGTCCATGGATACATGAGTCCAAGGCTGGTGAGGTATAGGCAATGGTTGGAGTAATCCTGAAGGAAGTTGGCGTGGAGTTTTGTTCATGGCACATTGTGTGCATACTGAGACGTAATCCTTCACATCTTGAGAGAGTGTAGGCCACCAGACATGTTGTTTGAGGTTTCGAGTGGTAATACTGATGCCAGGATGTCCAGAAAGGGGACTATCATGAGCCCAAAATAAAATCTTGGAACGAAGGCGTTCAGGAACAAAGAGTAAACCATTGGGAGGTTTACAGGACAAAGGAAGATGCTCTTGAGCGGACTGTAATTCTTGTAACCAAGAAGTTGTTAACTGGGCAATGACTTCATGAGGTTGGAGAATGGTACCAGACTCAGGAACTGGGGTATCTTGAAATTGTCTGGAAAGTGCGTCTGCTTTAATATTTTTTGAACCAGGTATGTAAGACAAATTATAGTGAAACCGAGAGAAGAATAAGGACCAGCGTGCTTGCCTGGAATTTAGTCGTTTGGCTGTTTGGAGATACAGAAGGTTCTTATGATCAGTAAGTATAGTAAATGGCAAAGAAGTACCTTCCAGCCAATGTCTCCATTCATCCAATGCCATCTTGATGGCAAGCAACTCTTTATTCCCTACGTCATAGTTAAATTCGGAAGGAGTGAATTTTTTAGAGAAAAAAGCAACAGGATGAATCCTTCCAGTCTCTGGTATTCGTTGAGACAGAACCGCTCCAGCAGCAACAGAGGAAGCATCCACCTCCAGAATAAATTGAAACTCAGGATTTGGATGACGAAGGATAGGAGCTGAGGAAAAAGCTTCTTTGAGAGATTCAAAAGCTTCTATAGCCTCAGACGGCCATACTTTACAGTTTTGTCCTTTTCTTGTGAGAGAAGTAAGAGGAGAAGTAATAGTAGCAAAATTCTTGATGAACTTTCTGTAATAATTGGCGAAGCCTAGGAAACGTTGTAAAGCCTTCAAAGAATCAGGTCTAGGCCAATCCAAAATGGCAGAAAGTTTAGTAGGGTCCATTTCGAATCCAGATGCCGATATTACATAACCCAGAAAGGGTATGGATTTTTGATGGAAAGAACATTTCTCCAGTTTAGCAAACAGATGGAATTCTCTTAGACGTTGAAGTACTTTCTTGACGTGGTGCACATGATCTTGGTGGTTCTGAGAAAAAATTAAGATGTCGTCCAGGTATATGATAACAAAAATATTCAAAAAATCACGAAAGATCTCATTTACAAAATGCTGGAAAACCGCCGGAGCATTGCATAGCCCGAAGGGCATGACCAAATATTCATAATGCCCAAATCGAGTGTTAAAGGCAGTCTTCCACTCATCTCCTTTGCGTATACGGATCAAGTTGTATGCACCACGTAGGTCGAGTTTGGTGAAAATGGTGGCTCCCTGAAGATAAGTAAAAAGTTCAGGAATAAGGGGCAGAGGATAACTGTTCTTGATGGTAATCTGATTCAATCCACGATAATCAATACAGGGTCTTAATCCGCCATCCTTTTTTCCCACAAAAAAGAAACCAGCCCCTACAGGGGAAGAGGAGGGTCGAATAAATCCTCTAGCCAGATTGTCTTTTATATATTCTTCCAGAGCCATGTTTTCTGGTTTAGAAAGTGGATATGTCTTGCCTCGAGGATAGGCAGCCCCAGGAAGGAGGTCAATGGGACAATCAAAAGGGCGATGAGGAGGAAGACGTTCCGCTTCTTTTTTGGAGAAGACATCCACAAAGTCATGGTAATGCATAGGTAAGGATTCCGGAGTTTCAACTGTGAGAGCAATAGTGAGTGGTAACTTAGTAATCTTTTGAAGACATTTAGTCTGGCATGTAGATCCCCAGGAAGTGAGTTCACCGAAAGTCCAAGAAAAAATGGGATTGTGAATCTGGAGCCAGGGTAATCCCAAGATAATGGGAAATTGCGGAGTGGGAATGACATCGAAACAAATTGTCTCAGAATGAAGTATTCCTACGGTGAGGATTAAGGGTTGAGTAGAAAACTGAATGTATCCAGAACCCAAAGGATCTCCACTGACCGTAGAGACTGAAATGGAATACTCCTTCTTTAGTATGGGTATTGAATGAGTAGAAACAAATGTAGAGTCAATGAACACACCTCCAGCACCAGAATCAATTAGAGCTTGGGTATAGATCTTCTTATGTCCAATTAGAAGAGTTACTGGAACAAAGAGTTTCTTGTATAGGGAATGACCACTATTTTGGCTTAACTCAGTTCCCTGGACTAGAGTTAATCCCTGGCTTTTACTGGCCTAGTAGGACAATCCCTTAATAAATGTCCTTTAAGGCCACAGTACAGACATAAGCCAAGAGTCCGTCTTCTTAAGCGTTCAGTCTCAGTTAATTTTATACTTCCTACTTCCATGGGTTCAGCCTGATCAGTAGTAGGAGAGGCTGGAGTGACTGGATTAGAAAAACGAGGAGCTAAACGAAAAGGAGTTCGAGTGGAAGTCCTCTGTGTTCTATCCTTTTCTTGTTGGCGTTCACGAAACCTGGCGTCGAGACTGATACAGAGATTTATTAAGGCTTCTAAGGACTCTGGAAGTTCACGATACACCAATTCATCCTTGAGACGCTCAGAAAGTCCTTTACGGAAAGCGGCTCTGAGTGCTCCCTGATTCCAAGTGGTTTCAGAGGCAAGGGTGCGGAACTCAATTGCATATTGAGAGACTGGTTGATTTCCTTGACGTAAATCCAGGAGAGTTGCTTCAGCAGCGGATGACCTTCCAGGTTTATCGAATACGTTTGAGAATGTAGATAGAAATGTATCAACATCCAACAGTATAGGATCATTCTTTTCTAGCAAAGGTGACACCCAAGCCAAGGCTTTTCCTTTCATTAAGGAAATAAGAAACGTGATTCTAGAAGAGGCAGTAGCAAAGAGAGTAGGGCTATTTCGGAAATGAAGACGGCATTGATTCAAAAAGCCTCTACATTCTTCAGGATTCCCATCATATTTATCCGGAAGAGGAATCCTGGGACTTAGTTGTACCTGAGACTGATTGTTAGGAATCGGAGGAGGTAATGCCTCAATCGGATTTGGATTGGGATTAGGATTGGGAGGTGCGGGTAGCAACCAAATTTTGTAATAGAGCAGTAATTTGATCAAGTTTAGTGTCCAGAGACTGCAAGTGAGTGGCATGAGAACCCAAGAGCTGTCCCTGGTGAGCCACGGCCATAGATAATTCAGTGGGGTCCATTTTTATGGCCCGTTTGTAATGTCAGCCGCTCTGGAATCAATCCGGGATGTAACCCAACTGCTAGCGTGAATTGAAAGCACACGCTAGCACACTGAGAAATATCCAGGACGTGACCCACTCAGGAAGCAGATTAGAAGATAACAAAAATGAATATTGTTCCAGAATGCAGGAAAGCCACAAAGGTTAAAATGTCCCTTTAAGTAGTACAAAGAACAAAAAGGAAATGCTCTTACTTGAAGCTTCTGAAAAAGGTCCTCTTTAGCAGGCTTGTAAAACAAAGGAAAAGTTCTCTTTTGCAGCTTGTAAAAGTATAATGTCCCTTTAAGCAGGTTTATAACAAACAGAAAGGCAAAGTTCTCTTTTGCAGCTTGTAAAAGTAAATGTCCCTTTTAAGCAGGTGTATAACAAACAGAAAGGCAAAGTTCTCTTTTGCAGCTTGTAAAAGTAAATGTCCCTTTTAAGCAGGTGTATAACAAACAGAAAGGCAAAGTTCTCTTTTGCAGCTTGTAAAAGTAAATGTCCCTTTTAAGCAGGTGTATAACAAACAGAAAGGCAAAGTTCTCTTTTGCAGCTTGTAAAAGTAAATGTCCCTTTTAAGCAGGTGTATAACAAACAGAAAGGCAAAGTTCTCTTTTGCAGCTTGTAAAAGTAAAATGTCCCTTTAAGCAGGTCTTGTTTAACAAAGAATAGGTTTAAAGGTAAAGGCCAAAGCAAGGTCAGGCAGGCAGAAGTCGGCATCAAAATATCAGCAAAAGGTATAGGCAAAAGCAAGGTCAGGCAAGCAGAAGTCGGCATCCAAGTATCAGCAAAAGGGTAATAGCTACAGGCAAGGTCAGGCAGGCAGAAGTCAATGTCCAAATATCAGCAAGTAGGGATAAGGCAAAAGGCTTGGTCAGGCAGGCAGAAGTCGGTACACAGAAGAACAAAACTGATATGGTACTCACAATCCAGGGAAACAAACAAACGGGCCCAGATTCAGATCTCCCGCCGAGATTTAAAGGGCAGGAGCGTAACCGTCATCAGAGGGGTGAGAGAGAAAGCGTCATGTTGCTAAGCAACATGACGTCAGAGACACAGAGGAGTTCCGGGAGCCGCGGCGACACGGCGATGAACGGAAGCGCTCATGACAATAAGTAAGCTTTTCTTAGAAAAGATTCAATTTTCCTATCTAAAGGATCCTTAAATGAAGTACTATCTGCCATAGGAATAGTAGTACATTAGCAGGAGTAGAGACAGCCCCATAACCTTAGGGATTTTTGTCCCAAAAAACTCTAATCTGTCAGATGGCACAGGATATAATTTGCTTAAACGTCTAGAAGGAGTAAATAAATTACCCAAATTATTCCATTCCCTGGAATTACTTCAGAAATAGCATCAGGGAGATAAAACACTTCTGGAATAACTACAGGAGATTTAAAAACCTTATTTAAACGTTTACATTTAGTATCAAGAGGACCAGAATCCTCTATTTCTAATGCAAATAACACTTCTTTAAGTAAAGAACGAATAAATTCCATCTTGAACAAATACAAAGATTTATCAGCATCAACCTCTGAGACAGAAACCTCTGAACCAGAAGAACCATTATCAGTATCAGAATGATGATGTTCATTTAAAAATTCATCTGAAAAAAAGAGAAGTTTTAAAAGACTTTTATGTATACTAGAAGGAGAAATAACAGACATAGCCTTCTTAATGGATTTAAAAAATAAAATCTCTTATGTTATCAGGAACACTCTGAAATTAAGATGTTGACGGACAGCAACAGGTAATGTAACAGTACTAAAGGAAATTTTATCTGCATTAATAAGTTTGACATGACATGCAATACAAATAACAGCTGGAGAAAACAGATACCAAAAGTTTATAGCAGACTTAGCTTGGTAGCTCCAGCACTGTGCAGTGATTTTCCTGTAGTATCTTCTGACTCAGTTGCAACGTGGAACATCTTGCAATATGTAAAAGAAAAAAACAACATATAAAGCAAAATTGATCAAATTCCTTAAATGACAGTTTCAGGAATGGGAAAAAAATGCCAGTGAACAAGCTTCTAGCAACCAGAAGCAATAAATAATGAGACTTAAATAATGTGGAGACAAAAATGACGCCCATATTTTTTAGCGCCAAAAAAGACGCCCACATTATTTGGCGCCTAAATGCTTTTGGCGCCAAAAATGACGCCACATCCGGAACGCCGACATCTTTGACGCAAAATAACGTCAAAAAATGACGCAACTTCCGGCGACACGTATGACGCCGGAAACGGAAAAGAATTTTTGCGCCAAAAAAGTCCGCGCCAAGAATGACGCAATAAAATGAAGCATTTTCAGCCCCCCGCGAGCCTAACAGCCCACAGGGAAAAAAGTCAAATTTTTGAGGTAAGAAAAAATATGATAATTCAATGCATTTATCCCAAATATGAAACTGACTGTCTGGAAATAAGGAAAGTTGAACATTCTGAGTCAAGGCAAATAAATGTTTGAATACATATATTTAGAACTTTATAAATAAAGTGCCCAACCATAGCTTAGAGTGTCACAGAAAATAAGATTTACTTACCCCAGGACACTCATCTACATGTTTGTAGAAAGCCAAACCAGTACTGAAACGAGAATCAGTAGAGGAAATGGTAAATATAAGAGTATATCGTCGATCTGAAAAGGGAGGTAAGAGATGAATCTCTACGACCGAAAACAGAGAACCTTATGAAATAGACCCCGTAGAAGGAGATCACTGCATTCAATAGGCAATACTCTCTTCACATCCCTCTGACATTCACTGCACGCTGAGAGGAAAACCGGGCTCCAACTTGCTGCGGAGCGCATATCAACGTAGAATCTAGCACAAACTTACTTCACCACCTCCCTTGGAGGCAAAGTTTGTAAAAACTGATTTGTGGGTGTGGTGAGGGGTGTATTTATAGGCATTTTAAGGTTTGGGAAACTTTGCCCCTCCTGGTAGGAATGTATATCCCATACGTCACTAGCTCATGGACTCTTGTTAATTACATGAAAGAAAAGTATAGGGGGGTATGGGCAATAAAGGGATTTTCTATCTTTTCAAACAATACAAATTCTGTTTTAGACTATCCCTTTAAAAGGACTGTATACCCTAAAAAAAGCCAAAGTTAGACTATTACTGTGCTTTAACGCATTCCCCCTAGAAGTCAATGGAGAAAAAAGTGGGAAAACACCCCAATTTGGAGAGGGATTGAATCAACCATTAACGTCCTCTAAGTTAATGAGAGCGCCATACGCTTTTATAAAACCATTTACAGTATTAAACTCTTGAAAATAAGGAATTTTTGATGTTTAGAAGAGCTAAATTTGACATTAATATCCCTTTAAATTTGCAGCAATTTATATCAGGAAAAGCTCTTATGTAAAGTTATCAAGCATTGAAAGTAAACAGACTTGAGAATTCCTTTTAATCGGAATTAAAACAAATGTATTATTTGTTTTGGCTTTATTACATCTGGAGGAAGAACATTTTGAGTACAAAGTCGAATGTGTAAAGTTTCCGTATTAAATAACCTCTAAGGACATCTTTAATCTTATCTAAACTTAGAGAATTACACATGTAAATAATGTTATCGCTGACTCAGAAATAATATATGCTGTTTATTAGGATGTACCTATGGGGTTGGGATATATGGAACAATAAGAGGAGTTATAAATGGGCGGTTATATAGAGAAACCGGAAACATTCTAGTAGATGTTATAGCAATTGGAGGAGTTGAAAGGTGTGGTTACTCATCTTGGCACAAAAAGAATAATATGCAGGGGTTATATGGGCTAGTAGTGAGAGGGTATGGGGCCAATTTAACAAGCTGTCAATCGGCCCCAATGCAGCTGTTTCTGCGCGAGCCTTCAGGCTCACCGGAAACAGCAGTTAAGAAGCAGCGATCTTAAGACCGCTGCTCCTTAACTCGTAGCCTCCTTTGAGGCTTTGAACATCAATTCCCCCGATCGTATACGATCAGGTTGATTGACACCCCCTGCTAGCAGCCAATTGGCCGCAAATCTGTAGGGGGCAGCATTGCACAAGCTGTAAACCAGAACGGCTTGTGCAATGTTAAATGCCGACAGTATACTGTCGGCATTCAGTGATGTCTGTCGGACATGATCCGCTGAGTGGATCATTTTGGACAGACACTTGATAAATTGGCCCCCATGTGCAGACATAGGGGCATATTTATTAAGCTCCATACGGAGCTTGATGCCCCGTATTTCCGGTGAGCCTTCAGGCTCGCCGGAAACAGAAGTTATTAAGCAGTGGTCTAAAGGCCGCTGCTCCATAACCTGTCCACCTGCTCTGAGGCGGCGGACAGACATCGCCAGAAATCAACCCGATCGTATACAATCGGGTTGATTGACACCCCCTGCTAGCAGCTGATTGGCCACGAATCTGCAGGGGGCGGCATTGCACCAGCAGTTCACAAGAACTGCTTTTGCAATGATAAATGCCAAGAGCGCATATTGTCGGCATTTATCGATGTGCAATGGACATGTGCCGCAATATAAGATCAAGTCCGCTCGCACTATGATAATTAGGCCCCATAGTCCATAACGTTTGTAATTCCATAAAGTTGTTAAGAAAATGAAATATTAAAAGACCATTAAATACAGTTGAAATGCAGAATTTTCAATAAGTGCATAAAAAATAGGCAATGCAATTGCACTTACTCTCATTTTTAAATGAGCAGTAGATTTTTTTTGACAAATTTAAAAAATTTGTTCAATTGGCCAGCCCCCTTTATCATATGACAGCCATCAGCCAATCACAGACTCATATATGTATATACTGTGAACCAGACCTCACAAATATTCATATTTGAAAAGGGACAGTACCTAATTCTGAACTCTATCCCTCATGATACCGCCCACTATCCGCCCTTCCTGACACTGCCCCACCTACAAAATGGCAACAGCCCCCTCTACCTCCTGAATCCCTAATACCTAGCCACAAATGTTGGGAAGTATGTTTGAACAGTAGAAGCTGGTGCCTCAGAAAGTGGGAACATAAAAAGAAAGTTTTTTTAAAACTGCATGCTCTGTCTGAATCATGAAATTTTAAAGGGACAGTCAACTCTAAAAATGTTATTGTTTAAAAAAAATGGATAATTCCTACCCATTCCCCAGTTTTGCACAGCCAACATGGTTATATTAATATACTTTTTACCTCTGTGATTACCTTGTAGCTAAGCCTTTTCTGACAGCCCCTTGATCACATGGCTATTTATTTATTATCTTTTGACTTGCATTTTAGCCAGTTAGTGCTGTGTCCTGCACAACTCCACGAGAGAGAGCACAATGTTATCTATTTATGAACTAGCAGTTTTCTGTTGTGAAAAGCAAATAAAAAAGCACGTGACAAGAGGCTGTCTGTAGTGGCTTAGAAACAGGCAGAAATGTAGAGGTTTAAATGTTATAAAGTATATTACTATAACAATGTTGGTTGTGCAAAGCTGGGGAATGAGTAGTAAAGGCGTTATCTATCTTTTTAAACAATAACTATTCTGGTGTAGCCTGTCCCTTTAATTTTGTCTTTAATGTCCCTTTAAGAGTGCATGAAGTACTGGTAGGGGACATAATCTACTACTACCTATTTCTACCTTTATATATTTTTAACAATCCCTCTTCTACCTCCTTTCAAGGGACATTAAATTAAACTTTTTTGATTCAGACTCAGCAAGTAATTTTAAAGGAACATAAAACCCAATTTTTTTCTTTCACGATTCAGATAGAGCATGATATTTTTAATAGCTTTCCAATTTACTTCTATTATCTAATTTGTTTTATTCTCTTGGAATCCTTAAAAGGCATACCTATGTATGCTCAGGAGGTGCTTTTTGGTAGCTGCACATATATGCCTAATTTTATTGGCTCACCAGTTGAGCAGTTTCTTCAACAAAGGATACTAAGAGAATTAAGCAAATTAGTTAATAGTAGTAAATTGGAAGGTTGTTTAAAATGTTATGTTCTATCTGAATCGTGAAAAATCAAGAAGAAATGAGGGTTTCATGTCCAATTAAGAGACTTTTCAATTTACTTTGGTTTTCAGATTTAATTTGTTCTCTTGGTTCAGTTAGATCTCCCTGTGAAATAGAGATCAAGTTAAAAATCATTGAGCATCATTTCCCCTATGTTTCCCACAGTTTCATTAGTGGGAGTTCCTTCCATTTAAATCCATATTTATTAAAGGTGCACGATTTGTGTAATCCTGCACATGACACAATATGGCACTGAATATGCAATGCTGTGAACTATCGCCTAGATTACGAGTTTTGCGGTAAGGTAAAAAAGCAGCGTTAACAGGTCCTAATGCTGCTTTTTTACGCCTGCTGCTATTACGAGTCTTGCAGGTATAGGTGCACCACACACTTTTTTCGGCCTTACCTTAAACCTACTTACGTAAATTTCGTAAAAGCCTTTTTTCTATGGGACTTCCATAGCGCTGGTATTACGAGTTTGTCCTGGGAGGCCAAAAAGCAAGCGGTACAGCGTCTACCAAAAAAATTCCTAATGCATTTTAAAGTCAGTAGTTATGAGTTTTACACTACAACGCTGTAGCATAAAACTCATAAATAAAGTGCTACAAAGTACACTAACACCCATAAACTACCTATTAACCCCTAAACTGAGGCCCTCCCGCATCGCAAACACTATAATAAAAATTTTAACCCTTAATCTGCCGCTCCGGACATCGCCACCACTATAATAAACATATTAACCCCTAAACCGCCGCACTCCCGCCTTGCAAACACTAGTTAAATATTATTAACCCCTAATCTGCTGCACCAAACATCGCCGCCACCTACCTACATTTATTAACCCCTAATCTGCCGTCCCCAACGTCGCTGCCACTATTCTAAATTTATTAACCCTTTAAACCTAAGTCTAACCCTAACACCCCCTAACTTAAATATAATTTAAATAAATCTAAATAAAATTAATATCATTAACTAAATTATTCCTATTTAAAACTAAATACTTACCTGTAAAATAAACCCTAAGCTAGCTACAATATAACTAATAGTTACATTGTAGCTAGCTTAGGGCTTATTTTTATTTTACAGGCAAGTTTGTATTTATTTTAACTAGGTAGAATAGTTATTAAATAGTTATTAACTATTTAATAACTACCTAGCTAAAATAAATACAAATTGACCTGTAAAATAAAATCTAACCTAAGTTACACTAACACCTAACACTACACTACAATTAAATAACTTACCTAAATTAAATACAATTAAATAAATTAAATACAATTAGCTAAATTACAAAAAACAAACAAGCACTAAATTACAGAAAATAAAAACAAATTACAAGATATTTAAACTAATTACACCTAATCTAAGAGCCCTATAAAAATAAAAAAGCCCCCCCCCCAAAATAAAAAAAAAACCCTAGCCTAAACTAAACTATCAATAGCCCTTAAAAGGGCCTTTTGCAGGGCATTGCCCCAAAGAAATCAGCTCTTTTACCTGTAAATAAAAAATACAAATACCCCCAACAGTAAAACCCACCACCCACACAACCAACCCCCCAAATAAAACCCTAACTAAAAAAAGCTAAGCTCCCCATGGCCCTGAAAAGGGCATTTGGATGGGCATTGCCCTTAAAAGGGCATTTAGCTCTATTGCTGCCCAAAGCCCTAACCTAAAAATAAAACCCACCCAATACACCCTTAAAAAAATCCTATCACTAACCCCTGAAGATTCACTTACCAGGAGAAGTCTTCATCCAAGCGGCAAGATGTCCTCAACGAAGCCGGCAGAAGTAGTCCTCCAGACGGGCAGAAGTGGTCCTCCAGACGGGCAGAAGTCTTCATCCAGACGGCATCTTCTATCTTCATCCTTCCGACGCGGAGCGGCTCCATCTTCAAGACATCCGGCATGGAGCATCCTCTTCAATCGACGGCTTCTTCTGAATGAATGTTTCTTTATGTGACGTCATCCAAGATGGCGTCCCTTAGATTCCGATTGGCTGATAGAATTCTGTTCCAATCAGCCAATAGAATGCAAGTTCAATCCTATTGGCTGATTGCATCAGCCAATAGGATTTTTTCTACCTTAATTCCGATTGGCTGATAGAATTCTATCAGCCAATCGGAATCTAAGGGACGCCATCTTGGATGACGTCACTTAAAGGTACATTCATTCAGAAGAAGCCGTCGATTGAAGAGAATGCTCCGCGCCAGATGTCTTGAAGATGGAGCCGCTCCGCGTCGGATGAAGATAGAAGATGCCGCCTGGATGAAGACTTCAGCCCGTCTGGAGGACCACTTCTTCCAGTGTGGGGGACCACTTCTGCCGGCTTCGTTGAAGACATCTTGCCGCTTGGATGAAGACTTCTCCCGGTAAGTGAATCTTCGGGGGTTAGTGTTAGGATTTTTTTAAGGGTGTATTGGGTGGGTTTTATTTTTAGGTTAGGGCTTTGGGCAGCATAGAGCCAAATGCCCTTTTAAGGGCAATGCCCATCTAAATGCCCTTTTCAGGGCAATGGGGTGCTTAGGTTTTTTTAGTTAGGGTTTTATTTGGGGGTTGGTTGTGTGGGTGGTGGGTTTTACTGTTGGGGGGTATTTGTATTTTTTATTTACAAGAGCTGATTTATTTGGGGAAATGAACCACAAAAGGCCCTTTTAAGGGCTATTGATAGTTTAGTTTATGCTAGGGTTTTTTTTTATTTTGGGGGGGCTTTTTATTTTGATAGGGCTCTTAGATTAGGTGTAATTAGTTTAAATATCTTGTAATTTGATTTTTATTTTCTGTAATTTAGTGTTTGTTTATTTTGTAATTTAGCTAATTGCATTTAATTTATTTAATTGTATTTAATTTAGGTAAGCTATTTAATTGTAGTGTAGTGTTAGGTGTTAGTGTAACTTAGGTTAGGTTTTAGTTTACAGGTCAATTTGTATTTATTTTAGCTAGATAGTTATTAAATAGTTAATAACTATTTAGTAACTATTCTACCTAGTTAAAATAAATACAAACTTGCCTGTAAAATAAAAATAAACCCTAAGCTAGCTATAATGTAACTATTAGTAATATTGTAGCTAGCTTAGGGTTTATTTTATAGGTAAGTATTCAGTTTTAAATAGGAATTATTTAGTTAATGATAGGAATTTTATTTAGATTTCTTTAAATTATATTTAAGTTAGGGGGTGTTAGGGTTAGACTTAGGTTTAGGGTTTAATAAATTTAGAATAGTAGCAGTAATGTTGTGGGCAGCAAATTAGGGGTTAATAAATGTAGGTAGGTTGCGGAGATGTTAGAGGCAGCAGATTAGGGGTTAATAAATATAATGTAGGTGTCGGCGATGTTGGGGGCAGCAGATTAGGGGTTAATAAATATAATGTAGGTAGGGGCAATGTCCGGAGCAGCAGATTAGGGGTTAATAAATATAATGCAGGTGTCGGCAATGTCGGGGGCGGCAGATTAGGGGTTAATAAGTGTAAGGTTAGGGGTGTTTAGACTCGGGGTTCATGTTAATGTGTTAGGTGTAAACATAACTTTAGTTTCCCCATAGGAATCAATGGGGCTGCGTTACTGAGTTTTACTCTGCTTTTTTGCAGGTGTTAGACTTTTTCTCAGCCGGCTCTCCCCATTGATGTCTATGGGGAAATCGTACACGAGCATGTACAACCAGCTCACCGCTGACTTAAGCAGCGCTTGTATTGGAGTGCGGTATGGAGCACAATTTTGCTCTACGCTCACTTCTTGCCTGTTAACGGCGGGTTTGTAAATTCCTGTAATACCAGCACAGTAAGTAAGTGAGCGGTGAGAAAAAACTGCACATTAGCACCGCACCCCTCATAACGCAAGACTTGTAATCTAGCCGATAGTTTCTTACTTTATACAATTGGTAGAATTACATTTGAATGGGGGTTTGTGTCTGGGGTGGAGGGAGCAAGAGGAGGCAAATACCTTACAAAATAATTTTTTTCTCCTTTTTACCCACTTTAGTTATTTTTTTGATGCCAGTGAAATATAATTAAATGATGAGTAAAACAAGCAACACTTTGATGCTGCACTTGTTGCCACTGATATTATGTTTAGGACATGGGGATTTGTTGCATCCTTCATACACACCCCTAATAGAAGCTGATGATTGGATGCTGATTAGGAGAGAAATTATCAGTGAAAAGATGTTTATTAAAGGGACATAATACTCATATGCTAAATCACTTGAAACTGATGCAGTATAACTGTAAAAAGCTGACAGGAAAATATCACCTGAGCATCTCTATGTAAAAAAGGAAGATATTTTACCTCACAATCTCCTCAGCTCAGCAGAGTAAGTTCTGTGTAAAAAGTTATACTCAGCTGCTCCCAGCTGCAGGTAAAAAAAAAAAAAAAAATGAAGAAAGGTGAAATAATATGAGCGTTCACGAGGCTCATCCTTTCAGCTGTCCCAGGACAGACACACTAAAATGCTGCTTAGAAATCCTTTACAATGGGAGGTGGCTACTGAGGAACTTTTGAGGTAAAATATCTTTCTTTTTTACATAGAGATGTTCAGGAGATATTTTCTAGTCAGCTTTTTACAGCTATGCTGCATCACTTTCAAGTGTTTAAACATTTGGGTATTATGGCCCTTTAAAAGTTTGCACCTGACTCAGAGGCGGTCTAGTCCTGGACGTTTATATCTGCCACAATTAATTACAAATTCTTTGCATTCCGTGCTATAGCTGTGGAACATGCTAATATGACTCTCAATGGCTTCTACCCATTCCCTTGCACTTTTCCGTAGTGTGTACATTCACTTATCTTTCCCTTCTGGTGCCCTGTATAGGTATGTCTCTGCAGAGGAAAGTGATCCTGGTCTGTACTGACTGCTCCTATGGAGCTGCTTTAGCATATGAATGCGCTAAATTATGCAAAGATCACTAAAAAAATAACATGCACCTCACCCAGCCATGGTAACCCTGCCAACCAGCTTTCAATGGTTCCATAGAGGAGCTGGAAATTACAAATGTTCTTATAATACTTAAATGCGTTAGGTATCTGCAGGGATTGGCAACCACCTGTCTGCACATACTAGAAGGGATCCTTCCTACTCTCTGCAGTGTTCCAACAGACCAGAAATGTCTCAGTCTATTAAGAAAAAGTACAATTCCAGAAATGTTCCAAAACTCACAGTAGGTTGACCATTTTCAGGAAAATTCAGATGAAAATACACCATCCTCTGTACTTTCAGCTTCCGAACATACATCTGTTAAAGCTGCCAATGTCTTGACACCTTGTCATATATGATGAATATTTTTACTGTCAGTCTAGATGCACATTACAACCGTCTAACTCATGTGATTTAAGTACCAGCAGCTGAACGTCAGAGTAACATTGCCTCCATAGGAGAGAACAGAGGCATTAGAGAGAAAACAGGAGGACTTATTCACAGACCATTCCAATCTCCTTAAGATCTCTCAAAATCTGGCAAAGCATGTATTAAAATTTGAAATTAAACTGGAGGACCTGGAAGACAGATACAACGCACATATTATTGGGGTATCTCAGAGGAAGCGTTCTTTGTGAAACGCGCGTCAGGGGTCCGACAGGAGTAGCTTTGTCTCTCCTTGTTGCTTATTTTAACTGCTTACCATGGTTAAATATTAGCTAGCCGTTACACCATTATTATTCATTTCACCCTTACAGTTACTTTCTAAGTATAATTATAAGCTTAATTTAGCCCTCAGATTGTAAGGGCTTAGTTTATTTAACCCCATTTTTAACTGTTGGCGGATAATCATTACTCAGGAGTATTTTTGCGGTAAATTTATATTTAAGATTAACCTGGTTCAAATGTTTTTAAAATTTAGCTTAAGCTATTGTATGATTGATTATTCCTGACTGAGATTTTCTAATAAAGATTACAATGTGTGAATGAAATAAAACCTCAATGGAATAATATTTTTCTACTGATCCTAATCAGTTCTTGCTGAGTTAACAGATATTTCATATCGTGGAGCTAATCCTTTTACACTCAATTTTAAACTTTTTTACAATTAGTTTAGCTAGTTGTTATGTTATGTTTGTTTAGTCTCCATAACAGGTAATAATTCTAGTGGTACTTGTGACAGACCCTTCTGTCAGGACTGAAAGAGTTAACTGTGTTTAGCTTTAAGAATCTAATTTCTAAAGACAGGTTTTCTGGCCTCAGCTATTGTGTGCTATAATTACATTTAAGTAATAAACAGGCCATTGTTTAATCACCCTCAGAGAACAGACGCTAGGTGATAAGACAAGCCAAATGTGTTTAAGTTGTTATCTGCCTAAGTAAAGTATTTAAGTAATATAATTCTATTGTATCATGTCAAGGGCGCTTGGTACACAGTTGGTACCGTAACATTGGTGGCAAGCGACGGGAGAATCCTTATCGCCCAGAAGAGCAACTACACAAGCCAGTAACCTCAGGAAGAGGGGGATTATTACAATACTGACTAAGATGGAAAGAGTACCAGGGACAGAAGGAACCAATGGGCCCAGTATAGCAGACAGAACCCCCGCAGAAGCAAGCTTTGATCGGGCGGTTAAAATAAGACTGGCACATTATGGCCCCAACCCATCTGCGGAAATTATCGACCGGGTCATAGCAGCTGTGGAAGCCAACCTACTTCGCCAAAGCAGCGCTGCAGCAAACCCAGTGGAAAAGAGAAAAGTAAATTTTGCAGCTTTTAAAAACTTCCTGGAAACAGAAGGAGAGATTGATGGGTACCTTGCGGATTTTGAGAGGCAATGTGCACTACACAAGGTACCCGCAGAGGACTGGGTCATGATATTATCCGGAAAATTATCCGGCCGGGCCAGTGAGGCTTTTCGGGCCATTCCAGATGAGGAAGTCGGGGATTATAATACTGTAAAAGAGGCTCTGCTCTCCAGGTATGCGGTTACACCGGAGGCATACCGGAGGCGGTTCAGAGACACTGTTAAATTGGCTGGTGATTCCTACCTTGAGTGGGCATGTAAGGTGCACCGCACAGCAGCTCACTGGATAGCGGGGTGCCAAGCCGTATCTGGGGAAGAGGTGCTGCAGCTATTCCTGTTGGAACATTGCTTCGACAAGTTACCCGCAGGAGTTCGAGAGTGGGTTCGGGACCGTAAACCCTCCACCCTGCATGAAGCGGCTCGCTTGGCAGATGAGTATACGGATGCCCGCAAACTGGACACTGCTACCACTAAGCCCCCTGCCAGAGTGGAGTACAGACCCCCAGTCACCCCAGCACCTGCCAGTTACCAACCCCCAGCACACCGCTATACCACACGGTCTCGGGCCACGAACTACCCTCAGAGAGCCTGGTTCAATTCGCGGGGCTACTCACAACCTATTCGGTGCTTTGGATGTAAGCAACTAGGGCACAAAAGACCAGAGTGTCCCCTAAACGCAGCGAACCAAGCACAGTCCTGGAGAAGACCCGCTAGCGGAATCCCACGTAATCCTCAGCCTGCGGCCCGCTATGTAGAGGCGCAAGAATGCTGGGGCATCCTACATGAGGCAGACCTTGTGCAAGCTGCCCACCGGAATAACCGGCAACTGGTTAAAGTGAATGGGAAGGAGGTCAGTGGTCTACGGGATACTGGTGCTACCATGACCTTGCTTCGAAAGAACTTGGTGTCTGAGAAACAGCACACAGGAGACACTGTGGCTGTGAGGGTAGCAGGGGGCACTGTGTTCCGCCTACCTGTTGCCAGGGTGCATTTGGATTGGGGAGGGGGCGCTAGACCTGTGAATGTGGGGGTCATGAAGGATTTACCAGCTGATGTTCTCCTTGGAAATACCTTGGTCCCCCTTGTTTCTGCCTATGCTCCCATGGGTCCCGCTGATGTTAACCCTGTGACTACCCGTGCTCAGATCCGTGCAGCAGAGACTGACCCCCCTGCTGCTAAGCCCCAGGACGCTGAGCTCAGTAAATCTCTATCCGCTATTGATATGTGGGAGTCACGTTACAATGCGCTGATGAAGGAGAAGAGTCACGTAGAGGATAAAATGGTCACGTTAAATAATCATGTAACAGTGCTAGCGGGAGAGAAGAGGAGTGCAGAGGAAAAAGCACGTTTAGAACAGGAATCTCTGCTAGACAAGCTGCACCGACAGACTGCAGAAAACACCAGCTTGAGAGTGGAACATGAAACATTAAGGACAAACTTAGTGACACTGGAGGAGAAGCTGACGCTGGCTCATAGGGATGTGCAGCAACTCAAGGGCACCCTATGTCAGTATGAAGGGATTGTGGATACCTATAAAGAGCAGGTACAAAAACCACGTAAAGAAGCCGATGATATTTTGAAGGACTGTTTAGCCCTAGTCGGGGCACTGAAGAGGTTGAACCCTTATTTATACAGACAGGGATTCTCTCTCATAACGGGAATACAGATGGATTGTCCCAGCAAACTGACATGCCTACCACCTCCTAGTCCGGTCATCCCCAGGTTGACCCGCAAAAGGGTCAAGCCGGGTCTGCCGGAGTGTTCCACAAGGGGGGAGCTATGTGACAGACCCTTCTGTCAGGACTGAAAGAGTTAACTGTGTTTAGCTTTAAGAATCTAATTTCTAAAGACAGGTTTTCTGGCCTCAGCTATTGTGTGCTATAATTACATTTAAGTAATAAACAGGCCATTGTTTAATCACCCTCAGAGAACAGACGCTAGGTGATAAGACAAGCCAAATGTGTTTAAGTTGTTATCTGCCTAAGTAAAGTATTTAAGTAATATAATTCTATTGTATCATGTCAAGGGCGCTTCTCCCTTTTATCTAATGTACAACATTCTTTCAACCCCCATCTGAGGGGGGGGTCAAAAACCTGTATAAATCTGTGTGCTGCCTTTTAATAAATGTCATTCTGTTTTAAACCTGAAACTGGCTGGGTTGTGAATTGCTGATTGTCCATGCAGGACATTGTTCATCTGGGGTTAACCCTTGGTACACAGTTGGTACCGTAACAGTACTCTAAAGTTACAAATTTATTATACAAGTATAGTTATACTCAGAAATTACCTGATACTATAAAACTCTGCTTCCCCCAATCCCCTTGTATCTTATAATTTATTTATTTATATTTGAATACTGGTATCCCCTCTGTTAGATAGCATCAAATTATTGTACTGTATTGTATGGTCACAAGGTGAGCAGGGCTTGTAAATATTGTGACATTGGTTACAAATGTATGAATAATTATAGAGAGGTCTAAACTACATTACTGGGATTTCCCTTTAATCAATGATTCTATTCTAATAGCAACGTTTCTTTTTATTCACGTTTCTGTGTTATAGGTTTTTTGGGGAATTTGATTTTTTGAGGTTTGGAAGTACAATAATAGACATTTTACACTACAGTAGAAAAAGGCAAATGCATAAACAAGACATAATGGTGTTCAACATCACAAACAATGGAATATAACATGTTTGTAAAGTAACATAGTACATCAAATAGAAAACTCTACTTTTTAAACTTTATTGTCCTCTGCCAGTTTAGGAGGCCACTCTTAGACCTAGACAGGTGCAATTGAGGATATCACATTAATTGAACAATATATAACTCAGTTAATCATAGGGAATGTGGTTGAAGTCAGGGCCTGTGCTATGATTTTTGGCTACACAGGCAAAGACACATTTTCTATGTACCCTGCCATTACTGCTTATTAAGAAAATGTTTTAGTTGGGGTTTTTAAGCAGCTATAGATGTCTATTTTATCTATAATGGTGGAGAAAATAAAGTTACATTATCACACTAAATAGTACCAAAGTGGTGACTCTGCACAACATATCAAATCAGTGGTGGCTCTACAAAATATATTAAACAGTGGTGATAATATATAAAACACTCGGACCTGGAGGCAGGACTTTTTCCACATTATACCTAGACTGATACTAGCATGTCTAACAGGAAAATTGATTGTCTACCTGCATACACCACTTGGCAAAATGTAAGTCTTCACAAGAGGGCTGTTGTTCAATCCTGCCCTCTGCTCTTGGGCAGCTAATTGCATGAGATTGCTTTTTAAAATGATGGTTGCACACTCACTCCTGCAAGCCTGCACTGCAAGTTCTTAGATGCTGCCAATGCATCTTGAAAACTTTTTCCTTAAGTAAACATTTTTAAAGCCCTATAATTGATCACATGCAGCGGAGCACTGGCAAGTTTTAACCTTGGGACCAGTACAGCTCACACTAATTTTGGACAAGTGTCACTGTAAATATTTATGAAATCAGACTATGTGCAGGAGAAGATAGTGCACTGGTATCTTGCAGTATATCAAAAGCTGAAGGATTGTCGGTGCTCCTACAAGTGCCCATCAAACCCCAGTAATACCCATTAAGCTGTGGTGGAGTCCCATGGCTGTCACAGGATTCACCAACTTTTATGAAGCCTGGTAAACTTTGCAAAGACAGCAGGGGCTGTGCAGTGAGATATTTCAGCCAGATGTTTCCAGCTGTTCTGGCTTACCTGCACTCTATGCCTCCCTATTATTCAGAGGAGTCTCCTCTTACACTTGCTATTATAATGCAGCAAATCCCCCCCCCCCCCTTTGCAGGTGCACCCTAAAACAATCTCCTAGTCTGCCTACATTGTAGCACCAGCTCTGGCTAAAGTAACAGCATAGTATACCTATGAGCATCTATTAAAAATAGGTTATATATAGATGGGGGAGTGTTTGAAACATTATTTATCTTAAATAAATGTTATAGATATTGGATACACTAGTTACTGTATATCTCAGATAGTAACAATGATTGAATGACTAAAGTAAATTTGATCCTTTTCTAAGCCTTAAAAATGCATCAAATACTATAAATGCTACCATAATCTTTGGATTAAGTCCTTCATCATAATTACTTTTTTCCCCCTTCACAGCGGCAGGTACATTTACTTACATATAGTAGTAGTAGATGGCGCTGGTCTATTGAGTGATTTTCTCTAGTAAGTGAAGAGAAAAAAGGCTTGATGCATATATTGAAGCCAATTAATATGGGTGCAGTATACTCACTCCATAAGACGAATCTTTACAGCTGAAAGGGAGTGTAGCGTCAGATGGCAAGAGTCCACAGGTTCCTGGAGTCAAATACTGAATTTTCAGGTTTATCCAAAAGTGGACTATAAATGAATAGAGACCCAAATGACAAAAGTATCCAGTGTGTAATTGAAAAAAATGTAGTAACTTACTCCATAAATAAGGAGATTCCAGCTCAGCACAGCAAAACAAGATCTTGACAATCTTTCAACAAAGGATAAAAGGTTGCTAAAGCAAATTAAACCTTTTATCCTTTGTTGAAAGATTGTCAAGATCTTGTTTTGCTGTGCTGAGCTGGAATCTCCTTATTTATGGAGTAAGTTACTACATTTTTTTCAATTACACACTGGATACTTTTGTCATTTGGGTCTCTATTCATTTATAGTCCACTTTTGGATAAACCTGAAAATTCAGTATTTGACTCCAGGAACCTGTGGACTCTTGCCATCTGACGCTACGTTCCTTTCAGCTGTAAAGATTCATCTTATGGAGTGAGTATACTGCACCCAAATTGGCTTCAATATATGCATCAAGCCTTTTTTCTCTTCACTTACTAGAGAAAATCACTCAATAGACGAGCGCCATCTACTACTACTATCTATCTATACACAGTCACAAGGGAGAGACTGCAAGAAGGCTGCGGTCTGACCTAAAGGAGAGTATCAGTTCTTAGTTCATTTGTACAGAATATTGTGTGTTTTTTCCATCTTGCACCTCTGTATATTATTTTCCTTTTTGTATTACATTTACTTACAGCCTTAGGTTGAGCAGAGCTCAATACAGAAACATAGTTGCCTCTTGACTCGAGAGTGCTTATTTGGGGAAAAAAAGCAGATTAACAAACTCAGAGGTAAGTAATGTGAGTTGTATCAGTAGTTACACAAAATATCAGTGAAATTAAGAGGGACCTAGAGAGCTCTGAGATCTCAATAGTTTTATTGCCAGTGCAAAAGTTGAATAATCTCAAATAATCTACAGTCAGTGTATAATATCAGTTTATAATAATAACTAGAGTTAACATTAACATTAGTTTACAAAATGTAAAATATGTGTAACACGCTTTGGGTTGTGCGTTTTAGTTTTAACGTTGTGTAGAGTTACCGCACATGAAGAATTAGTTATCTTAAGGCACGTTATTGAATTATTAAGTATTAAAAATATATATTCTAGGAATTATTTAATTTTTTTTACAGTATCTAAAATAATGTAAAGCACGAAACCTGAAGTGTGTTACACATATTTTACATTCCTATGTTCTTCACATAAAAAAAAATATGATTGGGGGGGCGTGTCTTAACAGCGATCGGGACCGGTCGCAATCTTCTTGAGCTCCGCCAGAATCTCCACTTAACCACTGGTAATAGGGGAAATTTTACAGCGTACTCATACTCCCTGTTCATCAAAGTGACACCTCATAAAGTGGGACATTTTATAATCTAACTCACACTGTATTCTTGAATCCGGAGACCGGGAAAAGACAAAGAGGCCTAGGGCGACGGCCCACAGTAGACAGCGCTACCCCCCCCCCTCGGCGCGCCAAGGGTTTCTGCCACCTCTTAACATCCTATCTACCCGACACAGAACCCATCTATCCTTTACCCCAGCAAGGAGGAACGCAAAGAGAAAGAAATACACAGCATACGTGCACAAAATCCTAGCTAAATCAGGATCAAAATGGCCGCTGCCTTAGAAATAGAAATTCAAGAAGATATAAACAGCCACATGGCCAAATTTGAAGAAATATGCCAAAATCTTATGGATAGAGCTCCGTTCGATTTCTTGTTTAACTGTTGCTTTGCTAATGCTGAACTATCTGAAACCGCTGACAAAAGCTTGGTTCTTAACAAATCTGCCACAGAGTCTAAGCGTCAGCAAGCGGCTCTGAAAGAAAGGGCACCAGCGTAGATGTTGCACAGCCCCTTGGAGGAATCCCCAGCAAGAAGGCGCACCTTAAACATCATAACTACTAATAAAGGGACTACCAGTACCATGAACAAGCTCCATCAAGCGGTGGATCATATGTTGTTAAGAGAGACCTTGCGGGGGTTGGTGGGAGGCCCCTGGGAGGCTGCAAGTGGAAAACAGATATACTCCCGATCTACCAGTAATAACTAAATCGGCTCCACTAAGGAAAACAGTCTCTACCTTGAAGATAGTAATAGCTTGAACGGCGAAGCATGAACGCTAGATACATCTACAGGAACGGTATATACAACTGACAAGAGACTTCACATGCAAGTGAAACTTCCTGGCTATACGTTAAAAGGAAACCTGTGCACCTATAGTAAGACTCCATCCATAATGTACACTAAAGCCTGGGGTTGACAAAAAGATAACGCCCAACGTTCTTCAGACCTGGAGACAAACTGGCTCAGTAATATAATGATATTTTGCAAAATTAACATCTTTGCTTGTTTGTTTACCTCCCGTTGCACGTGTGTATAGCTTTTTATTTACTTTATTAAGCTTTTATGAATATACCGCAGTTAAATTAAGCTTAAGGGTTTACCAGATTGTACAGCGTCCTTAAAACATATAGCCCTGAGCCGACTGGGCCTGTCATCACGCAATCTAAGTCACCATCAGCGCAGACTTTAACACCTATGCAATATGATCACTTAGTGTATGTGTCCAGATTATCATTAGACCTTTCCTCGCGGCTTGCGGCCGGAGCCGAGGGAGGAAAAAAAAAGAAAAATCTCCCTAGTATTGGAACATTCACCTGCTCATAATTGATAAGCTCATTCTGCACACTAAGGGGGTTAAACCCCCTACAAAACGCCCCATGATAAATATCTTCTTCCTTATATAACTCATTATACTGTGCAACTGTACTCCCCTATATTTAATTTCCAATACTCACAGCAAACGTTCCTTCCTCATAAATAAAAATAGTCGGTACAAGAAGCTGTTTACATTTCACTTAACTAAATATTAGGATGCTCGGTCTTGGCCTTTATTTACAAATGAATTATCAACTGGTTTATGCAGTTCTGTTAATGTTTCTATTTTACATTTACAACTCCCCTATTCCTACTGTTTCTCATGCAACCAAGGACCCAAGAGTGGCCCAAATCACTTTTATAGGGGGTAAAAAGAGGATTGTAGTCAAAGATATATGCTTTCCTTATTTTTATACAATGACTAACTTATTGCTGAACAGATTTTCTTTTATGTTTATAACATGTCTATTGTATTCTACTCCTCAATAAAAACTTATTTAAAAAAAAATATATGATTTTTATTGTTAAATATATTTATATATATATATATATATATATATATATATATATATATATATATATATATATATGTGTGACAATGTTTATGTAAAATATATATATACCTATATATCTATAGGAATAGACATACAGGTATAGGGATATACAGATATTTATAGAAATATGTATTTACAATACAAATTACGTTTTTCTGGATGTGAAACATACATTGAAATGTTAAATATGTACAGTAAATAAACAGTAGAACACATCTCATCCTTACATACAAAGCTCTACCTATCCTCTCTAATCAACAAGTATACTCCAGCCCGCCCACTAAGATCCAACAATGACCTGCTCCTTGTATCCTCGACTATCACCTCTTCCCATGCTAGACTGCAGGACTTCTGTCATGCAGAACCTACCCTCTGGAATACTCTCCCTCGTGCTGTCAGGCTTTGCCCTAATTTGTCTTCCTTTAAATGCTCTCTGAAGACTTTTTTGTTCATAGAAGCCTACCACCCAACTCAATATTAAATTAATGTCACTTCCCTCATCTAACTCTGCATTAACATCTTTCTCAATCTTGCAGTCCTCACCTCCTGTTTCTCAACCTCCTACCCTTCTAGATTGTAAGTTCCCACGGGAATAGGGCCCTCATTTCCTCCTGTTTGTGTTTGTAAATTGTGTCCTGTCTCTTACAAGTTTTATATTATTGTTTTATTTAAATGAAGTGTACCCATGGACAGTGCTGCGGAATATGATGGCGCTTCATAAATAAAGTATAATAATAATAATAATTATTATTATTATTAAATATTAATATTAAAGGAAATATGATTATTCATGTTTTCAGGTATTTGACTGCAACAGACTGCAAAGCAGCGGAGGAGGGGGAAAGGAAGGAGAGAGGGAGCAAGAGCACAGCACAGAGCAGACTTTCATATTCACCCACCCCCTTCTTTCCATCAGGCAGTTGGGCTTTCTCAGCTTGTACTTACAGGCACTGCTCCCTAAATAACCAAGCACTGTACCAGGGAAATTGGGACAGTTGTAGCCATCTAGGGCTGACTTTGGCCTAGTTTCCACTGAGGTAGTAAAGTTTGGAAACTGGTGGTTACATAAAGAATCTTTATAGACTTTAATGGAGATAATAAAAATTGTCACCAGTTTCCACAATTTACCACCTCAATGGAAACTAGGTCTTTGTCGGCTGCATCTACTCAGTGCTTCTCAACATCGAAATGAGCCACAATATACTAGACAGTGCAAGAGGAACTTGAGACACCAGCCTTTCACCCCTCCCCCAATGGCATCCCTGGGTACTGCTGCTGCACACGGGGGTGATTGGGGTGTGTCCAGGTGCACGCCTATGCACACAGCACAAAGAAAGATGATCACCAACAGTCCCATACCCACAGTTTATAATATTAAAAAGTTTAAACAGTTTTAATAAAAAAAAAATATAAAAATTCTCAAGAAAATTAATCTCTCCCCCCACACTTACAGTAAAATAAGTCACACAGCCAAACACGCTCCCATATACAAATAACCATTTGTTATTAAATGCACAGCCATGACCTCTGCTACTCTTACGCACTATGCCAGGCACTTAGCCTTACACTGACTTTTTGTGATTTTTTACTGAAGCTTGCACACTTTTTCTAACTGATTGAGATGGCTTCAAATTAATAAAAAAAATGGCTTATTTATCATGTTTACCCCTGCAAAAAGCTTATTGAGAAAATTGGAATTTATATAAATATGGAATCTTTTTATTTTATTGCAACGATTTCCAAGGTATTAAATAAATCTGTTTTTCTACAAACATGCCCTACATAGAGAGCTCAATATTTACATTAGAAAATATAAATCACATTCTTATATGCTGCGCTATACAATTTTTTTTTCCATTTTGGCTACACTTGAGCAATATTATTTTAAACATCAACTCAGGTCTTTTAAAAGTCATATGAGGTTATTTGAGGTCAGTAAATAAGGCGCTAAATGTCCTTTACATTAAAATTAACAATAAGGTAAGTAAGCTAGTATAACAATCTACTATAAAAAAAATCCTGCCTTACAATATAATACTATTCAGCAGTTTAATTTATTGATTGGAACAACTTTGAAAAGGATTCAAAATAAAACAACCAAGATTTTTTATGATATTTCTCAACAAATTCAGATTGAAATCCTGACATTTATTAGCAGCAGTGTAATTAAAATGTGTTCAACTGTCGTCCTGAAAGAAAAAAAACAATCCCTATGTTGCCTTTCATGTATAATTGATTCGACACCTCTGGCTTTATATTTTATATATTAATAAAATCACTGATTAGACTTTTTTCACGTTTAGCTCAACACTTTTAAATCAATTTATTCAACATACTTAATTGGTAACTGAAAATAACTTTTGTTATAAAAGGTTAATCCGAATGTAAATGGCCATGAAATACAAATGGCAAGATTAAAAGTCACACGGCAAATCTTGTTTTTCGCAATTGCGAAAAAACACCACAAGTGTTAAGGTTTTTGCGCATTACCCGAATACCGCATATAAATTAACTTGCATTTTCACGTGCACATGTATTCCCCCATAGAGCTCAATGGAGAAAAAAAGTGGAAAAAAACCTTACACCCGAGAGAGTGAAAACTACATCACATTTTCACATTCCCCATAGAAGTCAATGGCGAAAACATAGCATATTCGAATTAACAAATGTGAAATGTTTACAGTAAATAGATAGTTAAAATCTTTATTAAATCTGAATATTGCATAAATATGTTTCATCATGTTTTTATCTGCTTAATGGCAAAGCGATATAACTCACACATATATATATATATATTATATGTGTGTGTGTGTGTGTGTGTGTACATAAATAACATAATTTATGCTTACCTGATAAATTCCTTTCTCCTGTAGTGTAGTCAGTCCACGGGTCATCCATTACTTATGGGATTATATCTCCTCCCTAACAGGAAGTGCAAGAGGATCACCCACGCAGAGCTGCTATATAGCTCCTCCCCTCTACGTCATACCCAGTCATTCGACCAAAACCAAACGAGAAAGGAGAAACTATAGGGTGCAGTGGTGACTGGAGTTTAATTTAAAAATTTAGACCTGCTGTAAACAACAGGGCGGGCCGTGGACTGACTACACTACAGGAGAAAGGAATTTATCAGGTAAGCATAAATTATGTTTTCTCCTGTTAAGTGTAGTCAGTCCACGGGTCATCCATTACTTATGGGATACCAATACCAAAGCTAAAAGTACACGGATGACGGGAGGGACAGGCAGGATCTTTACACGGAAGGAACCACTGCCTGTAGAACCTTTCTCCCAAAAACAGCCTCCGAAGAAGCAAAAGTGTCAAATTTGTAAAATTTTGAAAAAGTGTGAAGTGAAGACCAAGTTGCAGCCTTGCAAATCTGTTCAACAGAGGCCTCATTCTTAAAGGCCCAAGTGGAAGCCACAGCTCTAGTAGAATGAGCTGTAATCCTTTCAGGAGGCTGCTGTCCAGCAGTCTCATATGCTAAACGTATTATGCTACGAAGCCAAAAAGAGAGAGAGGTAGCCGAAGCTTTTTGACCTCTCCTCTGTCCAGAATAAACGACAAACAGGGAAGAAGTTTGACGAAAATCCTTAGTTGCCTGCAAATAAAATTTCAGGGCACGGACGACGTCCAGATTGTGCAGAAGTCGTTCCTTCTTTGAAGAAGGGTTAGGGCACAATGATGGAACAACAATCTCTTGATTGATATTCTTGTTAGTGACTACCTTAGGTAAAAACCCAGGTTTAGTACGCAGAACTACCTTGTCTGAATGAAAAATCAGATAAGGAGAATCACAATGTAAGGCCAATAACTCAGAGACTCTTCGAGCCGAGGAAATAGCCATTAAGAACAGAACTTTCCAAGATAACAGCTTGATATCAATGGAATGAAGGGGTTCAAACGGAACACCTTGCAGAACGTTAAGAACTAAGTTTAAGCTCCACGGCGGAGCAACGGTCTTAAACACAGGCTTAATCCTAGCCAAAGCTTGACAAAAAGCCTGAACGTCTGGAACTTCTGACAGACGTTTGTGTAAAAGGATAGACAGAGCTGAGATCTGTCCCTTTAACGAACTAGCAGATAAACCCTTTTCTAAACCTTCTTGTAGAAAAGACAATATCCTAGGAATCCTAACCTTACTCCATGAGTAACTCTTGGATTCGCACCAATATAAGTATTTACGCCATATTTTATGGTAAATTTTCCTGGTAACAGGTTTCCTAGCCTGTATTAAGGTATCAACCACTGACTCCGAGAATCCCCGCTTTGATAGAATCAAGCGTTCAATCTCCATGCAGTCAGCCTCAGAGAGATTAGATTTGGATGTTTGAAAGGACCCTGAATCAGAAGGTCCTGTCTCAGAGGCAGAGACCATGGTGGACAGGACGACATGTCCACTAGATCTGCATACCAGGTCCTGCGTGGCCACGCAGGCGCTATTAGAATCATCGATGCTCTCTCCTGTTTGATCCTGGCAATCAATCGAGGAAGCATCGGGAAGGGTGGAAACACATAAGCCATGTTGAAAACCCAAGGTGCTGTCAGAGCATCTATCAGTACCGCTCCCGGGTCCCTGGACCTGGATCCGTAACAAGGAAGCTTGGCGTTCTGGCGAGACACCATGAGATCCAGATCTGGTTTGCCCCAATGATGAAGTAGTTGGGCAAACACCTCCGGATGAAGTTCCCACTCCCCCGGATGAAAAGTCTGGCGACTTAGGAAATCCGCCTCCCAGTTCTCCACGCCTGGGATGTGGATCGCTGACAGGTGGCAAGAGTGAGACTCTGCCCAGCGAATTATCTTTGAGACTTCCATCATCGCTAGGGAACTCCTTGTGCCTCCCTGATGGTTGATGTAAGCCACAGTCGTGATGTTGTCCGACTGAAACCTGATGAACCTCAGAGTTGCTAACTGAGGCCAAGCCAGAAGAGCATTGAAAACTGCTCTTAATTCCAGAATGTTTATTGGAAGGAGTCTCTCCTCCTGAGTCCATGATCCCTGAGCCTTCAGGGAATTCCAGACAGCGCCCCAACCTAGCAGGCTGGCGTCTGTTGTTACAATCGTCCAATCTGGCCTGCTGAAGGGCATCCCCCTGGACAGATGTGGCCGAGAAAGCCACCATAGAAGAGAATCTCTGGTCTCTTGATCCAGATTTAGCATAGGGGACAAATCTGAGTAATCCCCATTCCACTGACTTAGCATGCACAATTGCAGCGGTCTGAGATGCAGGCGTGCAAAAGGTACTATGTCCATTGCCGCTACCATTAAGCCGATTACCTCCATGCATTGAGCCACTGACGGGTGTTGAATGGAATGAAGGACACGGCAAGCATTTAGAAGTTTTGATAACCTGTCCTCTGTCAGGTAAATTTTCATTTCTACAGAATCTATAAGAGTCCCCAAGAAGGGAACTCTTGTGAGTGGCAATAGAGAACTCTTTTCTACGTTCACCTTCCACCCATGCGACCTTAGAAATGCCAGAACTAACTCTGTATGAGACTTGGCAGTTTGGAAACTTGACGCTTGTATCAGAAAGTCGTCTAGGTACGGAGCTACCGCTATTCCTCGCGGTCTTAGTACCGCCAGAAGAGAGCCCAGAACCTTTGTAAAGATTCTTGGAGCTGTAGCTAACCCGAAGGGAAGAGCTACAAACTGGTAATGCCTGTTTAGGAAGGCAAACCTTAGATACCGGTGATGATCCTTGTGAATCGGTATGTGAAGGTAGGCATCCTTTAAATCCACTGTGGTCATGTACTGACCCTTTTGGATCATAGGTAAGATGGTCCGAATAGTTTCCATTTTGAACGATGGAACTCTTAGGAATTTGTTTAGGATCTTTAAGTCCAAGATTGGTCTGAAGGTTCCCTCTTTTTTGGGAACCACAAACAGATTTGAGTAAAACCCTTGTCCGTGTTCCGACCGCGGAACTGGGTGGATCACTCCCATTAGTAAAAGGTCTTGTACACAGCGTAGAAACGCCTCTTTCTTTATCTGGTTTGCTGACAACCTTGAAAGATGAAATCTCCCTTTTGGAGGAGAAGCTTTGAAGTCCAGAAGATATCCCTGAGATATGATCTCTAACGCCCAGGGATCCTGGACATCTCTTGCCCAAGCCTGGGCGAAGAGAGAAAGTCTGCCCCCCACTAGATCCGTTTCCGGATCGGGGGCCCTCACTTCATGCTGTCTTAGGGGCAGCAGCAGGCTTTCTGGCCTGCTTGCCCTTGTTCCAGGACTGGTTAGGTTTCCAGCCCTGTCTGTAGCGAGCAACAGTTCCTTCCTGTCTTGGAGCGGAGGAAGTTGATGCTGCTCCTGCCTTGAAGTTACGAAAGGCACGAAAATTAGACTGTTTAGCCCTTGGTTTGGCCCTGTCTTGAGGCAGGGCATGGCCCTTACCTCCAGTAATGTCAGCGATAATTTCTTTCAAACCGGGCCCGAATAATGTCTGCCCTTTGAAAGGGATGTTAAGCAATTTAGATTTAGAAGTCACATCGGCTGACCAGGATTTAAGCCACAGCGCTCTACGCGCTTGAATGGCGAATCCGGAGTTCTTAGCCGTAAGTTTAGTTAAGTGTACTACGGCATCAGAAATAAATGAATTAGCTAGCTTAAGGACTTTAAGCTTGTCTATAATCTCATCCAATGGAGCTGTGCTAAGGGTCTCTTCCAGAGACTCAAACCAGAATGCCGCCGCAGCCGTGACAGGCGCAATGCATGCAAGGGGTTGTAATATAAAACCTTGCTGAACAAACATTTTCTTAAGGTAACCCTCTAACTTTTTATCCATTGGATCTGAAAAAGCACAGCTATCCTCCACCGGGATAGTGGTGCGCTTGGCCAGAGTAGAAACTGCTCCCTCCACCTTAGGGACCGTCTGCCATAAGTCCCGTGTGGTGGCGTCTATTGGAAACATTTTTCTAAATATAGGAGGGGGTGAAAAAGGCACACCGGGTCTATCCCACTCCTTGTTAACAATTTCTGTAAGCCTTTTAGGTATAGGAAAAACGTCAGTACACGCCAGTACCGCAAAATATTTATCCAGCCTACATATTTTCTCTGGAATTGCAACCGTGTTACAATCATTCAGAGCCGCTAATACCTCCCCTAGTAATACACGGAGGTTCTCAAGCTTAAATTTAAAATTTGAAATGTCTGAGTCCAGTTTACTTGGATCAGATCCGTCACCCACAGAATGAAGCTCTCCGTCCTCATGTTCTGCAAATTGTGACGCAGTATCAGACATGGCTCTATTATTATCAGCACACTCTGTTCTTACCCCAGAGTGATCGCGTTTACCCCTAAATTCTGGCAATTTAGATAGTACTTCAGTCATAACATTAGCCATGTCTTGCAAAGTGATTTGTATGGGCCGCCCTGATGTACTTGGCGCCACAATATCACGCACCTCCTGAGTGGGAGGCGAAGGTACTGACACGTGAGGAGAGTTAGTCGGCATAACTTCCCCCTCGTTGTCTGGTGAAATTTTCTTTACATGTACAGATTGGCTTTTATTTAAAGTAGCATCAATGCAATTAGTACACAAATTTCTATTGGGCTCCACATTGGCCTTTAAACATATTGAACAAAGAGATTCATCTGTGTCAGACATGTTTAAACAGACTAGCAATGAGACTAGCAAGCTTGGAAAATACTTTTCAAATAAATTTACAAGCAATATAAAAAACGCTACTGTGCCTTTAAGAAGCACAAAAAACTGTCACAGTTGAAATAACAATGAACCAAATTAGTTATAGCAACCAAATTTTCACAGTAAATGTATTAAGTTAGCAAAGGATTGCACCCACCAGCAAATGGATGATTAACCCCTTAATACCCAAAAACGGATAACAATTTAATATTAACGTTTTTATCACAGTCAAAACACTCTCTCACAGGTCTGCTGTGAGTGATTACCTCCCTCAAAACTAGTTTTGGAGACCCCTGAGCTCTGTAGAGACGTCCTGGATCATGGAGGAAGAAATAGGAAGACTGTGACTAAATTTTTCCTGCGCAATAAAGCGCTAAAATAGGCCCCTCCCACTCATATTACAACAGTGGGGAAGCTCAGTAAACTGATTTTATTCAGAAACGACAGCCATGTGGTAAAAATCATGCCCATAAAGTTTTATCACCAAGTACCTCAGAAAAAAACGATTAACATGCCAGTAAACGTTTTAAAAATGAAATTATGAAATGTTATTAATAAGCCTGCTGCTAGTCGCTTTCACTGCAGTGGAGGCTCAAATATTACTTAAATATATACAGTATTTTCTTAGTGAAATTCCATTCCCCAGAAATACCTCAGTGTATACATACATACATATCAGCCTGATACCAGTCGCTACTACTGCATTTAAGGCTGCACTTACATTACATCGGTATTAGCAGTATTTTCTCAGTCAATTCCATTCCTTAGAAAATAATATACTGCAACATACCTCCTTGCAGGTGAGCCCTGCCTGCTATCCCCTGTTCTGAAGTTACCTCACTCCTCAGAATGGCCGAGAACAGCAAGTGGATCTTAGTTACGACCGCTAAGATCATACACAAACTCAGGTAGATTCTTCTTCTAATGCTGCCTGAGAAGAAACAACACACTCCGGTGCCGTTTAAAATAACAAACTTTTGATTGAAGAAATAAAAAATAAGTTTAACAACCACAGTCCTCTCACACGTCCTATCTATTAGTTAGGTGCAAGAGAATGACTGGGTATGACGTAGAGGGGAGGAGCTATATAGCAGCTCTGCTTGGGTGATCCTCTTGCACTTCCTGTTAGGGAGGAGATATAATCCCATAAGTAATGGATGACCCGTGGACTGACTACACTTAACAGGAGAAATTAAGGTTTTTATATGTGTATATATGACTGTAAATACATATAAACATATAAATACATAAATACATATATACACATATATAGACATATAAATATATATACATAATCATCTTTAGACATGTATATGTATGTATCTCTATCTTAAAGCCTTTTGGCTGCCTTTTTTTTATTAACACTCAAGATCTCTGAGCCCTTATAACTTTTGTGTGTAATACGTTTTTTAAATAATTTTTATTAGATGGTGTTAATATGACTGTAACTATACTTTCTAATGTATTTTTGAAATGTTTCGTGAAACTTTCTTTTTGCAGAACACTGTTAACTACAGCTTTTTGAGTGCGGAAAGGATTGTTGCATAAAAGGCAATTGCGTTCGCGGAAAAGACATGTAATATCAGGGCAATAAAAAGTGCTTGCGAAAAGACCATATCGCACGCAGAAAAGACATACCGCGCTGCTTGTAATCTTGCCCAAATTGTTTCTTTCATGATCCAGATTGATTATACAATTATATCCAACTCTTCAATTTATTTTTATTATCACATTTGCTTCATTCTCTTGGTATCCTTTGTTGAAGAAATAGCAATAAACTACTGTGAGATAGCTGAGCACATCTGGTGAGCCAATAATAAGAAGCATGTGCAGCCACCAATTTACAGATAGCTGCTACACCTGAGCCTGCTGAGGTATGATTTTCAATAGACGATATCAAGAGAACAAAGCAAATTAGATAATAGAAGTAAATTACGGCTAGATTACGAGTTTTGTCGGTAAAAACTTGCGTTGCTAACAAGCCTTTTTTTTCCAGTGCTCACTTTAACCCCTTGAGTGCTAACGACAGCTCTGAGCCGTCGCAAATTTTCTCAGTCAGGTGCTAACAACGGTTCAGAGCCGTTGCTTGCACTCACCCACCTTGAGGGCAATCTGGGGGCTCCCACCTTCTCCCACCCTGGCGATCTGGCCTGAATAGTGAGAGGCATCACCGGGGCTTCTTGTTTTGCGCGGTGACGTCAAACGCAATGATGTCACTGCGCAACTTTATTTAAAACGCACAATGGTCAAATATAGGGAGATGGGGGCATGCTGCTTAGAAGCCTGTATCTCAGGGATCTAAGCAGCTACAGACCCCCAAGACCCACCGTTGTAAAAAACTAAAAACTAAATATATTTAAAACAAGTAAAAAAAAAAGCTCAAAACTAGCTTAGCACCCAGGTGGGAAATGGCTTAGCAGCCAAAGAGTTAAACAACGCTGGTATTACGTTATTGCGTTAGCCTCAGAAAAGTGAGCGTTGAGCAAATTTAGCTCCACTTCTCACTGTAATACCAGCGTTGCTCACGGTAGCGTTAAGCTGGCTAAAACGTGCTCATGCATGATCTCCCCATAGGAAACAATGGGGCTGAGACGGCTGAAAAAAAACCTAACACCTGCAAAAAATCATCAACCCGAGTCTAAACACCCCTAACCTTACACTAATTAACCCCTAATCTGCCGCCCCCGACATCCTTGCCACCTGCATTATATTATTAACCCCTAATCTGCCGCTCCGGACACCGCCGCCACCTACATTATACCTATGAACCCCTAATCTGCTGCCTCTAACATCGCCGACGCCTACATTATATTTATTAACCCCTAATCTGCCGCCCCCAACGTCGCCGCCACCTAACTGCAATCATTAACCCCTAATCTACTGACCTGACATCGCCGCCACTATAATAAATGTATTAACCCCTAAACCACAGCACTCCCGCCTCGCAAACACTATAAAAATTTTTATTAACCCCTAATCTGCCATCCCTAACATCGCCGCCACCTACCTACAATTATTAACCCCTAATCTGCCGCCCCAAACGTCGCTGCTACTATATTAAATGTATTAACCCCTAAACCTAAGTCTAAACCTAACCCTAAATCTATTTTTACTAAATCTAAATAAAATTACTATAATTAAATAAATTATTCCTATTTAAAACTAAATACTTACCTATAAAATAAACCCTAATATAGCTACAATATAACTAATAGTTACATTGTAGCTATTTTAGGATTTATTTTTATTTTACAGGCAACTTTGTATTTATTTTAACTAGGTACAATAGTTATTAAATAGTTATTAACTATTTAATAACTACCTAGCTAAAATAAATACAAAATTACCTGTAAAATAAACCCTAACCTAAGTTACAATTACACCTAACACTACTCTGTAATTAAATTAATTACCTAAACTACCTACAATTAAATACAATTAAATAAAATAAACTAAATTACGAAGAAAAACCCCCCACTAAATTACAGAAAATAAAAAAGAAATTACAATATTTTAAACTAATTACACCTAATCTAATCCCCCTAATGAAATAAAAAAAGCCTCCAAAAATAATAAAATTCCCTACCCTACACTAAATTACAAATTGCCCTTAAAAGGGCTTTTTGCGGGGCATTGCCCCAAAGTAATCAGCTCTTTTACCAGCCCTTAAAAGGGCTTTTTGCGGGGCATTGCCCCAAAGTAATCAGCTCTTTTACCTGTAAAAAAAGAAATACAATACCCCCCAACATTACAACCCTCCACCCACACACCCCTACTCTAAAACCCACCCGATCCCCCTTAAAAATACCTAACACTACCCCATTGAAGATCACCCTACCTTGAGCCGTCTTCACCCAGCTGGGCACCAGTAGTCATCTGATGGGGCAAAAGAGGACATCTGGACCGGCAGAAGTCTTCATCTATCCGGGCAGAAGAGGACATCCGGACCGGCAGACATCTTCATCCAAGCGGCATCTTCTATCTTCATCCATCCGACGAGGAATGGCTCCATCTTGAAGACCTCCGGCGCGGAACATCCTTCTAGGCCAACGACTACCCGACGAATGGCTGGTCCTTTAAATAATGTCATCCAAGATGGCGTCCCTCGAATTCCAATTGGCTGACAGGATTCTATCAGCCAATTGGAATTAAGGTAGGAAAAATCTAATTGGTTGATTTAATCAGCCAATCGGATTGAAGTTCAATCCGATTGGCTAAATGACACTTTGCTACAATGTAAAGTAGTGAGTGTACAGCCTGTATAACAGTGTAAATTTGCTGTCCCCTCAAAATAACTCAACACACAGTCATTAATGTCTAAACCGTTGGCAACAAAATTGAGTACACTCCTAAGTGAAAATGTCCAAATTGGGACCAATTAGCCATTTTCCCTCCCCGGGGTCATGTGACTTGTTAGTGTTATAAGGTCTCAGGTGTGAATGGGGAGCAGGTGTGTTAAATTTGGTATTATCACTATCACATTCTCTCATACTGGTCACTGGAAGTTTAACATGACACCTCATGGCAAAGAAAAAAAAATAATTGTTGCTCTACATAAAGACGGCCTAGGCTATAAGAAGATTGCCAAGACCCCGAAACTGAGCTGCAGCATGGTGGGCAAGACCATACAGCGGTTTTACAGGACAGGTTCCACTCAGAACAGGCCTCGTCATGGTCGACCAAAGAAGTTGAGTCCATGTGCTCAGCATTATATATAGAGAGGTTGTCTTTGGGAAATAGACATATGAGTGCTGCCAGCATTGCTGTAGAGGTTGAAGGGGTGGGGGGTCAGCCTGTCAGTGCTCAGACCATGCGTCACACACTGCATCAAATTGGTCTGCATCACTGTCTTCCCAGAAGGAAGCCTCTTCTAAAGATTATGCACAAGAAAGCCCGCAAACAGTTTGCTGAAAACAAGCAGACTAAGGACATGGATTACTGGAACCATGTCCTGTGGTCCAATGAGACCAAGATAAACTTATTTGGTTCAGATGGCGTCAAGCGTGTGTGGCGGCAACCAGGTGAGGAGTACAAAGACAAGTGTGTCTTGTCTGGAGTCAAGCATGGTGGGATTGTCATGGTCTGGGCCTGCATGAGTGCTGCCGGCACTGGGGAGCTACAGTTTATTGAGGGAACCATGAATGCCAACATGTACTGTGACATACTGAAGCAGAGCATGATCCCCTCCCTTCGAAGACTGCGCCGCGGGGCAGTATTCCAACTTGATAACGACCCAAAACACACCTCCAAGACAACCACTGCCTTGCTAAAGAAGCTGAGGGTAAATGTGATGGACTAGCCAAGCATGTGTCTAGACCTAAACCATATTGAGTATCTGTGGCACATCCTCAAACGGAAGTGGGGGAGCGCAAGGTCTCTAACATCCACCAGCTCCGTGATGTCGTCATGGAGGAGTGGAAGAGGACTCCAGTGGCAACCTGTGAAGCTTTGGTGAACTCCATGCCCAAGAGGGTAAAGGCAGTGCTGGAAAATAATGGTGGCTACACAAAATATTGACACTTTGGGCCCAATTTGGACATTTCCACTTAGGGGTGTACTCACTTTTGTTGCCAACGGTTTAGACATTAATGGCTGTGTGTAGAGTTATTTTGAGGGGACAGCAAATTTACACTGTTATACAGGCTGTAAACTCACTACTTTACATTGTAGCAAAGTGCCATTTCTTCAGTGTTGCCACATGAAAAGATATAATAAAATATTTACAAAAATGTGAGGGGTCTACTCACTTTTTTGAGATACTGTATATACAGTATATATATATATATATATATATATATATACATATATATATATACATATATATATATATACATATACATATACATATACATATATATATATATATATATATATATATATATATATATATATATATATACATATATACAGGTATATACACATTCTATGGATTATTTAGATTTTTTGCAGTATCTGTAATCATTTTTAATAATTAGTATTATTTTTTTTTAATATTTTATATTTAATATTTCAATAATGTGATATAAGATTAGTAGTTTATCATGTCCACTAAACCAGTGGACTAGTAGATATAAATCATGAACCCTAATGCACATTACGCATATTTTACATTCCTATGTTCTTCACATTAATTTTTTTTTATTTTTTATTATTAAATATATATTTCTATATATATCTGATAATCTTAATGTAAAATAGATATCTATACCTATAACACCTTGTCATATACCATATACCTTTCAACCCATTTAACTTTTTTATATTTATATAAATAATTTTTATCAGTGTTTTTTGTTTTTAAAGTTCTACCCTTTGCAGGAGGGTATTGCCTAGTGAGCATAAAATGCGATTGCGCTCTCACAATCGCATTTACTTTCAACTTGTTATACATGTGGTCTTTCCGATGTGTGCAAAAAGCCAATATTGCTCGCACATAACAGTTAGCGTGAAACTTGTAATCTAGCCCTATATGTTTAACCTCCACCAAAGAAAAAGTCATCTTTATAGGATGCAAATATTGCACTTCTCCAGAACTTTGCTGTTGAGACAATCTTGTGCAGCAATTGCACAACCCACCAATCAACTACCTTGTTAAGCTCAGGAGCAGCAATGCCCTTTGTGGGTTAAATATTTAGGCTTCAATCAAAATCTATTGGGATCAGCATTTTTGACTGTTTGTCGGGCCAAGAAGGCTAATTTCGATTCAGAGTGATTACAATAGAGCAATTTCAGCTGATTCTTGCACTCACAAACAGCTTTTAGAATTCTTGAAAAATAGGGCTATTTCTCCTATGGAGCTGAAAACTTTGAGCCCAGTTTTCTATTCAAAATCGGAATCTCAATGTACTTGATAAATCCTCAAAAGGGCATTTTTCACATATAACGCTATTTCACGGCTATTTTCAAACCATCTATGTGCTTGCACATATGTTAAACACCCTGAAATGGCCACAGAAGACATACATGGTATATATTCTCTAAATCTACATTCATCCCTATTGGAGAGGTTGTATACAGGCAATAGGTTATACATTTACATATGTATAGGGAAAAATACATATATAGATGTGATGACTAAGTGATATCATGTACAGCTAAAGGCATATGCAAGAAAACTAACTAGGACAACAACCAGGGATCGGCAAGGTGTCTGTACACGGACACTGATGTCCGTGACTGGCCCTTGAGGTATCCACCACCCATTTGACAGCTGAGAGGGCCCGAGGCAGGAATACCTTACTCCAGTGGTCTCCTTCTTTGACGCATGCAGCAACACGTTTGTTTCGTGGGGTTGGGGGCCATGCTTATGTCACTTGACGCCGCATTCAGAGTCAGTAGTGGCGGGAATTGGAAAGTGAAGATTGATATGAGAGCTGAGGAGAGAGGGGGAAGAAGAAGATAAGAAGATGTAGAATAGATATATTGTGAAGCAGACTGTTCTCTCTGCCTCCTATTGTTTACTGAACTGGTAATTATTATGTAGCTTCCAACTTTCATATGTGTAACTCGTTTAAACATTGTACTTTAGCATAGTAACCTCTTTATGATTTTAAACATCAAGTCCAGTTATGAGTAATTTGAAATTAAAGGGACATAAGCGTGATAGGGCATCGGTTTCCATCTGCACCACTGCTAACCCATCTAAATGCATCTTTTAGGTTGTTAGAATTGGCAGACTGTGCACTGTTTTCTATCGCTAAGTCCAAACTCGTTCATGACAGTGAATATATTATTGAACGGCCATGAAAGCTCATTCCAATTTAAGTTCAGTAATGTATGTACTCTCATAAACAAATTTGGACTTAGCATGCATTAAGGCGCATTCTTGTTTATGGATCCTTAGAAATATACAAAGCAGAAAGGCAGTAGGGTCACAAATAACAATTGAAAATCCTGTAAAAAAAATGTTATAAGAGTTTTGAATAAAAACTTGTATCCCCTATCTTGTTTATGTTTCATGTCAACATGGACATAAAAGAATCCTTGCGAAAGTGGTAAAACGACCATATAGTGATAGACAAAGAGTGCACAGTCTACCCATCATTACAACCTAAAAGATGCATTTAGATGAGTTAGAAGTGGTGCGGATGGAAACGGATTGCAATAGTTAACTATGAAAGTCACGACAAAGTGATCTCCTTTCAAAATGCCAGTATTTATTGTGAGAATCACGACATAAAATAAAAGAACACGCCATTTGTAGATGTTGGTGTTCTGAAGTGACTATAGAAGTATGCCCATTATGCCAAAATATGTATAGCATTCATATGGTTAATGAATGTTGAGGATGTCTTGTGATGACAATGAGTTAATGTGACATGTAAATGAGTATTTTCCTTGCAAAGTGAACAAAGGGGTTACATGAATAGAGTCTTGCTGTAACCTTAAGAGATGTGAATGGGCTATTGTATGTGTCAGTTTTGGGGGACCTCCCAGTTTCTATTTGAAAACAGATGAATAGTCCTTTACATGAGCTTTTCTCTTGAAAATGTGTTCTAGCAAAGAAACAATATAGTATTTTGATCACTCAGAAACTCAGCTCCCAATTCAGTTAGAAAGCAAATTACCAATAGATTGTGATTGACGCCATAATTATCTAAGATCAGTAATGTAAAAATGTGTGTTAATTTTTTCATTAGCCTCTCCTTTTCATATAGCCATTGAAAGAACAGGTTTATACACCTTAAAGGGGTAGTCTACTTCAATATTTTTATAGTTTAAAAAGATAGATAATTCCTTTATTACCCAGTTTTGCATAACCAACACTGTTATATTAGTATACTTTTTACCTTTGTGATAACCTTGTATCAAAGCCTCTGCAGACTGCCTCCTTATCTCAGTGATTTTTACAAACTTGCATTTTAGCCAATTGATGCTGGTTCCTGCATTACTCCACGGGAGTACAATCTTATCTATATGGCACACATTAACTAGCACTGAGGTGGCCTTCAGGAGCTTAGACACAGTCCAGGTGGTACAGCACAAAGATAAGAGGGTGGTGCAGGCTGAAGGGATACCACACAAAAACCCTTAAACTTGTAACACAGTCCAAAGAACGCAGCAGCACTCACCACTTATGCAAAAAGTTCCATCTTTATTAGGATGTTCAAAGAAGAAGAAAAGACAACGTTTCGGACCTCTAGTCCTTAGTCATGTCAATCTTGTCAATGTCAATTGACATGACTAAGGACTAGAGGTCCGAAACGTTGTCTTTTCTTCTTCTTTGAACATCCTAATAAAGATGGAACTTTTTGCATAAGTGGTGAGTGCTGCTGCGTTCTTTGGACTGTGCTTCAGGAGCTTAGAAACAGGCAGAGACTTAGAGGTTTATAGGTTATAAAGTATATATAACAATGATGGTTATACAAAACTGGGCAATGGTTAGTAAATATGTTATCTACCTTTTTAAACAATAAAAAAGTAGACTGTCCCTTTAAGCCCATGCAGATAACAAATATGTAGCATGTGCAATCCAACTTGGAGAAGGAGCTATACTTGATTAAGACATCCCTGACACTTGCAGAAGTACAATAATCACTGACACAATTCTATTTAAATACTTAAAGCAAGTGCCAGAATTGCACCACAGTGGTGGCTGCACATGCTCTCTAGCTGATGGTATTTAGGATTGAGAGCAAATATTAGGAAATTTAAGACTTTCTTTTGTAATTCACCATTTCACAGCGGAGAGGAACATAAGGTTGCCATGGTAGCTTACTCTAGTGTTCATGACTTAAACATAACAAAGCAAGCAGAAATATTTTCTGAATACTTGAAATTGACTCTCTGTCTTTAACCCCTAAGCTGATAGTGGGGCCCTGTTTGGATTTGGCTGCATAATACATACTGACTTGTGTTCCACAGGAGATGTTGCAGACAGCTGAAAAAGACTACATTTTGTTTATGTTTTCAATTAGTAATGTTTATTAAAGTGATGGTATATTCAATGTTTTTGTAATTTAATAATAGTTTATGGACATCTTAATAAATACATTTAGCAAAGATTTTTTCTTAGAATATTTTTTATTAATTATAAACTTGCATTTATAATTGTGGCTTTCGTGACTCCTCCAGCCACCTCCCAGTTAGTTCCTTTTTTTTTTTTTTTTTAACTTGACAGGCGTGTGGTGCAGCCAATAAGAAAGACACCACAACACGCCCTATGTATTTCACAGCAGCGCACTTTTACACCGCTGCTTTGAGCCTGGATTTGATAGCAATGCACAATGAATCTGCTATACTATAGCACCTGGTTTCTCAACAGCCGGGCCTTGACATCCCTCCTTGTGGGCACCGATCTGAAATGCCCCCACTGCGAGCTGTGACAGGCCTACTCAACACATAAAAAATACCGGGCAGGCCTGTCAGAATGCCAGTGCACATGTGAGTGTGCATTGTGCATATGTAGCGGCAGTTCAGTGGGAGGACAGCGTGGGAAAGGAGCAGATAGGACTGGACCTTGGCACTGCAGTTAAGTGATACTAGCCCACTGACACCAATTAGTTTAAATATTTTCTTCCCCCACTTACACTAATGCATTATAATAAATATACATAGTCATACACATTATATATATATATATATATATATACACATATATACACAGTACATATATATATATATATATATACTGTATATATGTATGCTGTATATATGTATGCTGAGTATATATTTATATATATACAGTTGTGCTCATAAGTTTACATACCCTGGCAGAATTTATGATTTCTTGGTCATTTTTCAGAGAATATAAATGATAACACAAAAACTTTTCTTTCACTCATGGTTAGTGTTTGGCTGAAGCCATTTATTATCAATCAACTGTGTTTACTCTTTTTAAATCATAATGACAATAGAAACAAACTCTAATAAAGAAGTGGAAAATGAGAGGTTCTGTTGAAACCAAACCACGGTCAGGTAGACCAACTAAAATTTCAGCCACAACTGCCAGGAAAATTGTTCGGGATGCAAAGACAAACCCACAATTAACTTCAGGTGAAATACAGGACATATGGTGTGGCTGTTTCAAGATGCACAATAAGGAGGCACTTGAAGAAAGATGGGCTGCATGGTCGAGTCGCCAGAAGAAAGCCATTACTACGCAAATGCCACAAAGTATCCAGCTTACAATACGCCAAACAGCACAGAGACAAGCCTCAAACCTTCTGGCACAAAGACATTTGGAGTGATTAAACCAAAGTTGAGCTTTTTGGCCACAACCATAAACGTTACATTTGGAGAGGAGTCAACAAGGCCTATGATGAAAGGTACACCATTCCTACTGTGAAACACAGAGGTGGATCGCTGATGTTTTGGGGATGTGTGAGCTACAAAGACACAGGAAATTTGGTCAGAATTGATGGCAAGATGAATGTAGTATGTTATCAAACAGAAAGCCTAATTTTCCACTTCTTGATTAGAGTTTGAACACTGCTGATTTGAATTCTCAATTCCTTGGATATCTTTTTATATCCCTTTCCTGTTTTATACAGTTCAACTACCTTTTTCCCACAGATCCTTTGACAATTCTTTTTCTTTCCCCATGACTCAGAATCCAGAAACGTCAGTGCAGCACTGGATGAAAGATGCAAGGGTCTGTCAGGAGTCCAGAAACTCATTGACCTTTTATACACACACACTAATTACAAGCAAACAGATCACAGGTGAGGATGGTTACCTTTAATAGCCATTCAAACCCCTTTGTGTCAACTTGTGTGCATGTTATCAGGCCAAAATCACCAGGGTATGTAAACTTTTGATCAGGGTCATTTGGGTAGTTTCTGTTGTCATTATGATTTAAAAAGAGTAAACACAGTTGTTTGATAATAAATGGCTTCAGCCAAACACTAACCATGAGTGAAAGAAATGTTTTTGTGTTATCATTCATATTCTCTGAAAAATGGCCAAGAAATCGTAAATTCTGCAAGGGTATGTAAACTTATGAGCACAACTGTATATACACACACACACTAAAGGGCCCTGGAAATGTCCGGCTAAAATTTACTGGGCCTTGAAGTGACTTTTTTGAGAACCACTGCTATAGCTGATTCACTGTTTACTGCTGCAGTCACGGGGTAGGTTATCTGTTTGCAAGTCCCCAGACAAAAACAAGCATTTCAGTTTATTAAAATTAAGTATGGTTATCAAAGTTATGTACATGAAGTTATTAAAGAAAACTGCATTAGGATGTTTTCTGAAGTATTAAGTTATGCATTTTAGCTCAATAACAATAGAGTATACCTAGGTAGGTACCGTGCACGTGTTGGAAGCACTACCTGGCAGCAAACACTACAGCCATCTAATGATCTTGCAAATGTTGCAAATTGTTAAACGTTTTCTTTCAAAACTGCTGCCACATAGTGTTCCAGACATGTGCATGCTCCTGAGACTGCCTACCTGCTTTTAAGCAAGGGATACCAAGAGATGGAAGTAAATTTGATAAGAGAAGCAAATTGGAAACTTTTTTTTTATGTTCTATGTTCTATCTGAATCATGAAACATACTGAGTTTCATGTCCCTTTAAACACATAACCATAACATATCAGATTTGCCATTGTGATTGCACAAGCTTATTTTGAAGAGCTAACTCTATTTTTCCTTTATATACAATGTTTTTCATTTTATTATAGTGGCTTATTCAGTCAACAACCCTCACACTCCATACACGTGATAAGCAACAGAATGCAAATAATAGGTGCAAACACATTCTTTACATTGTTTCTCCATTTTAATAGGACTTAGAATTCCTTACCTTTATACTGCAGTGGGCCCCTTATGGATGTTGGGTTCCAAGCAACTCTGCACCTGTAGTAAACCAATCTCTGCACTTCATTATTCTCTACACTAATCATAACTTTGAAAGCCTGACCCTAATATGAGACCATCTCCAATTACTGATGTAACTAGGAATCACTCACATACATTAAAAAAAAAAGACCTCTTAAATGCCCATTTTGTTCTGCGCATTACATTCATCTCTTAATTTTTTTAATGGGCTCCACAAACTAATACATAATCGGAGAGATTGAAGTGGCCATTCCAGCATTTGGGCTAGATTACAAGATCCTTACTGCGATCTCAGAGCTGTGGTTAACTGTTTAATGAAATAAAAGGTTGCACAAAACACTTCAACAATACATTACAAAGTACAGTTACACTCATATTAACACTGTCTAATAAACATTATTTAAAAATAAAATATTGCACAAGAAAGTTATAAAGATATGAGATCTTGGGTGTTAGAAAAAAAAAAGTCAGGCAAATGGCTTTAACATTGAGACACATACATATACATTGCTAAAGATGTATTTATATACAGTATGTTTATATATTTGTACATATGTATTAATGTATTTATTTGTGTATATATGTATTTACAGTTATATATATACACATATAACACAAATATAAACACATATATAAATGCATTATATCCCTTTGCCATTAAAGGGACAGTCTACACCAGAATTGTTATTGTTTTTAAAAGATAGATAATCCCTTTTTTATCCGTTCCCTAGTTTTGCATAACCAACACAGTTATATTTATATATTTTTTACCTCTGTGATTATCTTGTATCTAATCCTCTGCAGACTGCCCCTTTATTTCAGTTCTTTTGACAGACTTGCAGTTTAGCCAATCAGTGATGGCTCCCAGGTAACTTCACATGCACGAGCACAGTGTTATCTATATGAAAAACATGAACTAACACCCTCTAGTGGTGAAAAACCTGTTAAATGCATTCTTAAGAGACGGCCTTCAAGGTCTAAGAAATTAGCATATGAACCTCCTAGGTTAAGCTTTCAACTAAGAATACCAAGAAAACAAAGAAAAATTGGTGATAAAAGTAAATTGGAAAATTGTTTAAAATTACATGCCCTATCTGAATCATGAAAGGTTTTTTTGGACTAGACTGTCCCTTTAAGTAGAAGAAAACATGATATAATATATTTATGCAATATTCATATTTAATAAAGATTTTAACTATGTATTAACTGTAAATATTTCACATTTGATAATGCAAATATGCTATGTTGTTTGTGCAATGGTTATCTTTTTCAATATTTTTTTTTCCTCCATTAACTTCTATGGGGAATGTGAAAATTGGAGGGCGTTTGCGCGATCTCAGGTTTTATTTTTTTTTCTAGTTTATTTTCTCCATGATCTCTATTGGGGAATACATGCACATGCACACGCTTTTTTGCGCTATTCAAGTTAATGCACAAAATACGTTTTTTTGAGAACTTGTAATACGAACACAACCTGACTAACACAAATACCTTAACTCTAGTGGAGTTTTTGCAATCGCGAAAATTAAAAATACCCCTCAACATGTAATCTAGCCCTTAGTGTATTTAGGAATTACCTGAATCATTTCCAATTCTGGACCTATTGATCTTTTAGTTGAAAGTGGTTAGTGAGATACAGTCATTAAAAGACCACTAAATACTGTAGAGTTGCATAATTAACAAGTACATAATAAAAAGACAATGCAATAACACTTATTCTGAATTTCAAATAACAAGTATATTTTTTCTGAAAAATGTATTTTCCCCATTTGCCAGCTCCCTGTATCATGTGACAGCCATCAGCCAATCACAGACTAGTATATGTATAACCTGTGAACTTGTGCACATGCTCAGTACGAGCTGGTGTCCCAGAAAGTGAGTATATAAGAAGAATGTGCAACGTTTGTTAATAGAAGTAAATTGGAAAGTGTTTTAAAACTGCTGCTCTATCTGATTCATGAAAGTTTTTATTTGACTTTAGTGTCCCTTTAACATGCAAGAAGCTTATATATGTGCTATTTCTTTTTTAAAAATGTTTAAATTATATTTATAATTAATAATTAAATAGTATATAATAGTTAAATAGTAGCAATTGCAGTTTATATAGGAAGCAGATCTGTTTAGTATGGGGAGGATCTATACTTAACCCCTTAATGACCACATCACTTTTCCATTTTCTGTCCGTTAGGGACCAAGGCTATTTTTACATTTTTGAGGTGTTTGTGTTTAGCTGTAATTTTCCTCTTACTCATTTACTGTACCCACACATATTATATACCGTTTTTCTCGCCATTAAATGGACTTTCTAAAGATACCATTATTTTCATCATATCTTATAATTTACTATAAAAAAAATTATAAAATATGAGGAAAAAATGGAAAAAAAACACACTTTTTCTAACTTTGACCCCCAAAATCTGTTACACATCTACAACCACCAAAAAACACCCATGCTAAATAGTTTCTAAATGTTGTCCTGAGTTTAGAAATACCCAATGTTTACATGTTCTTTGCTTTTTTTGTAAACTATAGGGCCATAAATACAAGTAGCACTTTGCTATTTCCAAACCATTTCTTTTCAAAATTAGCGATAGTTACATTAGAGCACTGATATCTTTCAGGAATCTCTGAATATCCATTGACATGTATATATTTTTTTTTAGTAGACAACCCAAAGTATTGATCTAGGCCCATTTTGGTATATTTCATGCCACCATTTCACCGCCAAATGCAATCAAATAGAAAAAATTGTTCACTTTTCACAAATTTTTTCACAAACTTTTGGTTTCTAACTTAAATTATTTACAAACAGCTTGTGCAATTATGGCATAAATGGTTGTAAATTCTTCTCTGGGATCCCCTTTGTTCAGAAATAGCAGACATATATGACTTTGGTGTTGCTTTTTGGTAATTAGAAGGCCGCTAAATGCCACTGCGCACCACACGTGTATTATGCCCAGCAGTGAAGGGGTTAATTAGGGAGCATGTAGGGAGCTTTTTGGGGTAGTTTTAGCTTTAGTGTAGTGTAGTAGACAACCCCAAGTATTGATCTAGGCCAATTTTGGTATATTTCATGCCACCATTTCACCGCTAAATGCGATCAAATTAAAAGAAACGTTAATTTTTTCTCAATTTTAGGTTTCTCACTGAAATTATTTACAAACACCTTCTGCAATTATGGCACAAATGGTTGTAAATGCTTCTCTGGGATCCCCTTTGTTCAGAAATAGCAGACATATATGGCTTTGGCATTGCTTTTTGGTAATTAGAAGGCCTCTAAATGCCGCTGCGCATCACACGTGTATTATGGCTAGCAGTGAAGGGGTTAATTATGTAGCTTGTAGGGAGCTTGCAGGGTTAATTTTAGCTTTAGTGTAGAGCTCAGCCTCCCACCTGAAACATCAGACCCCTTGATCCCTCCCAAACAGCTCTCTTCCCTCCCCCACCCCACAATTGTCCCCGCCATCTTAAGTACTGGCAGAAACTCTGCCAGTACTAAAATAAAAGGTATTTGGCCCTTTTTAAAAAAAAAAAAAAAAAGCATATTTACATATGCTGATGTGTAGGATCCCCCCTTAGACCCCAACCTCACTGATCCCCCACCAAACTGCTCTCTAACCCTTCCCCTCTGCAATAATGGGCGCCATCTTGGGTACTGGCAGCTGTCTGCCAGTACCCAGTTTTGTAACAAAATGTGCCTTTTTTTTTTTTAATTCCCTTTTCTGTAGTGTAGCTTTCCCCCCCCCCCACCGAGACCAACCCCCAACCCCTTCCAGGACCCTTAGATTGCATTTTAGTGGGGGGGTTTTTCAACTTTTTAACTTTTTTTTTTCTGTAGTGTAGCGGTTCCCACCCGCTCCCGCCCCGTGCACGCGCCCGCCCACCACCCCCGTGCACGCGCGCGCTCCCGTGCGCGCCCCCGTAGCTCCCGCCCCCCGATCCCGCCCCCCTCCACTCCACATAGCGCACCGATGGCCGCCACCCCGCCTCCCACGTAAGCTCCCACCCACCAACGATACCGGCCATCGATGTCCGGTGCAGAGAGGGCCACAGAGTGGCTCTCTCTGCATCGGATGGCCAAGGGGGGTTATTGCAGGATGCCTCCATATCGAGGCATCACTGCAATAACCGGAAAGCAGCTGGAAGCGAGCAGGATCGCTTCCAGCTGCTTTCCAGACCAAGGACGTACGCCACACGTCCTCGGTCATTAACTGACTTTTTTTTGAGGACGTGTGGCGTACGTCCTTGGTCGTTAAGGGGTTAAAGGAATATGAAACCCAATTTTTTTTTCTTTCATTATTCAGATAGAGCATGCAATTTTAAACAACTTTCTAATTTACTTCTATTATCAATTGTTCTTTGTTCTCTTGGTATCTTTTGTTGAAAAAGCAGGAATGTAAGCTTTAGAGACGGCCTATTACTGGAGCACTATGTGGCAGCAGTTTTCAAAAATGTTATCCATTTGCAGGAGCACTAGATAGCAGCACTATTTTCTGCCATGTAGTGCTCCAGATGCCTACCTAGCGCCTAGATTACGAGTTATGCGTTAGCCATATTACGAGTATGGCAGGTACAGGTGTACCACTCACTTTTCTTCTGCGACTTTTGGCTACCGCAAATCCCCTTACGTCAATTGCGTATCTTATCTTTTTAATGGGATTTTTCTAACGCTGGTATTACAAGTCTTGGAAGAAGTGAGCGGTACACCCTCTCCTGTCCAGACTCCTACCGCATATAAAAGTCAGTAGTTAAGAGTGTTATGGGCTAACGCCGGAACATAAAGCTCTTAACTACAGTGCTAAAAAGTATACTAACACCCATAAACTACCTATGAACCACTAAACCGAGGCCCCCCCCACATCGCAAACACTATAATAAAATTATTTAACCCCTAATCTGCTGACCGGACCTCGACGCCACCTACATTATCAATATGAACCCCTAATCTGCTGCCCCTAACATCGCCGACACCTACATTATATTTATTAACCCCTAATCTGCCCCCCCTAACGTCGCCACCACCTACCTACACTTATTAACCCCTAATCTGCCGACTGGACATCGCCGCCACTATAATAAATGTATTAACCCCTAAACCGCCACACTCCTGCCTCGCAAACACTATAATAAATTTTATTAACCCCTAATCTGCCCCCCCCAACGTCGCCGCCATCTACCTACAATTATTAACCCTTAATCTCCCGCCCCCAACGTTGCCGCTACTATAATAAAGTTATTAACCCCTAAACCTAAGTCTAACCCTAACCTTAACTACCCCCTAAATTAAATCTATATTTAATAAATCTAAAAAAAAAAATTAAAATTAAATAAATGAATCCTATTTAAAACTAAATACTTACCTATAAAATAAACCCTAATATAGCTAGAATATAACTAATAGTTACATTGTAGCTATTTTAGGATTTATATTTATTTTACAGGCAACTTTGTATTTATTTTAACTAGGTACAATAGCTATTAAATAGTTAATAACTATTTAATAGCTATATAGTTAAAATAATTACAAAATTACCTGTAAAATAAATCCTAACCTAAGTTACAAATACACATAACACTAAACTATAAATAAATTAATTAAATAAATTAACTACAATTATCTAAACTAAAATACAATTAAATAAACTAAACTATAGTACAAAAAAACAAAACACTAAATTACAAAAAATAAAAAAATATTACAAAAAATGTAATCTAATTACACTTAATCTAAGCCCCCTAATAAAATAAAAAAGCCGCCCAAAATAATAAAATTCCCTATCCTAAACTAAATTACAAAGTAATCAGCTCTTTTACCAGCCCTTAAAAGGGCTTTTTGCAGGGCATTGCCCCAAAGTAATCAGCTCTTTTACCTGTAAAAAAAGAAATACGGAATTAAGGTAGGAAAATCTGATTGGTTGATATAATCAGCCAATCGGATTGAAGTTCAATCCGATTGGCTGATTGGATGAGCCAATAGAATTGACCTTGCATTCTATTGGCTCATCCAATCAGCCAATCGGATTGAACTTCAATCCGATTGGCTGATTAAATCAACCAATCGGATTTTTCCTACCATAATTCCAATTGGCTGATAGAATCCTATCAGCCAATCGAAATTCGAGGGACGCCATCTTGGATGACGTCATTTAAAGGAACCTTCATTCGTCGTTAGGACATCGGAAGAAGAGGATGGCTCCGCGTCGGATGGATAGAAGATGGCTCCGCTCCGGAAGGATGAAGATAGAAGATGCCGCCTGGATGAAGATGTCTGCCGGTCCAGATGTCCTCTTCTGCCCGGATCGGATGAAGACTTCTGCCGGTCCGGATGTCCTCTTCTGGCCCATCGGTGCCCGGCTGGGTGAACACGGCTCAAGGTAGTTTGATCTTCAATGGGGTAGTGTTAGGTTTTTTTAAGGGGGGATCGGGTGGGTTTTAGAGTAGGGGTGTGTGGGTGGTGGATTGTAATGCTGAGGGGGATTGTATTTCTTTTTTTACAGGTAAAAGAACTGATTACTTTGTAATTTAGTTTAGGATAGGGAATTTTATTATTTTGGGCGGCTTTTTTATTTTATTAGGGGGCTTAGATTAGGTGTAATTAGATTAAAATTCTTGTAATATTTTTTTATTTTTTGTAATTTAGTGTTTGTTTTTGTACTATAGCTAAGTTTATTTAATTGCACTTTAGTTTAGATAATTGTAGTTAATTTATTTAATTAATTTATTGATAGTGTAGTGTTAGGTGTATTTGTAACTTAGGTTAGGATTTATTTTACAGGTAATTTTCTAATTATTTTAACTAGGTAGCTATTAAATAGTTATTAACTATTTAATAGCTATTGTACCTAGTTAAAATAAATACAAAGTTGCTTGTAAAATAAATATAAATCCTAAAATAGCTACAATGTAACTATTAGTTATATTCTAGCTATATTAGGGTTTATTTTATAGGTAAGTATTTAGTTTTAAATAGGATTAATTTATTTAATTTTAGAAATTGTATTTAGATTGATTTAATATAGATTTAACTTAGGGGGGTGTTAGGGTTAGGGTTAGACTTAGGTTTAGGGGTTAATAACTTTATTATAGTAGCGGCGACATTGGGGGCGGCAGATTAGGGGTTAATAATTGTAGGTAGATGGCGGCGATGTTAGGGAGGGCAGATTAGGGGTTAATAAAATTTATTATAGTGTTTGCTAGGAGGGAGTGCGGCGGTTTAGGGGTTAATACATTTATTATAGTGGCAGCGATGTCCGGTCTGCAGATTAAGGGTTAATAAGTGTAGGTAGGTGGCGGCGATGTTGGGGGCGGAGGATTAGGGGTTAATAAATATAATATAGGTGTCGGCGATGTTAGGCGCAGCAGATTAGGGGTTCATAGGGATAATGTAGGTGGCGGCGGTGTCCGGAGCGGCAGATTAGGGGTTAATAGTATAATGCAGGTGGCGACGATGTTGGGGGCGGCAGATTAGAGGTTAATAAGTGTAAGGTTAGGGGTGTTTAGACTCGGGGTTCATGTTAGGGTGTTAGGTGTAGACTTAGAAAGTGTTTCCCCATAGGAAACAATGGGGCTGCGTTAGGAGCTGAACGCTGCTTTTTTGCAGGTGTTAGGTTTTTTTTTCAGCCAGCTCAGCCCCATTGTATCCTATGGGGAAATCGTGCACGAGCACGTTTTGCCAGCTTACCGCTACCGTAAGCAACGCTGGTATTAAAGGTAGAAGTGGAGCTAAATTTTGCTCAACGCTCACTTTTCTGAGGCTAACGCAGCCATTCAGAAAACTTGTAATACCAGCGTTGTTTAAAGTAAGCGCTGGAAAAAAAAGGCTCGTTAGCCCCGCAGGTTTTTAACGACAAAACTTGTAATCTAGTCATAGGTATCTCTTCAGCACAGAATATCATGGGAACAAAGCAAATTTGGTAACAGAAGTAAATTGGGAACTTTATTTTAAAATGGTCTGCTCTGTCAATCACAAAATGATTTTTTTGGGATTCATATCCCTTTATAAGAAATAGACTTTAATTTTCTGTGAAGCTTATTTAGTGTGTTATATAGATGCTAAGTATAATAAAATCTGTGCTTGCACACAAAATTGCTCTTTATTTAAACTGGAACTGCCTTTAGGCACACCTGGTTTAGTACGTTTGGTGATCTTTATTTAAACTGGAATTGCCTTTAGGCACACCTGGTTTAGTACGTTTGGTGCTTTAAATGTGAAAAATATACACATTTCAAAAGGTCTATATAAGGATTTTACTCAAAGCTACAGAAAAAAAATATATTTGAACAAAGTCCATGAAATTTGGCATGGAGACAGATCTCAATCACGTCATGAGGTAGCTTTATTCTTTCTTGTGTGAGTGGTAGTAAGTTTAAATTGGCATTCTTTCAATCTTGCTGGAGTGCACACAGTAGAAAAGGAACCGCCAATTTGTATTTAGTGAGCATGAACAGATGTCATTCTGTGATACCAGATCAAAATGTCTTTTAATCGGATTTCTGAGTTATGCTGCTCTTGAGTTTACATAGATTTGGGGTATTATGGTGATTTTGTATTTCTAGTTTGCTCTTAGTAGATTTTCCAAGTCTGTATTTCTACTTACCTGACAAAACTATATAACGAAATTTTAAAAGTTAGCCTTCTTGTTACATATGACCCCTAAGAGTGGATTAACTTACCCTAGAGAAAGTGCAATGCCAATAAATCAGAACAAAAGAGAATTCAACAACAAGCACTTATTACAGGGACAATCTACACCAGAATTGTCATTGTTTAAAAAGATAGATAATCCCTTTATTACCAATAGACATGTGCGTTTTGATTAGTTCCGAATCCAAATTTGGACGAATTTGTTAAATTCGGAGATTCGGATCTATTCGAATTTCCGAATTACGGTAGTACCGAATCTACCGAATAAATCCGAATTAGTTCGGTAGATTCGGATGGCCATGGATTACACTAGTATTGTACAGTAAAGTTATATCACTCTGCTATGGCTTACACCTAATATACAGTACATAATACTAGTCTAATATACAGCACATCCCACCTAACACATACCGAAATTCTGAATTTCCTAATCGAACCAAATCCAGCCGAATTTATTCAAATCCGAATGAATCCGAAACAAATCCGAAATGAATTCATTCGAATTTGAATCGATCCAAACCGAAATTCGAAAATATCCAAATCGATCCGAACCGAAACTAATTTTTCGACCATGCACAAGTCTAATTACCAACTCACCAGTTTTGCATAACCAACACTGTTCTTTTGACAAACTTTCATTTAGCCAATCATAAGTAGCCTCCCACGGTTGTGAGCACAATGCTATATATATTGCACACATGAACTACTGCCCTCTAGCTGTGAAAAACTGTCAAATGCATTCAGATAAGAGGCGGCCTTCAAGGGCTTAGAAATTAGCACTACTTAGGTTTAGCTTTCAACTAAGAATACCAAGAGAAAAAAGCTAATTTGATGATAAAAGTAATTTGGAAAGTTGTTTAAAATTGCATGTCCTATCTGAATTATGAAAGTTTAATTTTGGCTGGACTGTCCCTTAAAATCTACAAGCTTTATTTTTTGCACCTAGAACATCATCACTTCACAAGTCAAGTAACATACAATAAAAACCTTTCCTTAAAATAGGAAATATAAAGAAGAATTAGAAAGGTTAATTGGGCAAGCAAAACTGATTATTTAATTGTTTTGCACTGTTTAAGAGGGAATACATCTCTATAGAAAATACACCTCATAGAGAGCTCATTTGTTAACAAATATTACCTGTGTTTATGATGTGCCAGGAGTCTGATGCCTTGTATGCTGCAGTCATAAAATGGAAACGGCAAATAAATTGATTGCCTTGCTTGGCACTTTAAATTCTCATCTATTTCTTCTGAATTTTAAAAGTAATGCAGCAAAGCTCAGACTGAAATATCGAAATCACATGCCTATTTATCCTTAAACCATGCACAAATAAAATTTATTTTGAAGAACATTTGTATGCAGAGCTTATTTGTTAACAACCTATTGCTACCATGAACTAATGGTCTACATTACTATGTAACGTCATTATTATTTTTATTACAATTAAAAATTGAAACCAGTATTAGTGTTCAAACAGCACAGGGGATAGAACCCATTGCAGTTTAACTCAAATTGATATCTTCCAATCTCATTTGTATACGTTTAATAGTAATGTAACAGTGCTCAGACTCAAATACGCTAAATATAGTGAATGGTTCAAGGACGAGCAAATATATAGTGAAACTATTTTATATTATGGTCTAATTATTATTATTTGCAGAACACCAACATATTTTACAGTGCTAGAACATCAATATATTATAATATTGTAAAGTATACAAAAAAAAAACGCAAAGGATACTAAGAGAAGGAAGTAAAGGGCAAATAAAAAAAATTAACTATAGGCAGAGGGCCTGTCTGTGAGCTGTCACCCAGTCACCTTGTGGGTTATGTATAGAACTTGTGAGGTTAGATGCTAAAGGGAATACAAAGGGAGCTGATGAGAAAGTAGAGGGTTCAGAGGTAAAGAAACATGGTTTTATATATATATATATATATATATATATATATATATATATACAGTGGGACCTCGGTTAACGAACGACTCGGTAAACGAAAAATTCGGTTTACGAATGAAAATTCTTTAAAAAAAATGCCTCGGTTTACAAATTTTTTTCGCAATACGAAACAAGTGTCCCGGTTTGCCCCTCGGTTTACGAATTTTTTTCGCAATACGAAACAAGTGTCCCGGTTTGCCCCTGCATACTGAAGTGTGGGTAGCAGTGTGGAGGTGTTGGAGAGGTTTTGGAGCCATTTGCAGCACGTTGTTGAGCCTTTTGGAGCCATTTGCAGCCAGTTGTGGAGCCTTTTGGAGCCATTGGAGCCATTTGCAGCAGGTTTTGGAGCCTTTATTTGACTTTTTTCTCACCTCCGGAACGCATTAATTGGTTTTCAATGCATTCCTATGGGAAACCGTGTTTCAGTTTACGAATTTTTCGCAATACGAAACGTCCCGGAGAACGAATTAAATTTGTAAACCGAGGTCCCACTGTATATATATATATATATATATATATATATATATATATATATATATATATATATATATATATATATTGTTGTAAACATTGTTCAATGGAATATTTTAACCTCTAAATGCTTCAGGCAAGTCTTGTAGAGCCAGGTGGAGAATTCCATAATATAGGTACAGTTCTAGAAAAGACCTGTAGTTGGGAATGTGAGGACAGAAGTAGGTAATGGGCCTAGCAAAGGGGGCAGGTAGTAGAATATTTACAGAAAAGGGTAGGGATATAGGAGGTTGCAGTGTTATGTAGGACCTTGTATGTTAGAGTTTTAATTTGATATTTTAATCTTGAGGCTAATCAAACCAGGGGGGTTGACAGATTGGTGCAGTAGACAAGAAGTCCTGTATGTAGAAAATCAGTCTGGAAGAGGCATTCATAATGCATTGCAGAAGGGAAAGACGGTAGTTTGGGAGACCTGGAAGGATGGAGTGGCTGTAGTCAAAGTGGGATATGACGAGTGAGTGGATTAGAAACTTGGCAGTGTTGTGTCTAAGGAAGTCCCAAGTTTTACTCTTATTTTTAAGGCAGAATCAGCAGGAACTGGTTAAAGATTGAATGTGTGGGAAAAATGATATTTCTTAGTCAAATGTGACCCAAAGGCAGCATTTATGGTTGGTGAGATCACAGTGATGGTAAATGGGGGATGTAAGAGGAGCTCAGTTTGGGAAAAGTTAAGCTTTAGATAATGAGAAAACATACAATATGAGATCATAGAAAGACAGCTAGGGATGTGAGTGAAGAAGGTTTGGTGCAGAGATGAAGAACTAGAAAACTCTTTATTAAGGGGCAATGAGCTGATGTGTAGATTGAAACAGAATGTCCAAGAACAGAGAAGTCTAAACACCCAATGAACTATGGTAAAGGGACAGAGGATGTGACATATAACCATCTAGAGAGCAGTGTCACAATGGCCATATGATTAGAGGGTGTGGAGGGGGAGAGGGTGACCAACAGTATTAAATGCTGCAGACAGATCAAGAAGCGTTAACAAGGATTAATGGCATTTTGACGTGTCTGTAAGATGGTCGTTTGTCACCTTAATAATTGTGGAGTGTTAAGGAAAAAATACAGATTGCAGATTGCAGAGGGTCAATAAGTAAATTTGATATAAGGAATTGTAATGTGTATGTATTCCAGACTTTCAAGTAGGTTTGAGGCAAGAGGACCTTGAAAAATAAGGCGGTATGCGGAAATGGAGGAAGAATAAAGGTTATAGGTGTGACTAATGCTTTGAAGAGGGGAGTAAAGTGTACCAGTAGTGAGAGACTGAATATGTATGTGAGGACTGGTATGAAAGTAGATGTAAGGGAGGTCAGTTATCCTGAAGATATGCATATAGGTAGTGAGATGATAGGATGATGAGAGGGCCTCATCTTCTCCAAAGGAGCGGAGTTTGTGATTATTCAGGTTTTGGTTGTTTATGATTGGTTGGAAAGGAAGGAAATTTATAAGTGTTGTGGGATGTTATTCAATATCTAATAGAGTAAATGTTGTTGGTAAAGGGGTTGGTAAAGCCTTGCCCTGATAGAGCGGAGGTAAGAGGAGTTAGTGTGAGCAGAAGAGGTTATTAAAAGTAAAGAATAGACATGTGTGATTAATAGAGAGAGAATAACTAGATGTTTGGGATGAGAAATTACAAATAAAAATATTCTTGCTTCAGGTAGATAGCAGAGGTATAGGACAAAATAAACATATGATGCAAAAGTGGTTCAGAACAGTAAGGTAATATTGCTGTAAGTATTGTATCAGGTATGCCAGGTGTTAGGGGTGAGTATTCAATTTATAAGTCATAGTTGGTAGTGCTACTTTTTCAAGGGCTAAAGTTTGAGCCGAGCTGCATCAGGAGACAAAATTAAATTGTATTGGGAGAGAGAAGGGATGGTGAAAAGAAGGGTTGTGAGAGAGTTTGAAAAGTGTAAATTTATATATTTTATGCTTCTGTGCAATTTAATGTCATTATGAAATGGAAAAAGAATTTATCAACCATCTTGATAGCTCAGAAGATATGTAACTCATTCCTGTATTCAAATTCATGGGTTCAAAACAAATTTCAGGAAGTAAATATTTATTTTAACAGCTGTTTTGATACAACTTATTCAGCATCCTTTACTTTATTGGGGAAGGTGGTTAATTTTATGTTATATGTTTTAAATCTTAAAAAGAATAATTACATTTTGGATTAATGTTGTCTAGTTGTGCTTATAAACGGTATATGGACGAGTGAGGAATTTAAAAGGAAACCATAAAAAAGTAATAATTTATGCAAATGTTTACTTATTAGGGACATAAAACAGATTTTTTTTTTCTTTCATGATTCAGACAAAGCATACAGTTAAAAAAAATCCAATTTAATTCTAATATAAAATTTGATTTGTTCTTATGGTATTTTTTGTTGAAGAGATACCTAGGTAGGTAGCATGCACATATCTGGATCACTACATGGCAGAAAATAGCGCTGCCATCTAGTGCTCTTGTAAATGGACAACATTCTTGCAAAACTGCTATCATATAGTGCTCCAGACACATGCATGCTTCCGAGGTTACAACCCAGATTTTCAGCAAACAATACCAGGAGAACGAAGAACATTTGAAAATAGAAGTAAATTAGAAAGATGATTAAAATTGAAAATGAGAAAGATGCACTAGTGCAAATCTCCTATAGGGGGCGCTTCCTAATCAGTGCTACAACATTTGTAAATATACAAAAAAACAATATAAGAAAAACAAAGAACAAAAAGTCCAAAATTGATAGAATAGCCTGAGGAAACAGCCCTATAGAGGCTGAGAAACGCGTTGCTTTTAAATAAAGTATTTGTTTTTAATATATACACTTGCTGCTGCTTTGGAGTTTATCATCTTTTACCTTTGGAGTGCTACCTGTTTGGCAGTGGAGTTCAGGCTGAGAAGTCCCAGTCTGCCTGTATTGCACCTGGAGGTGCTTTCCATCTTGTAAGTGTAACCATATCTTACTACTTTGCCTTGCCATACAGTACTAGGCTATGGTGGTTTGCTTTATATTCCTATATAGGCATTGGTGGTGACCCCCTTGGATCTCTCCTGTTCTGGACTACAGCTTCCTTGTCTCCATCCAGTGTGCTGGACTACTGTGACGTTCCAGCCTGCCCCAATAGCACCATTGGGTGCATCACGTTTGTGAGTAACCACTTGTCTTATCTATATTGTCACTTGTATTGGTGGTACTAGGCCATTGTGGCACCTCTATTTTCTTCCTTTTAAAGTTGATTAAAATTGTGTGCTCTATCAGAACCATGAAAGAAATATTTTGGATTTTATGAAGCTTTAAAAAACAATTGTACTTTGCTGTTAAAGTCAATCCTAGCGTTTGTGAAATGCTAGGATTTACCAGTGGAACAAATAAAGGGGACTTTCATTCATGAAGTATAAAATACTGCATGTTGAAAGCTCCTTTATTTGTTCCAAGCGATAGCCACACTGAACTGTGCCAACCGGCAGAACACAATTTTCCCTATTTGTCTGAGAGGTGACGTTTCCACCTCTTAGCGAATAGCCGTGCAGGAAATCCGACTTGGCACCGCACTCTGCAATCACAAATACTAGGATTTACCATCACTTTAATGCAAATTGCCCTTTAGCAGCCACTTGGATGAATGTTTACATTTTCCAAAGCTGCAAAACTTTTGATGATGCCTAATAAGGCTCACATAATTTACATACACACCTAATGGGATAGTTAATAAAAATTGCTAAGCACTACCCAGGTGCTGAAACAAAAATTAGCTTGCTCCTAAGCTTACAGTCCAAGTTTTTAAAATAAAGATACAGAGAGAACGAAGAAACATTGATAAAAGGTGTAAATTAGAAAGTTGCTTAAAATTGCATGTTCTAAATCATAAAATAAAAAAATTGGATTTCATATCCCTTTAACACCTTAAAGCAGTGATTTTTAACCTTTATTTTTGCCGTGGCACACTTTTTTACATTAAAAAATCCTGTGGCACACCACCATCCCAAAATTTTAAAAAAATCACACATTGTAGCCTAATACAGCATATATATATACACACATACACACAAACACACACATACTGTATGTATTGTGCTGTTATGCCATGACTCCTACAAACTACCCCTGCACTGGGAGTAAAAAACAAGCAAAGTTTAAAAAATATGTCACACTGTTGTCAGTCTGCCGTGGCACACCTGAGGATCTCTCACAGCACACTAGTGTGCCACGGCACACTGGTTGAAAAACACTGCCATAAAGGGACACTGTACCCAAATTTTTTTCTTTCGTGATTCAGATAGAGCATGACATTTTAAGCAACTTTCTAATTTACGCCTATTATCAAATTTTCTTCATTCTCTTGGTATCTTTATTTGAAATGCAAGAAAGTAAGTTTAGATGCCGGACCATTTTTGGTGATCAACCTGGGTTGTTCTTGCTGATTGGTGGATAAACTCATCCACCAATAAAAAAGTGCTGTCCAGAGTTCTGAATAATAATAAAAAAAAAGCTTAGATGTCTTCTTTTTAAAATAAAGATAGCAAGAGAACGAAGAAAACATGATAATAGGAATACATTAGAAAGTGGCTTAAAATTGCATGATCTATCTGAATCATGAAATAAAAAATATGGGTTCAGTGTCCCTTTAAGTACCACAGCACTTTTCCATTTTCTGACCGTTTGGGACCAAGGCTATTTTTACATTTCTGCTGTGTTTATGTTTAGCTGTAATTTTACTCTTACTCATTTACTGTACCCACACATATTATATACCGTTTTTCTCAGCATTAAATTGACTTTCTGAAGATACCATTAGTTTCATCATATCATATAATTTACTATAAAAAAATGTATAAAATATGAGGATAAAATGGAAAAAAAAAACACTTTTTCTAACTTTGACCCCCAAAATCTGTTGCACATCTACAACCACCAAAAAACACCCATGCTAAATAGTTTCTAAATTTTGTCCTGAGTTTAGAAATACCCATTGTTTACACATTCTTTGCTTGTTTTGCAAGTTATAGGGCAATAAATACAAGTAGCACTTTGCTATTTCCAAACCATTTTTTTCTCAAAATTAGCGATAGTTACATTGTAACACTGATATCTGTCAGGAATTCCTGAATATCCTTTGACATGTATATATTTTTTTTAGAAGACAACCCAAAGTATTGATCTTGACCCATTTTGGTATATTTCATGCCACCATCTCACCGCCAAATGCGTTAAAATAAAAAAAACGTTAGCTTTTTCACAAACTTTTTCACAAACTTTAGGTTTCTCACTGAAATTATTTACAAACAACTTATGCAATTATGGCCCAAATAGTTGTAAACGCTTCTCTGGGATCCCCTTTGTTCAGAAATAGCAGACACATATGGCTTTGGCATTGCTTTTTGGTAATTAGAAGGCCACTAAATACCGCTGCCCACCACACGTGTATTATGCCCAGCAGTGAAGGAATTAATTAGGGAGCTTGTAGGGTTAATTTTAGCTTTAGTGTAGTTTAGTAGACAACCCAAAGTATTGATCTAGGCCCATTTTGGTATATTTTATGCCACCATTTCACCGCCAAATGCGATCAAATAAAAAAAATCATTCACTTTTTCACAATTTTAGGTTTCTCGCTGAAATTATTTACAAACAGTTAGAGCAATCATGGCACAAGTGGTTGTAAATTCTTCTCTAGGATCCCCTTTGTTCAGAAATAGCATATATATATATGGCTTTGGTATTGCTTTTTTGTAATTCGAAGGCTGCAAAATGCTGCTACGCACCACAAGTGTATTATGCCCAGCAGTTAAGGGTTTAATTAGGTAGCGTGTAGGGTTAATTTTAGCTTTAATGTAGAGATCAGCCCCCCACCTGACACATCCCACCCCCTGACCCCCCTCAAATAGCTCCTTTCCCTTCCCCACAATTGTTACCGCCATCTTAAGTACTGTCAGAAAGTCTGCCAGTATAAAAATAAAGGTGTTTCTTTTTTATTTTTATATATATATTATAAGTGTAGGATCCCCCATTACCCCCCAACCTCCCTGATCCCCCCCAAACAGCTCTCTCAGCTTCCCGCCTCGACCAAATGGCCGCCATCTTAGGTACTGGCAGCTGTCTGCCAGTACCCATTTTACTTACAAAATTGCCCTTTTATGAAAATAAATATGACCCACATTTTCTGTAGTGTAGCTTCCCCCCTCCCTCAATACCCTCCCCCCCTCCCGGATCCCTTTCCAAACCATTTTTCCCCCTCCTGGATCCCTTTACCTATCCTAAACTGAACAGTTTCCCTACTTCTAATAACGGTTATGTCCATGCGCTAGCGCTCCCGAGCCCCGCCCCCAAAGGATCCGGAACAAGCACCAGCATGGGCCACACACCCGCCTCCCTGCAGTTGTTCCCACCCACCAATGATCACACCATGCTGGCCAATGCAGAGAGGGCCACAGAGTGGCTCTCTCTACATAGGATGCTTAAAAAACGGTATTGCAGGATGCCTCAATATCGAAGTATCACTGCAATACCCTAAAAGCAGTTGGAAGCGATCATGATCGCTTCCAGTGCTTTAAAACCCTGAGGACGTACAGGGTACGTCCTTGTTCACTAAGTGACATTTTTTGTACATCCTTGATTGTTAAGGGGTTAAACACCTTTATGTTTTGTCTAAAATTTGTGCTTGTTCCATGCTCCATAGAGAGGCCAAGTTCTGTGACCTAGGTTTTTAAAATGCTGTAAATTGCCTATATCAGCTACTTTATTTACTTTTTTCTTCTTCTAGGGAATGTGGGACAAGCACATTTTTTTTTCACAAAAGCAAGTGGTATTCAATATCTTTTTTAAGGGATATTAAACTCTAAAATAAGGCTTGCAGAGTTGCAGCAATTACACACAGACTAAAATGGACATAAAGGATCAATAATAAAAAGCTCTGATAAGCTAAAGCATGTCATTATTGCATTATTTCTTAAACAGATTTAAGTGTTTAACCCACTGCAAAAAAAAATAACTTTTTTTATTTGTGTAAATGCCTTTTTGTGCCAGGTATAAACTTTTATAGTTTCTGTCCCTTTAAGTGAGGAAGTATGTATGTAAATACTTTGAGCAGTAATTAACCCTTTCGTGACCAGGTTATAAAGTCTACATCGGAACAATGTTCCGATGTAGACAAATTGAAATCATGCGATCGTGCAAACGATCGCGAGATTTCAATTATGGGATCGGGTCTGGGGGGCGTCCCTATGATGCTAGGAACGCCCTCCAGACTGCGATCAATTCCTGCAAGCAGAGTAGGCTTCAGGACAGCCGTTGGCTATGATGTTGTATTCCGTCATAACGACTTAAAAGCCCAGCGCCGTTGTGACGGAATACAACGGCATAACGGCGGGAAAAGGTTAATATAAGTGATATGTTTTGTGTTTACTGTCCCTTTAACTGTGTGTGTAAAATCTGTTAGCCTTATTGTGCGTGATAAAAAAAAATTACAATTTAATATCCCTTTAAATAGGTGTTTTGTTTTTTGGGAGTTTTTTTTTGGTGTAAATTCTGCATCCTAGTTCTGCATAACTTAAAGGGACATTCCAGCCAAAATTGGAATCCACATGGATGCATTTAAATTTTGAATAGAAGAATTTTTGTAATATACATGTATTAGCAAAACTGCTTCTAATAAAAGCTATTAAAGGGACATTCCGGTCAAAATGTAATTGCACATAGATTAATTACATATTTGAATATAAACATATTTGCAATATAAATGTATTGGCAAAAATGCTTCTAGTAAAAGTTATCACTGTTTTAGTTTTAGAATTTTTCTCTGCACGTGCATGTGAAGCATAGCTAGATATTGTCACTGCACCCACATTTTAAATACTACAGCTGCTTGGACCATCAGTGGGGCTTGTATCATGTCAACAAGTAACAAATTGAGTCATTACCAGATGGTACAAGCAATTTAGGCTCTCTGAGCAAGTGCTGTGTTTAAAATGCTGGTGCACAGTGCATACTTAAATACACTTTTAAAACAGCTATAGCTTTTATTAGAAGCATTTTTGCTAATACATGTATATGACAAAATTGCTTCTGTTCAATACCGAAATGCTCCCATGTGGTTTCCAATTTTGGCTGGAATGTCCCTTTAAGTATGCACCGTGCACCAGCATTTTAAACTCAGCACTTGCTCAGAGAGCCTAAGGTGCTTGTACCATCTGGTAATGACTCAATTTGTTAATTGCTGATATAATACAAGTTCCTACTGGTACTTTGAGCAGCTGCACTATTTAAAATGCTGGTGCACTGAGAATATCTAGCTATGCTTCACATGCACGTGCAGAGAAAAATGCTAACACTAAAACAGTGATAACTTTTACTAGAAGCATTTTTGCCACTACATGTATATTGCAAATATGTTTCTATTCAATGATGTAATTCATCTATGTGCATTTACATTTTGACTGGAATATCCCTTTAAATTCTGAGTTTATTGTGCCTTTAAGTCAGTGTACGTTAATGAAGTTCTATAAACTAAATATGTGAAAGAAATTGTGCTTACTGTCCCATTAAATATATGTAAATGCTGTGAGTCTTATGCTTGATAGAATTTGTACTCCCTCTTTACATCTGTGTGTGCTGTGAGCTTTACGCATGACTTCAATTCTGTGCTTGCCTTTCACTTAAAGGCGCATGAAATCCAAATTTTTTTCTTTCATGACTCAGATAGAGCATGCAATTTTAAACAACTTTCCAATTTACTTCAATTATCAAATTATATTTGTTCTCTTGGTGTCATTTATTGAAAAGCAGGAAGGTAAGCTCGGGGGCGTGCATGTGTCTGGAGGACTATAATGGCAGCAGGCTTGCAAGATTGTTAACCATTTGCAAGAGAACAAGATAGCAGCACTATGTCCTGCTAAGTAGTGCTCCAAACACTTAGGTATCTCTTCAGCAAAGAACAAAGCAAATTTGATAATAGATGTAAATGTTAATGTTTAAAAACTGTATGCTCTAAATATGTGTTTTGTTGTTTGTTTTTAATCTGTGTCCCTTTAATCTAAGTGTTTATACTGTGAGCCTTATTTATTTCAGCCCACACTACATTATTATGCTGTAAATATTGTCATGAACTGCTTCCCTTTAAAACTCAGTGATACAAATGTAGAAAGTTTCTAACAATGTATTTATCCCCGGGTATCTGCTGAGCCCAGAGGAAACTGCTGCCTGGGGAACGTCTATAGTAATAACAGGGTTTTTACACCTGAAATGTATACTATAGTATTGTTCACAGTCCTGATTTGTACCCCCCACACCACATTGTACAGTAAACTGTCTTATAGCTAAGACCTATATTTAATGTGTCACCTTTTACCTTAAATTTTAGTAACACAGATAAAATGTATTTCTGAATGTATTTTCAAAACAAAATGTTATCTTCTTAATATCTTGCATGTTAATATGTCTGGCATTGCATTTATCCATTTATAATAAAGAGTTATTACACCTCACCCCTTAGCTGCAGTAACATATTTAGACAATTTTCCCATTCCGTACATTTACTCCACAGCAGCTTCAGCTTAGCCCACTCTTGGATATATACCCGCCCTTTGCTCTGCCATTCAATTTGTGATTGGAGGAGAGTGGCAAATTCCCTCCCCAGATTGGTGGGGTGGAGCTGTCAGTCCTGTTGCTGCCTGTGCTGGGCTATCTATGCAGTGCTGAGCCTGGCAGGCTTCAGGTAAGGAAAGCTGCTCTGTCCTGAATACTTGGATATTTTTATTGTGGGGGTATCTGATTTATGTTTATCATATTTACTTAGCAAGGATAAATGCTTGGTCACTATTGGTATTGACTCTTTGCGTGGCAGAGATGGCTTCAAGCCAGGCAGTGCACATTAATGCTTTGTAGCCGTTTTTGGCAGCAAAAGAGTTAATGTTTTTTGCACTGTTTCCCCAGATGTTCCAACATTCCCTTTTTCTATCCCCCTTCTCCCCCCCCCTCCTCCTTGCACACGGGCTGTACTACTTACCTGTCCTGACTATTGCTTGTGTTCATTCGTCTACCAAGTTCATGCTCTTTATTGTTCCAATGATTATAATTTTGTGGACAGTTAAAGTATACAGATTATTGTTTGGTAGTTTAATGGAGATTATTTATTTTCCACCCTGAGACTGGAGTGAAATGTGTGGTTATTTTGCAACTTTAACCCTTCCACTTTCCATGGGCTTAGCAATGTAAATGTAGTGGTTTATTTAATAGATATTATATATAGTTTATTGATGCACACTTTATTCCTAGTCATTTTCTTCATCTTGGGGTGCAGCATTTGTTATGCTACTTGTATTCATTATTTATATAAATATATGACTATAAGTGATGCAGAAGGTGTATTGTGGTCCTGTAACGTTATGATAAATATTCATTTTCACATAGGTGATGGCAGGTTAAATGAGTCTAGTGTAACAGCAAATTCATTTAGTGATGTGTAATTTTGTTTCACAAGTAAAAGCAGAGTCAACAAGTGACAGTGACAGGTTCAGTGTGAAATGTTTACTTTCTTGAAGGAGTAAATGTACCAATTATAGTGGCATGTTGGTTAAAGGGACATGAAACCCAAAATTTATCTTTCATGATTCAGATAGAGAATACAATTTTAAACAACATTCCAATTTACATCTATCTAATTTGCTTCATTCTTTTGGAATCCTTTGTTAAAGAAATGGCAATGCACATGGGTGAGCCAATAACAGAAGGCATCTATGTGCAGCCACAAATCAGCACCTTCTGAGCCTATTTAGATATGCTTTTTAGCAAAGAATATCAAGAGAATTACGCAAATTAGTTAATAGAAGTAAATTAGAAAGTTGTTTAAAATTGCATGCTCTAAATCATGAACGAAAAAAATGTGGGTTTAATGTCCCTTTTAAATAGTTCCAAGTAGGAGCAACGTAACAGACTGACAATATCATGTTAAATGGACAGTGGAAACTAAAGTGTCTTACTAACAGTGACATGTATAAAGGGTTAAATGGTCAGTGACTAAATAAAGTGCAGCCGGTTCAAAGTAAGAGCAGACTTCTCCTTCACTGTGATTCAGACAGATTCCTCAGTGCACATTTCCATGAAGACTTAAACAGCCAAAAAAAATTGTAAGCTGATACCCTAAGTCTTATACATTTACTCCTGAGGAATTAAAAAATATTTGGACTAAGTATGAGGAAAGCCCCTGTACATATTCTTCTCCTATCTATAATCAGTTTCCTCTACCTTTTACATGACAATTCCAGCAGCCAAGTTCAAATGGATTAATCATCCAATTTATCTCTTTGTTTTTTTGTTTGTTTTTTTTAATGTCAGAAAATATGTCATTTTTAATCATTTGCAACCCATGGTGCTGTCTGAATAAGGAACTTAACTGTGTAATTAATTTAATGAAATGATTGGTTTGGCATTTGATGAAACAAACAGGAAAAAACAAGAGGTTTTTTTTTCTCTCAACTCTTAATATAGTTATATTTGAGAATATACTTGTGTGTGTATGTATATAATAATATATATTCTCTCACTGTATTATAGTGTGTATTTATGAATGCTAAATGATGCTTTGTGCAGACATGTAGAGAGTTAAGTTTATGTGTTTCTTATACATGCAGTATGTAGGAATTTGGCACAAATTAGATCATTACCATCACATGTTGTGTTCTTTGACCATTGCTTTCTGGGCAATTGCAATACTGTACCCAGATAACAGTTTGGCACCTGTCACTTTCTTAGAAACACAATATAATAACCCTGATTACTATTTTAATATGTAAAGGGTTAGTAATATAATATGTTTGTGTGTTAGTAATATTTCTGTTAATAACCCAGTTAAGTGACTTTTTTTTTCATATAAGGGCGTGTTTAACCCCACAGATGTTTTAAACATGCAGATAAATTCAGCTCTAGGGCCACAATGCACTGCCAATCGTTAGCGGAACACTGTGTTTACAAGCTACACACATGTGACACCCCCTTATTGGCTCAACAGCTGTATTCAGCTGCAAAACTAGTAGTGTATTGCTGATTTAAAACACATAAGTAGAGGCCAGCAAAAGTGCAATAAAAAATGCTGTAACACATTATCATATTTTTTTTTGTAAAGCTATGTCCCTTTAAAGGGACAGTAAACAAATTTGACAGTAAACTTGAGATTTGAATATAAAATGTTTAGTTACATAGAATGAAATAACTTTTCAACATATTTTTATTATTTATTTTTCGTCCTTTTCATGTAATATAGCTCTAAAATTTTAGAAATTTCTATTTCCCAGAACTTAAACTGCACCCTTCTGACTTCTCAAGGCTAATACTGTTATATATCTATCCCTAATTAGCTTTAACTGATAACTGCAAAACAATGCATTCTATACAAATATTTTAGCAGAGGGCTAGCCTTGTTGTCTGAGGACTAAAGCCCAAATTGACTTCATCATTTAAGGCAAATAATGAGTGGAGTTTGGCTATTGATAAGTAATTGCAGTAAAAAAAAATATGTTAATTTGTTTTAAAATGTTAAGAATTGGCTGATATGTTATTCTATAGCAACATAACAGAAATGTCTTGTAATTGCAAGGTGTTTAATGTCCCTTTAAGAGTCTAACTGCAATGGGAGAAACCAGACTGCAGTATCCATAAGAATCAAATGTATCAATTAGTTAAACACCTTCCATTTTGTATAAATGTTATTTTTAAGTCTGCATACCGAATCTGTTATAAGGGAGAGGGATTATGGGAAGTTACAATGGTTTAGGCAATTTAATTCCAGCAAGTTTTTCCAACTGCTGTTACATGAACAGACTCTAGCCAGTTCTGCTTCAAATCATATCTGGAAATGCATTCTGGCGTTGCTTCTAGCAGAAAGTAGTTTCAGTACTTGGTAAGATATATTATGTTTTGTTGTTCACTTTATAAAATACATTTTTGTAAGTAAATTGATCTGAAGTTTAGAAAAAGTACAGATGTTGCTGTAGAAATCTTATTTTGTACAGGAATGGGAGAGGAGTTATATTGTTTGATTAATAAGCTCCTTTGTTTGTAATAATGTACTTGGGGTCTTGCCATATGGTCAGGCACTAAATTCTGGATTTTAATCATACCGGAGATGTATGTTCTTTTTAACATTTAAAAAATAGGTTCTTTTAATTGTTCATATCCTATTATGTAAGATTTTTGTTAATAATTGTCCATATTAGCTGTTCCCATTGGAAATAACAGTCACCTATCTAAATCTAATATTTGTCTGAATAGAATGCCTGCATGGATGAAATCCACTAAACATTTGAAAAAATCTTTCGGAATAAAACAAATTTGTTGCCCATGAGTAGTAATATTTACATTAAGCGTTGACAAGTTGATTGCAATCTAAACTGGAATGGTAGGGTGTAGGTACAGCAATATGAACTATAGGAAATACAGGACCTCAGATGTAAACTTACTGTGCATTTCCTTGTTAACCCTTTTCGTGACTGGTATATAAAGTCTACATCGGAACAACTGTTCCGATGTAGACAAATTGAAATCATGGGATCGGGTCTGGGGGGTGTCCCTATGACGCTAGGAACACCCTCCAGACCGCGATCAAATCCTGCAAGCGCAGTTGGCTTCAGGACAGCCATTGACTATGACGTTGTATTCCGTCATAATGGCTTTAAAGCCCAGCGCCGTTGTGACGGAATATAACGGCGGCAAAAGGTTAAAATAAAACAACTCTTGAAGAACAATAAGATTATGGTGGAGAAGGTTCCCAACTTGTTAACCTGTCTGCCCATCTTTGTGCTGACCGGGCAGAGGACGTGTAGTATCGTAGTGCAACGCCACCCTGCTCTCGCATGCCCTGTCAATCACCCCAAATGAATGTGTTCTGGGGTGATTTACCTCCACCTCAGAGGTGGTAGAGGGTAAGAAGCAGCAATCTATGAGTCTGCACCCGCTCCAAAGCAGCATTCACTACTTAGTACCTGAAGCCCTATGGAGCCTTTTTAACACGCGTTTCATGATGACAGGGAGTTTATTATCGCTTAAATCAGTGGTTGGAAATGTGTATGTAATTTATGATACATTTACTATATGCAGGAGCAGCATATTCCACTTGGATCAATGAAGCTCAGTTTTTTTGGAGGCAAGGATATCTGTAAAATGAATAAAGAATAAAAATTAACTCCGGAATAAGATTTTTTTTAAAAAGTTACCAATTTACTTCTATTATCAAATTTGCTTAATTCTCGTGGTTTTCTTTGTTGAAGAGATATCTAGGTAGGTCTCTGGAGCACTACATGGTGGGAAATAGAGCTGCTATCTACTGATCTTGCAAATGAATAACATTCTAGCAAAACTGTTGCCATATTGTGCTCCCGACACTTGCGCACTCCTGAGCTTACGTCCCTACATTACAAGAAAAAGATACCAAGAGAATGAAGAAAATTTAATATTGGAAGTAAATTAGAAAATTGTATAAAACTGCATGTTCTCTCTGAATCATGAATGTGTTTGGTTTCATGTCCTTTTAAACTCATACAGACCACACAAATTAAACTAAAACTTTCCAATTCACTTCAGTTATAAAAAATTTACAACCTTCACTTGGTTTTCTTTTTTCAAATTTGGATCCTTCCCATGAGAGCATACTGCTGTAGGCTCTGAGATGTGCACTATAATGAGAGCATACTGCTGTAGGCTCCGAGATGTGCACTATAATGAGAGCATGCTGCTGTAGGCTCCGAGATGTGCACTATAATGAGAGCATGCTGCTGTAGGCTCCGAGATGTGCACTATAATGAGAGCATACGGCTGTAGGCTCTGAGATGTGCACTATAATGAGAGCATACGGCTGTCGGCTCCGAGATGTGCACTATAATGAGAGCATACGGCTGTCGGCTCCGAGATGTGCACTATAATGAGAGCATACGGCTGTCGGCTCCGAGATGTGCACTATAATGAGAGCATACGGCTGTCGGCTCTGAGATGTGCACTATAAGGCAGCAGTGTCCAAAGCAATGTTATAACAAATGAGACCAAGAGGAGGAGCGAACGAGAGAGCGATTGTGATGTTGTATCCTAGGTTTCCCTTACTACATCACCACTTAGGGACAGATAGATAATGTTTAACCATCTAATGCATGTAAAGTGGGCCGTATACATTTAATGGTAAGCGCAAAAGGGTAGTAGTGTGCTATTTACACTTATTTACACAGTGTTAACCCCAGCTCTAAGCAAATACCGCTTTCTTTCTTTTTTTTTAGCACCTTTTGAAAGGGGCAATAACATCCAAAAAATGCTTTCATTATTCAGATATAGCATTCAGTTTTACACAACTTTCCAATTTACTTCTATTATCAAATTACCATCATTCTCTTTGTAAACTTTGTTGAAGAACCAGCGACGCACATCTTTGGGCTATCTGAACATAGCAGGTGAGCCAATTAAAAGATACACTGTATATATGTGCAGCCACCAATTAATAACTAGCTCCTGGTAGTGCATTGCTTCTGCTGAGCCTACCTAGATATGCTATTTAACAAAGGATACCAAGTGAACAAAGCAAATTTAATATTGGAAGTAAATTGGAAAGTTGTTCAAAATGATGTGCATTTCAAGGCTAACCATGCTGTATATTTGTCCCTACTTAGCTTAAAGGGACAGTCAACACCCGACATAACCGTATCCCATATTTTGTAGACCCAATTGAAAATCTGCCTGCACCGCATCCCTTATTTATTACCTTTGTATTTGTCCTAATAATCGTTCATGTTATATTTAGTATTCAGCTCAAAATATGGCTGCCTAACTCCTCCCCTTCATCCTTCTTCCCCATCTCTATGCCATTTCAGGCACGTTCATGTAAGTATTGTTGACGCTTATCATACGTCATTGCGCATGCGCATTTGTGGTAGCAGTCAGAAATCGGACTTAGAAATCGGACTTAAATATAGAATCTGGCTGAAACATATTTGCGCAATAGAATTCTGCTTTTTGGTTCCTATGCAATCGGGCATGCGCAACACTCCGTGAACAAATTTGGAATTTCTGACCGAGGATTGCATTCTGATTGGCAGATGCTTTCAAAAAGAAGGTAGCTACGTAATGGTGGGGGGAGTTAGGCGACCATATTTCGATCAGATTAACTCATGTATCGTGGATGATTATTAGGAGAAGGAAGTAGGTAAGACAGAAGGGATGCAGTGCAGGAGGATCTTTGTTTGGGTTTAATCGGATAATAACTGCAATACAATTAATTTAATACTAACTTTATGGCCATGACAAACCTTGCTGTCTGCAGACTAAGGGGTCGATTTATCAAGCGATGGTAGACAGGGGCATAAATATGCGCCCCTGTCTGCCACAGCTTGCCTCTGTCACGCTATTTTGCGTTCTTGTGCAACGCCGCCCGCGCACAGCCAATCAGGCGTGGGCAGGACCTGTCGGACGAAACTAGGGAGATTGAAATTCTCCACCTAAGAGGTTAGGGAAGCAGTGGTCTAATTACCACTGCTTCACAAATACGGACTGCAGGATCTCTTGTGAGAACCTGCAGTAGTTGGGGGCGAAGGCAGGTGAAGCCGTTGATAAATCGACCCCTAAAACCCAGATTGGCTCTTCCAAGTCAAATAATTGCAATAAAAATTTTACATATTTTTATTTAAATGTTTAAACTTGGCTGATATGTTATTACATAGCAACACAACACACATGACTTATAATTACTAAGTATTTACTGTCCCTTTAATCCTCTTCACCTGCTCAGAGATGCACTATACTACTGCTTGTACCATATGCATTAACCACTGACTTGTAATATGCCTGCATTTGTATTTGTAATGTAGGCCATAATTAGGTAGGATCAGTAATGCAAACATTACAGATTCCAATGAATTACACAGAAGCACTAAGTCATTAGATCTGCAACAGCTCGCTAGCTCTCTCAAACCTCTCCTCTCATCCATCACCTCCTTTTCCTGCCCTGACCAATCTATCTACCACTGTAACTCCACCCTTACATTGGTCATTGACAATCTGGCCCCTCCAACCATAGCTCTGAAACCACACTCTCATCCTCAGCCCTGGCATACTCCTCTGACATGGTACCTACGCAGATGTTCCCGTACTGCTGAGCGACACTGGAGGAAATCTCGGAGTTCAGCTGACTTTCTTCACTACAAGTTCATCCTGAACTCCTACTACTCTGCCCTTAATCTCTATAAGCAACAATACTTCTCTAATCTCATTTGTACTCTTTCCTCTAACACAAAACGTCTGTTCTCCACGTTCAATACTTTTCTCCGCCCACCCCCACCTCCTAATACAACTTCTCTCTCAGCTCAAGATTTTGCCAGCCACTTCAAAAACAAAATTGACTACATCAGAAGTGAAATCAGCTCTCAACATACTACCAATCTCCCACCCCCTTAAAAGCTCACAATCATCCAAAACCCAAATATTCAAAAATGCAGCTCTTTTGCCCCTGTTAACGAGGATGAAGTTTCTGCCCTTATACTGTCCTCCCACCTCACTACCTGTCCCCTCGACCCCATCCCCTCACATCTACTCCCCTCCCTCTCTTCTACCCTCACCCCCATACTCACACACATTTTCAACCTCTCCCTCAGCACTGGTATATTTCCCTCATCTCTAAAACATGCGCTGGTCACACCTATCCTCAAAAAACCTTCCCTCGATCCAACCTCCCCATCCAACTAAAGCCCTATTTCCCTACTCCCTCTTGCCTCAAAGCTCCTAGAAAAGCTAGTATACGTACGTCTATCCCATTTCCTTACACTAAACTCTCTTCTTGACCCACTGCAATCTGGATTTCGTCCCCATCACTCTACAGAGACAGCAATTGTCAAGGTTACCAATGACCTACTTACAGCAAAATCCAAAGGCCACTTCTCTCTGCTTATCCTCCTTGACACTGTTGACCACCGTCTTCTGCTCCAAACCCTCCAATCCTTCAGCATCTGTGACACAGCTCTCTCATGGTTCTCTTCCTATCTGACTAACCGTACATTTAGTATAGCCTTCTCCGGAGCATCCTCTGCCCCGTTACCACTTTCTGTTGGGGTACCTCAAGGCTCTGTCCTCGGTCCCCTTCTCTTTTCAATCTACACATCATGATTAGGTTTCCTAATAAAGTCCCATGGGTTTCAATATAATTTGTACGCAGATGACACCCAAGTCTACCTCTCTGCACCAGACCTACCTCCTTCCTTACTAACCCGTGTCACAAACTGTCTTTCTCATATCTCATCTTTGATGTCCTCTCACTACCTTAAGATAAATCTCTCCAAAACGGAACTCCTTATTTTTCCCCCTTCTTCCATTGTCTCCACCCCCAAAATTTCTATAACTGTTGATAATTCCACCATTACTCCTACCCCGCATGCCCGATGTCTTGGGGTCACACTTGACTCAGATTTTTCCTTCACTCCTCACATTCAGTCCTTGGCTAAAGCCTGCCGCTTCCACCTTAAAAACATCTCTAAAATTACACAAGATACAACCAAGATTTTAATCCACTCTCTCATCCTTTCCCACCTCGACTACTGCAACTCCGTCCTCTCTGGTCTACCTAGCTGCAGCATAGCTCCTTTACAATCCATTATGAATACCTCTGCCAGGCTTATCTTCCTTACTCGTCGATCTTCATCTGCTGCGCCTCTCTGCCAATACCTTCACTGGCTTCCTCTTGCCTCTAGGATTAAACACAAAATCCTCACTCTGACATACAAAGCTCTCAACTGCACTGCTCCCCCCTACATTTCAGAACTTGTCTCCAGATACTCTCCCTCCCGTCCCCTTCGATCAGCTCAGGATCTCCTCCTCTCTTGTTACTTCCTCACATTCCCATTTACAGGACTTCTCCAGACTGGCCCCCATCTTGTGGAACTCCCTGCCTCGCTCCACAAGACTCTCCCCTAGTTTTAACAGCTTCAAACGCTCCCTAAAAACTCTACTATTCAGGGATGCTTTCAACCAACACTAACCTTTCCTAACTCCATTGCTTTCCCCTTGAACCCCTTAGAATGTAAGCCTATGAGCCCAGCTGTTTGCAGATCGCCTTCATAAGAGCCGACTACAACAGTGAAACTCTCGGCAGGGCCCTCTACCCACTTGATCCCTGCAAAAGCTATCCTGTATACGACTATATTTACAGCGCTGCGGAATCTGTTGGCACTCTACAAATACCTGATGATGATGATAATGTATTTTTTGCATCAGAATAGGAGTTGACTGCAAAATCCTAGTAGCCATGGCTACCTGTCTTTTGAGATTTATTAATCCCTGTTTTACAACAACCGGAAATTGATTGTAAATTTTCATATTGTGCTGCACAGTAAATAAAAATATTAATTAGAACAGGGGATTTTTCATTCATGATGCTTCATTTGTAAAATATTTACCATATAGTGATGGTAAACATTGCGCCGTTCCTCTGCCCACATCATATACTTTATATAGCTGAGCGATGAGGAATCCACCTTCACCCAATCGTTTTGTGCCTCACGAGCTGGACACCAAGTGGGGCATGCAACGATTGGCTGAAGGGGGATTTGTCATCAATCGGCAAAATACAGTATACAATGCGGGCGGAACCATGGTGCAATGTTTACCATCACTATATGGTAAATATTTGACAAATGAAGCGTCGTTTAAAAATTTCATGAATGAAAGATACCCTGTTTTGAATAATATTTTTATCTACTGTGCAGCACAATCCAAAAAAAATTACAATCACTTTCATGAAGGCAAGTCAGGAGACAGCTATTTATTACTATCTGTTACTGCTGCTATTTTGTTCTGCCATCTAATTCCGTCATCTGTCATATCTGTTACTGTAATGCAAAAGATGTGCTGGAATGCGCTTCCTCTCAGAGGACGACAACACGTCAGCTTGTCCTCCTAGATACCACTAAGTAAATCTTTTGCTATGAGGAATGTTGAGTGACAAGATTATCAAATTGAATTTAACACCCTTGGACACACAGGAAAACATTTGACACTTCATCCATAGCAATGTGTTTTAGGAAAGTTATAAAAACAAGTTAGAGTGAGTCATCTCAAAACAAATCATCTCATCATTGAACATAGTGTGGGAACCTGCTTTGGATATGACATTTCTAGAGTAGTAATTCCCATTGTTGTTTTGTTTTTTCAGTGGGACATTTGCTGACTTTTGAAAATCATGTCAATCTGTCATTCCAGATTACATACCTTACAAAAGATGACCTTGGATTTCTTAAATACCTGTGTCCCTCTATCTTTCATGTATACCTCTGTTTCACGCCAACCAGTGGTTTCAATGATTCTACTGACTCTGCTACTCCCAAATCACCCACTATAAATTGTACACAATATGCACAAAATATTAAGGGCCATATTACAAGTAGAGCACAAACTTTTGTGCGGGAACAATAAGGTGTTTATTGCGGGTGTTTGCACTTGTCGAGCTTACCGCTCGTATTACGAGTTGAAAGTAAACGCAATCGCTTGAGCTCAATAAAATAATTACCGTGTCCTCGGAGCTCTGGTTAACTGTTTTGCAAAAAAGTGTCACAAAACACCTCAAAAATACAGTACAAGGTACAGTTAAACTCATAATAACACTGTCTAATAAAAAATAGCTCTTCAGGGACTTAGTATTGGAGACAGATAGTATCCTTACAGCCATCCTCTACCTGAAGAGCTATTTTACGAGCTCCCTCTTGATCCAGCTTATTTTGTGAACGCTGTTCACAAAGCACCTACTGCTTCATCTTCACAACCTCCACGCCTCACTCTGAGCTGCAGCATTCTCCTTCTTGCAACGGCCGCAACTTACACTTAAGTTTATACCGTGGACAGTACAAGACGAGCCGGCTCTGTGAAACTTCTGTTGCTGGATGCTGTTTGCTTTCTGCCATCGCCGCCCTCACACCCCAGAGGAATTCTGAAACCCATCAGTGTGAATTAGCTGGACGACTCCTAACAGTCCAGAAGGCGTTTGTGACACTTCTCAAGTGTCATACAGCTTGTAAGTACGGTCTTACTTGTTTTATTGGCGTGTTATTATCATCTGATTGTGCACTATGGTGGCGCCTTCTTTTTTTATCATTCAAAATATGAAACAGCAGTAGAGCACACATCCCAACCTAGGACGCGTTTCGGGATTGCCCCTCCTTATGTGAGTACGGAGCAATACCGAAGCGTTTCCTAGGTTGGGATGTGTACTGTACTGCTGTTTCGTATTTTTAATCCTGTATGCTGTTAGCCCACGTTGGTTGATTTTTAACTATTAAAGCGCATGTTTTTTGAGTAAGACGTTATGGATTGATTTTTTTTCTTATGTACCGTTTTTTTAACTACTCCACTGGGCTCTCAATTACACAAACCAGGCCTCTGACCCCCAACTCTGACCCGGATGTCCCTGACTAGCGATCAGCTGATATGAATACGGAAGAGGAATACAGCTAACTGGAAAAGCGCATAGTGCAGGTTCCCTGGATAAGATGAATCATTTTCAGTTTGTGGAGCTGTGATCTACATACCGTAATTGGATTTCTATGTTACAGATGTATACTCTGTCTTGGGGTATAATACTGCAGCCACTGCTAGTGCGGACTGTTCGTTCTTTTGTTGTTGAGCAGGTGAAATAACCATGGTTACTAAGTAGCTGATTATTTCACCTGTGCTCTATCTCAGATATCCTCAAAAAATGGCCTGTTAGGGAGGCTTAAGGCCCATTTTGGTATATTTAATGCCACTATTTGGCTGCCAAATATGATAATATAAAAAACTGGTTAACTTTTTTGAAAACTTTGGGTTTTTCACTGGTATTTACATACAAGTACTGCAGTTATAAGACAAAAAGTAAAAGTTTGTCTGGGTTCCCCTTTGCTCAGAAACAGCCGACATGCTTGGCTTTTGGAAATTAGAAGGCCGCTATTTGCAGCTGCGCACCACACTTCTGAAATTCACAGCAGTGAAAGGGTTAATCAGTTAACTTGTAAGGTTAATATTTGCTGTAGTGTAGGGAATACCCTCCCACCTGATCCCTACCTCCCCCCCCACCACACACTGGTCACTGGCAGACAGTATGCTAGTAGGCAGTTTAGGGCATTTTATGCAGTTTAAGGCATTTGCCAGCAACAAATGATGATTTTTTATTTTAGATCTATTATTTGTGTATATATATATATATATATATATATATATATATATATATATATATATATATATATATATATATATATATATTACACATATACATATACACACACACACAGAGAAAGTCCAGCACTCACTTACAAGCTCTCGGCTAAGATTTAAAAGCAAAAATGGAAAGGTTAGTTACCGCATCTGGCCAAATGGGACAAGCCCAGGTACCACATCAAGGTCCTTTCCAATACCTGGGACCCTAAAACAGCCACACAATGCAAGCTCTCAAATCCAAACAAACTAAGAACAAGGGAAGGGTGCACAGGCTTATGTAATCACCCTAGACAAAATGGATTGCATAGTTTTTCAACTGTGCGAAAAAGCTGGTCTATTTTTTTGCTTTTGCGATTTCTTGAGAGAGGAAATCTGCTTTTTTTGTGTGATTGCTTTTTGATAAGAGTTTGTTTATTTTCCACTGTTAGGGATTTCCTCTATCTCCGTTTAAGAACACCACCTCTTTTTTATCTCTCTGATGGTACTGTCAAACCATGAAGCCTTTTTGATAAATGGTAAGAGGTCTACTGCATATTGGGGCAATGGAGCCCAGAGCATTCTTCACATTCATATTGTAGTGTTTAAACATACTTTCATATGCATTATTTTTTGTTTAATATCACTTTAAAGGGACAGTCTAGTCCAAAATAAACTTTCATGATTCAGATAGGGCAAGTCATTTTAAACAATTTTCCACTTTACTTTTATCACCAATTTTGCTTTGTTCTCTTGGTATTCTTAGTTGAAAGTTAAACCTAGGAGGTTCATATGCTAATTTCTTAGAACTTAAAGGCCGCCTTTTTTTTAATGCATTTTGACAGTTTTTCACCACTAGAGGGTGTTAGTTTATGTGTGTCATATAGATAACACTGTGCTCACACACGTGGGGTTACCTAGGAGCCAGCACTGATTGGCTTAAATGCAAGTCTTGTCAAAAGAACTGAGATAAGGGGGCAGTCTGCAGAGGCTTAGATACAAGATAATCAAAAAGTATATAAATATAACTGTGTTGGTTATGCAAAAGTAGGGAATGGGTAATAAAGGGATTATCTATCTTTTTAAAACAATAAAAATTCTGATGTAGACTGTCCCTTTAAGCCAAATTGTAGATCAAGACAGGAGAATCAAATATTAATGAAGTTATGTTCACAACTCCATACATATTGACATCCAAGCAAAATGTTAGAAGGAAACAAAATGGAAATTACAACTACAAGAAAAACAGCAATGGTTTGATCCATATCTCAACCAATTTCCTCAAAAATTCTAAAGTGACTGTGTTGATTCCAGTTATTCAGCACCACTAATTTAAACAATGTTTCTAGTGTTGTGCATAGGGAATCTAAAATATTCTCAGTCATGTGGCTAAATCAATTACAAATACATATTTTGTTTTCATTTTGGCAAATACTTTATAAGACGTTCCTACATCTTAAAGAAAGTGGCACTTAATATCTCTCTAGCGGATATGGCAGCTGTCCATTCTAAGTGCATTATGTGGCTCCAAATTGTAAAGTAGACAGAGTTAGCAGGCTCTGAGTATACTTTGTAGGGATATCATTGTCAATAGAAATATATCAAAAAGCTAAAAGGAAGTCTTACAAAGTTATCCTTCAATAATGTATACAACTACAAATTTATGGTCGGAAGAATCTTGCCTGCTATGGAGAAATAAATAAATTATTAAAACAATGGAGCAGTGCGGGTTATGTGCCCAAACTATTTACAACATTGGTTTTTCCCTTGTGTTACTTTTGGGGCAAGTTTCACCAATAGACTCAAAATTGGGTTGGATACTTCCTAGAATTCTGTAAGTAAATGAAGGCAACACAGCCCTTATTATACTGTACATGAGAAATGTTATATATATATATAACTTTTTTTCACCCAAATTTGTTATACCACCCCAAAGGAATAGCTATTTGAAATATGACCCTATAAAGTAACTTGTCTGAATGTAAATGATGCAGTTTAGTTTAAATGTTTGTGTAATGTTTAGTCTACAGCTGAATGTTTTTGTGTGTTTGTATGACAGAGCCAGTATGTTAAGTATCTGTGCATTAATGTGCTTTTTATCAGCAGATATACTCACAATTAGTTGAACACACTGATGCACATTGAAAATGTGGATTTCTCTTAAGCATGCCATTGTGTTAAAAAAATGCCTTCTAAGATTACTTTTTTTAATTTTAATAAAAGCATTACAGGCTCTAATTCGTTATAGTATGTAATTTTAACTTTAGTGAAACTGCAACTCCATGGACTCCATCTATGAAGCTGAGATCGAAGCCTTAGTGTTGCAGGATCACAGACCGCTGCCCTCTCCATTACCTCAACCGACAAGCCATGTTCTCGTGTAATTGGTAACACAAGAGTAGGGGACGTGACTGCTCAAGCATTTGATAAATGTAGACCTATGTGATTAACCCACAAAAATGGGTTAAATAAAAAGCTAAAGTACCACTTTAGAGCTGCAGAGCACTGCTGGTCCCGAGCTAAAACTGCTGCTGACCCAATCAGCAGTGGCAGTCACGCACCTGGGTCATGCAGAGGTTAAACACATAGTTGCAGGTTCACTAATGTTAAAATTGACATGCTCTAACAAATTTGACTATGTATGTTTTTCACTATAATTGCCCTTTAAGACACAAAGATAATTCATGCTACAAAAGTGTATGTAAATTCTAGATCCATCTAATAGCCAATACCATTTGCCATTTGTGTTAAAATTCACAACTGGAAAAAACCCCACTAGTTGCTAGACACTAAATTGTAAACATACATTTCAAGCCAGGTTTTTCACAGTTCCTTTAAATGTAAACAGAGAAGCTAATATATCAAAGTGACTGCCTCAGCCTATCCATCAACTGATTGGCTGACACTAATGTAAATGTTTGGTGGAACTGTGAGCAGACTGGTTTGGTATGGACTGTTTATGACATCTTGAATTCTGATGATTATAATTGTAAATTTTACTCAGTAGTTAACTCTGGTTATTTCAATAGGTCAGCTAATTTATATATTACCTTCATGTTTGTGAGTGCATTGGATAGATAGATAGATAGACAGATAGATAGAGATATGGGGTTGTTTAATCTGACCAGAGACTGTACTGCCTATGCCTCATATATTATAACATTATAGAAATGTGACCCTGAGACAAGTTGCTAGTTGCATGAGAGTGGTTAAAACTCCGCTATTAAACAAATCCCCAAAAAGTAGGGAAAAACCCTTCTGCAAAAGCAATTGTTAAGGCAAGTATCTCTATACAGAGTGATGTACTTAGGTGTCTACTTACCCCCCTCTTCACGGCTCAATGCTGTACTGGCCTGGTGTGGAGCTGCTGTTAGGGAGATCCCTCTCCTGGGCATCTGTCAGTCCATAACCTGCGCTTGGAGCCACATCGCTCCCACAAGCCGCTTGATCCAGACGCCAAGAACTCTCACACGCTCCGGCTCAGGGACATGACATCATCATGCTGTGCCGAATTTAAGGGGGTAAGAGACTTCCGATCTCCGTGGCCACTTCAATGCCTTGTTCCAAATTCAATTCCTTGCTTTGCCAAGCTTGTAATAGCCTTCAGGGGTAAATACTGCTTGCTCCAAGAACGGCCCAATGTGTAGATTGTGAAAAAGTTAGAAAAACAGTATTTGCTTTATTTTCATTCATTAAAACAGGAACGGTAACATCTAACAACAGACAAAAACATGCCCTTAGTTGATAGAAAAGCTCACGCTCTCTATGAGTACGGCTAGTATGCCGAAACGCGTGAGCTTTTCTTACATCAACTAAGGGCATGTTTTTGTCTTTTCTTACATGTTACCGTTCCTGTTTTAATGAATGAAAATAAAGCAAGTACTGTTTTACTGTGGCTCCTAACTTTTTCACAATCTAAAACTTTGCTATGCATGGAAAAAAATCTTAATTAATTTGTAAAAAGAAAAAATAAATCCAGTTATTAACTGATGCTCTCTGCTGATGCACACATTTTCTTTGGGAGCTATTTTTAGTGCACAGTATTTCAGAAAATGATGAATATGCTTTATTATGATTTATGTTTAAAAACTAAAAACAAAAAATATAAGTATCATTAAATTACATATGGTGGATTGGGCATAATGTATCACTGTTCACATTTGTCCTCTGCTTCTTTCTTTGTCATCATTTAAAAGAGCTATTGGTAAAGCAGGACATTATTTACATAGCTGGTAAAGAGAAAGTTAAAGGGACAGTCTACTCCAAATTCATTTTTATAGAAAATCCCTTTATTACCCATTCCCCAGTTTTGCACAGCCAACATGGTTATATTAATACACTTTTTACCTCTGTCATTACCTTGAATCTAAGCCTCTGTAGACTGTCCCATTATCACATGACTTATCTATTGACTTGCATTTTAGCCATTTAGTGCTGTGTCCTTCACAACTCCATGGCAGTGAGCACAATGTTATCTATATGGCACACATGGATTAGCAGTGCCTTGTGAAAATCTAGTAATAAAAAAGCATGTGATAAGAGGCTGTCTGTAGTGGATGAAATTTAGAGGTTTAAATACTATAAAGTATATTAATATAACAATGTTGGTTGTGCAAAGCTGGGCAATGGGTAGTAAAGGTGTTATCTATCTTTTTATACAATAACAATTTTGGTGTAGACTGTCCCATTAAACTAGATCTGATATTATGGGGGAGAATGAGAATGATAAACAGACATGGAATCACTATCATTTATCACTTCCCCTACTATCCAGAACTAAATAAAAAGCATTGGTGGGAGCTGGTTTCTTTAAAAAAACTGCTGATCTGTCACATTGTTCAAGGCAATTTTGTATGATAAATGACTGGTGCTGCTCGGTTTGAAACAGTTCCTTCATCCTTTGGGTCTGAATTTCCTGTTTAAAGTTGTTGAAATTTAAATGGAAACTATAGCGAGTCATGAGTCTGTCAGGTATTTCTAAGCAAGAAAACACATTTTTTGGAAAATAAAAGCTACTCTGAATTTCACCAATTACAGTTTGCACAAACATATGTTGTATTTGGTTTTGTTTTGTTTTTTTATTTCAAAACTTTTAATACAGGGTATGTTTATTTAAAATTGAAAGGTTTATTAAGCCAAGTTTAAAGTGACAGAAAAGAAGAAAGGGAAAAATACCACTACCTAAAATACACAGCTGCTGCAGAAATCCTAAATATAAAGGGAATGATACCCAATTTTTTATTTATTTATTTATTTTGTCATGATTTAGGTTGAGCATACACTTCTCTTTAAAAATGTTCAATTTACTTCTATTATGAATTATTTGTTAGGTGGGTAGCTAGGCTCAGGATAGTGTCTGGAGCACTATATAGCTGCAGTTTTGCAAAACAGTGTTTAACAATGTTATATATTGTGCAAATACTACTGTCATCTAGAAAGCCTTCTGCTGCCATAAGGTTCTCTAGATATTTGCTCACTGCCTACCTAGGTATTTATTTCAACAATAAAATTAGAACAAAGTCAATTTGACAAGTAAATTGGTAACTTTTTTTTTTCCCTCCCTTAATTTGTAATATTTTTTTATTTTATTTAATTTTTTAAATCGGAATCATAAAAGGAAATTGTTGTGTTTTTTTTTTGTTGTCCTTTTAAGGTGTTCTAAAATATGTTTATGCTTAATAAAATAATTGATGTATTATTTTATTGTGATCAGCCTCTATTAAAAATGTCACCACTAGTCATAATGAAAATGTTATGGGTCACAGTAAACCCTTGTATATAAGTGTAATATTTTTTACAAGAAATGTGTGGTTTCAGCTATTTCTTGTGTGAAGAGATATTAACAAAAATAATAATTAACATTGTTCTAAAACAAAGCTTGAGAATTCACTGGAGTCGGAAAGTAATGGCTCCTAATACTTTAGATTATTCTAAAAATATCCATATAAAAATAGCTCTGTCTGGCTCCAAATAAGTGTATGGCTTCTTCAATATCATCGCTGGATATTCCGTTTCAAATACGTTTGAATCCGTGGTGTATAAATATCTGGGAGCAGGGTGCAGGCTTCTTCCTAAAAAAAAAATCATATATATATATATATATATATATATATTTATTTTTATTATTATTATTATTTATTTTTATTATTATTATTATTTTTTTTTTATTATTTAAATGACCATGAAGGGTAAGGTTATAGTAATGGGGACTTTAATTTGCCAGATAAAGACTGGAAGATTCCTTCTGCTAGATCAGCTAGAAGCAGGTATATTCTTAAATCTCTGCGAGGGGAATCACTTGAGCAATTAGTTAAGGAACCAACTCGTAAGGAAGCTATATTAGATTTAATACTTGGAAACAGTGATACAGTTTCAGATGTGTGTGTGTGTGGGTGAGAACTTATGATCCAGTGATCATCAATCTGTTTGGTTTAGTGTTCATGTGCAGAAACTGTCCACCCAGACTAAAACAAAAGTTTTAGACTTTAGGAAGGCAGATTTTTCAGTTATGGGAGAATACCTAAAAAAAAACTATTTAAAAGGGTAAACTCTTATTACAGGGGTTCAAGAACAGTGGGAATTTGTGAAGGATGCCATTTTAGATGCAACCGCACACTGTATTAGACATGTCTGTAAAAGAAAGCGGAAACCAATTTGGTTTTCCAAAGAAGTAGCACATGCTGTAAAGACAAAAAAAGATAGCTTAAAAAATTAGACACACACAATCAGATGATAATATGAAAATATGGAGACTCCAACATAAAAAGACTAAGCAGTTAATTAGGAAGGTTAAAGCTCATGCAGAAGAGAAGATAGCACAATCAGTAAATCATGGGGACAAAACATTATTTAGATATATCAGTGAAAGAAGAAAAAATAAGGTAGGAATAGTAAAATTGAAAACAGTTGATAGTAGAAGAATAGGAGATAAGCAAATTGCAGACTGTCTCAATGATTACTTCTGTTTTCACAAAAGATTGTGAAGATAGAATATCTACATTAAAGGGACAGTTCACCCAAAAATGTTCTCCCCTTTAAATTGTTCCCAATGATTCATTTTACCTGCTGGAGTGTTTTAAATTGTTTACAAGTAGCTCCTTTATCCCTATTTTGGCATTTTAAATAGCTGATTTAGCCTGTGGTATCCCAACCTATATTGAAAGTTTCTATACTGGAGTATATTCTATTGAATACCCTAAGTAAACACAGCCAGCAGAAGAGATTACACTCTCAGTGGAGGACATGATAGTTAAAGGGACAGTCAACCTTAGAATTGTTATTGTTTTAAAAGATAGATAATCCCTTTATTACTCATTCCCCAGTTTTGCATAACCAACACAGTTATATTAATGTACTTTTTTACCTTTGTGATTACCTTGTATCTAGGAACCTTCTTGCAGCCCCCTGATCACATGACTGTGACTGTTTATTATCTATTGTCTTAAATTTAGCATTGTGTTGTGCTAGATCTTAAATAACTTTCTGTGCCTGAACACAGTGTTATCTATATAGCCCACGTGTACTTTCTGTCTCTTTGTGTTGAAAAGAGATTTAAAAAGAATGTGATAAGAGGCAGCCCTCAAAGGCTTAGAAATTAGCACATGAGCCTACCTATGTTTAGTTTAAACTAAGAATACCAAGAGAAAAAAAAGCAAATTTGATGATAAAAGTAAATTGGAAAGGCAATTAAAATTAAAAGTCCTATCTGAATAATGAAAGTTTAATTTATACTTGACTCTCCCTTTAAGTAATTAAATGATAATTTTCCATTGTTCTCTCTAAGTATTGAGCTTTGGTTTTCTAGACAAATATAAGATAAGGAAGCAAGTCTGTGTACATAAAAGTGATAACATAATGAGATCTGATATTACCTGAAGCTCAACCTATTGTAATAGGCTGTGGTTTAAAAGCACAAAACCAGCTATTTCATATATACAAATAAACTGAAAAATGCAATTTCTCATACATTTTATACTCTGCAGCTGGTATAACAAGTCATTGAAAATACATTCATATAAAAACAATTTTACAGTGTACTGTCCCTTTTAAGGGATGCTACAAAAAATAGAAACAAGCTTAACACTAATCTTTTTACAGAGGATGAGGTTTTGTTAGCATTATCGAAAATAAATTATAAAAAGTCAGTGGGTTCTGATAATATTCATCCAAGGGTTTTAAAAGAACTTTGATCAGTGTTAACTGTCCCATTAACTGATCTGTTTAATCAGTCAGTATTAACAGGAGCTGTTCCAGAGGATTGGAGAATAGCAAATGTAATATCTCTTCATAAAAAGGCAGTAGGGAAGAATCTGGTAACTACAGGCCAGTTAGTTTAACTTCAGTAGTAGGAAAATTTATGGAAAGCCTCTTTAAATTGTTTGCCTTTATGTAAGTCATAATTCTTTTTTTAGAGGACCAAAATCAGAATGGTTTTACTTCAGGGAGATCATGTCAGACTAATCTAATTGACTTATTTGATTATGTAACAAAAGTATTAGACAATGGTGGAGCAGTTGATGTAACATATCTAGATTTCAGCAAAGCATTTGACACTGTCCCACACAACAAACTAATTTACAAACTATATCTCATTGGTCTAGACTCAAAAATTGTGAACTGGGTGGAATGATGGCTTAAGGATAGAAAACAAAGTGTCTTAATAAATTGAGTACATCTAGCAGAGGGGGCTGGTACTAGTGGTGTTCCTCAGGGATCAGTTCTGGGGCCTTTTTTGTTTAACATATTTATCCGTGATAATCGGCAAAGGGCTACAGGGGAAAGTATGTCTGTTTGCAGATGATACAAAAATTTGTAAAAAAGTGGATGTTACGGGGGGGGGGGGGGGGGTAGACAAAATGAGAAGTGATATATAACAATTGAAGGATTGGACAAATGACTGGGATCTAAAGTTTAACACAGCAAAGTGTAAAATTATGCATTTAGGGAAGAAAAATCCAAATGTTAAATTAAAGACTCAATGACACTTTACTGGCTGTTACAAATGAGGAACAGGACTTGAGAATTATTATTTCAGATGATTTAAAATTTGGTAAACAATGTAGTACTGCAGCGAGTAAGTCTAGCAGAATGCTTGGATCTATTGGTAGAGGTATTTGCAGAAGAAATAGTAAGGTTCTTATGCCACTTTATAGATCATTGTTAGGCCTCATCTTGTGTATTGTGTGCAGTTCTGGAGACCATATCTTCAGAAGGATATTAACAAACTTGAATCTGTGCAAAGGAGGGCTAATAAAATGGTACATTGTCTAAAAAAATAAAACTTACCAAGATAGGCTCAATGACCTAAATATTTATAGCTCACAGGAGAGAAGGGAAAGAGGTGATATGATAGCAACTTTCAAGTACGTTAATAGGTTTAGTAAAACTGAGGCTGTGGGTATTTTACATAAAAAGGAAAATTCAAGAACAAGGGGTCATGATCTCAAGCTGAATGGTAGTATATTCAGAAATAATTTGAGGAAGCACTTCTTTACAGAAAGAGTGATTAATTTATGGAATAAACTTCCTCAAGAGATAATGACAAACAGTGGGGGACTTTAAAAATGCCTGGGACAAGCATAAGGCTATCCTACGAACTAGATAAGTTTATATTTTTAGGTAATATCGGGCAGACTTGCTGGGCCTATAGCTCTATTCTGCCGTCAATATCCATGTTTTTATATTATATATAAATATTCTTGCCTATCCTTGACTAATCCCATAGGCTGTAGGAGGTCAGTTGAGAAAATGCCCGAAACTTACATCAGAAGGAATGTAAGAGGGATGATGGATATATTATTTAAATTGAAGTAAAGCAAATGTCTTGACTTGAACTCCAAAACGTTTGTCTCTTTTCATAGAATGTATTAGATGGAATTCCCAGACCAGACTTTACGGGCTGCAAGCCATAGAGACACCACAAAGTGTAACCACATTATCCTTTTTGATCTTTTCAATCTATATTCTTCAGTGCACATTTTTGTTACAAAAGAAGCTGTCTGGCTGTTCCAAAAATGTTCTCCCACCCACCATTTTCTAACAAGTAACTCAAGAAATGTATTTACTGGGAAAGAACATCCTAACCATTAAGACCCCCCCCCCCCTTAAAGTGACATTCTAGGGTTAAAATAAAATGCTCCATTTTATTATTATTATTATAGAGTATTTTTATCTATAAACACATTCCCTCATTTGAATACACGTTTGACTCATTTATCAAAAGGGTTAAATACATAGTCACAGTCCTGTAACACACCCATTCTTCTCCAGATGAGTACACAGTCAGTGACTGGAGCCTGCTCCTAAACACCAGCTATATCCTTATCAGGAATGCCACAAGAGGACAACTTTGACTATGTCCATATACTTAACCCATTTGCAAGGAATTTCTTTAAAAATAAAATGCTTTGGCAAAACGGAGAATTTACATTTTTTCATTTAATTCTCATAATTATTATAGTATTATTGTTAGATCATAATCCTAATAATATTCAGAAGCAGTAAGAGGTCACATTATATAGATCAGCAATGAGCCAATGTGTTGTTAAACATTCATATGAAAATAACTTTATGCCAAGATTCTTTATGTACATAGATGTGAGTAGGAGACTTACACACAGAGTTATACTCATATCTGCTAACACTGCATGTGTAAAATGGCACATTACAACCACGCACACACACATGAACAAGCTGTCTTTTGTTCTGTGCCTACTTTAACCCCTAGAAGGTTTTGCATATTCCCGCATATTCAGAAGCCTCATTCTTAAAGGGACAGTCAACACCAGAATTTTTGTTGTTTTAAAAGATAGATAATCCCTTAATTACCAATTCCCCAGTTTTGCATAACCAGCACAGTTATAATTATACACGTTTTACCTCTGTAATTACCTTGTATCTAAGCCTCAGCAGACTGCCCCCTTATTTCAGTTCTTTTGACAGACTTGCATTTTAGCCAATCAGAGCTGTCTCCATGGTAAATTCACGTGCATGAGCTCAATGTTATCTATATGAAACACGTGAACTAATGCCCTCTAGTGGTGAAAAACTATCAAAATGCATTTAGATTAGAGGCGGCCTTCAAGGTATAAGAAATTAGCATATGAACCTCCTAGGTTTAGCTTTCAACTAAGAATACCAAGAAGAAAATTAAAATTGGTGATAAAAGTAAATTGGAAAGTTGTTTAAAATGACATGCCCTATTTGAAACATGAAAGTGTTTTTTGGACTTGACTGTCCTTTAAGTCTGGCTTTACATTTTCTTTTCTTGCTGTTCAAAATTGTTATTAAAGGGACATCAAACCCAAATTTTTTCTTTCATGATTTAGAAAAAGCATGCAATTTTAAACAGCTTTCTAATTTACTTCTATTATCTATTTTGCTTAATTCTCTTGATATCCTTTGCTGAAAAGCATATCTAGATAGGGTTAGTAGCTGCTGATTTGTGGCTGCACATAGATGCCTCGTGTGATTGGCTCACCCATGTGCATTGCTATTTCTTCAGAAAAGAATAGCTAAAGCATGAAGCAAATTAGATAATAGATGTAAATTGGAATGTTGTTTAAAATTGTATTCTCTAACTGAATCATGAAAGAACATTTTTGGGTTTAGTGTCCTTTTAATATACTGTATTTATATTAATACATTTTTGTATTTTATTGGCTGCTACAAAATATGTCCATGCACTTTTTTAATATTAAAAATGTATTATGCCAAGTAATCTTTTGTGTTATTTAGTAGCATGAGGAATCTTGTAGCATTTAATGGAAAACGTTTTTAATCTAAGCAGACTAGACTGTTACAATGTACTAGTTTACGCATGCAAACTACTTTTTTGTTTAGTAGTATCAATTTGAATTAATGTGCCTAAATGGCACTTAAAGGGACATGAAAGTAAAAAGTACATTTCCATGTCTTAGAGCTTATAATTTTAAGTGACTTTTTTTCAATTTACTTCTATTATCAAATTTACTTTATAACTACTGAAATGCATACCTAGGTAGTTTCAGTAGCAGCAATACATTACTGTGAATTAGCTGGTGATTGATGGCTACACACATATGACTATTGTCATTGGCTCGGGAGAGGTGTTCAGCTAGGTCCTAGTAGTACACTGATACTCTGGAGCTGATTTTAACTATGAGTATAACCCCTTTGCATGGGGTTAAACAAATGGTAGTATGCATTTTTATGCATCATCAACACAAAAAAACTTCAGTTTTATATATGTAAGGGCATACTTGCCTCAAAGACTATTCTTACTAAATGCATTTACACATTTGTTTTAACTATAAACAAAAAAAGAACTGATAAACTACCATTCACCATGTAAATAGCTAACAGAAGCTGTTGCTTTTCTTGGTTGAGCACTTCTCACTCTGTCTCCATAATGGTGATGGGAGAATCCATACGTGGAGTCCCTGACCAATGTGCTTAGAGGGATATGGCTTAGGTTGATCATATTGCCTCTTTAAAAAGGGACGCATATGAAAAATACATATGTCAGGGCTGTTTAAAGAAATATTATAAGAACCCTGACATATGTATTTTTCATATGTGTCCCTTTTTAAAGCGGCAATATGGTCACCCTAAATATGGCTGCATCTCTCAGGCACATAGAAGGCCAAAACAATTGTTTGGGATTGTAATGATCCTTGTTCAGGGGAGGATTGTCTGGTATTTCAGTGCTGGACTGATATACTTAACAAAAGTACTCTGTGAAAAGCACAATTTGGCTAAAAGAGGCTGCTCCTAGGTGATGATGAGCTAAAGAACAAGCTACTGATCTGTTGTTCGTTACTAATTGAGTGCTTCTTACTCTGTGTGTGTATAATAACTAACAGTAGACCACGGTTTACCTTTTGGTTCTATTCTTTATTATTCTACTCTCGGTATTTGCATTCTATCAACTCATAAGGTGTCCATGTTTAAATTAGCTACTATTTGTCAAATGGAGCGAGAGTTTGTGAATTGTTAGCAATTGGTTAAAACAGGGATGGTCAACTAACAGCCCATATGTGACCGCTGCACTATTTGTGGTCCCAGGGAGAAAGTAGAACTACAAATATGTGCTTTGGGATTGGTGGACAAACTCAAAAGAGCCCTCTGGAGGGTAGAAGAGCAAATATAGGTTACTCTGCAACCTTAGCAAAATCTGGCCCTGTGGCACTGGACTTTTTTAGAAAAATATCATTCAGGTAGATACGAGTTATGCGCGCTATAGGGAATTTAACGAACGCAACAAAAGTTGCGTTATTTTACCCTCTATAGCGCTGTCATTACAAGTTTTGAAACAGCTGGCTTTTGCGTGCGATATGGTTGCGTTGAGCTCCATACTGCACAAAATACAAGCGCTGTTTTGACGTGCTTGTGCACGCTTTCCCCATAGACATCAATGGGGAGAGCGGGTTAGGTTTTTTTCTAACACCTGCGATCGCGGAATGAAAAGCTCTGTAACGCAGCCCCATTGATGTCTATGGGGAGAAAAGTAACATTTATACCTAACATAAACCACACGTCTAAACCCCCCTAATCTGCCGCCCCCCAACATCGCCGACACCTACATAAAGTTATTAACCCCTAAACCTCTGGCCTCCCACATCACTACCCCTAAATAAACCTATTAACCCCTAAACTGCCAGTCCCCAACATCGCAACAACCTAAATTAAACTATTAACCCCTAATGTAACCCTAAACCCAACACCCCCTAACTTTAACATAATTAAAATAGAGCTAAATTAAAGTTACACTTATTAACTAAATAATACCTATTTAAAACTAAATGCATACTTAGCTGTGAAATAAAACCTAAGCTAGCTACAATATAACTAATAGTTATATTGTAGCTAGCTTAGGTTTAATTTTTAATTCACAGGTAAGTTTGTATTTATTTTAACTAGGTAGACTAGTTAGTAAATAGTTATTAACTATTTACTAACTACCTAGTTAAAATAAATACAAACTTACCTGTGAAATAAAACCTAACATTATAAAAAATAAACACTAAAATTATAAAAAATTAAAAAAACCTACCATTACAAAAAATAAAAAACACTAAAATTACAAAAAATAACAAATTAAATTATCCAAAATAATAAAGATGATTACTATTCTAATACCCTTTGAAAAAAAAAAAAAACCCACCACAAAATAAAAAATCCTAATCTATAATAAACTACCAAGGTCCCTTAAAAGGGCCTTTTTGTGGGCCCTTAATGGGCCTTTTGTAGGGTATTGCCCTAAATAAATCAGCTATTTTCCTACAAAAGAAAAACAAACACCTCCTAACAGTATACAAACCCCCACCCACCAAACCCACAAAATAAATATAAAGTAAAACATAATCTACCCATTGCCCTGAAAAGGGCATTAAATGGGCATTGCCCTTAAAAGGGCATTCAGCTCTTTTATGAAATGCCCAACTCCTAATCTAAAAATAAAAATCCACACCAAAACCCGAAAAAAAATTACACAAAATAACAAACAAATTATCCAAAATAATTAAAATTATTCCTATTCTAATACGCATTTAAAAAAAAAAACACCCCAAAATAAAAGAAACCTAATCTAGAATAAACTACCAATAGCCCTTAAAAGGGCCTTTTGTAGGGCATTGCCCTAAGTTAAACAGCTCTTTTACCTGGAAAAAAAATACAAAGGCCCACTAACATTACAAACCCGCACCCCCCAAACCCACAAAAAAAAAACTAATCTATCCATTGCCGTGAAAAGGGCATTTATATGGACATTGCCCTGAAAAGGGCATTCAGCTCTTTTAAGAGTGCCTATCCTAGTCTAAAAAAATAAAACACCCCAAAAAACCTTTAAAAAAACCCTAACACTAACCCCTCTTTAGGTACTCACAGTTGTTGAAGTCCTGTTTGAACAATCTTCACCCCGGCGGCTCCATCTTCATCCAGGCGGATCCATCTTCATCCATCGCGGGACCGGCATCTTCTTAATCCCTGCGGAGGCGGAGCGGCTATGCGCGGAGGTCCAAGGCGGGGGTCCATTGATCCGACATGGAGGTCCTCTTCATGCGATCGTCCGCCGCACACTGAGGATTGAAATGCAAGGTACCACTTTTTATACTGGGGGTACCATTGCATTCCTATTGGCTGAAAATTTTGAATCAGCCAATAGGAATTAGGGCTGCTAAAAGCCTATTTGTTGTTTAAATCAGCCAATAGGATTTAAACAGCTCTTATTCTATTGGCTGATTCGAATCAGCCAATCGAATGAGAGCTGCTTAAATCGTATTGACTGATTTGGACAGCCAATAGGATTTTAGCAGCCCTAATTCCTATTGGTTGAATCACATTTTTCAGCCAATAGGAATGCAATGGTACCCCTAGTATAAAAGGGGTATCTTGCATTTCAATCCTCAGTGTGCGGCGGATGATCGCATGAAAGGGACCTTGATGTCGTATCGATGGACCTTCGCCTTGCACCTCCGCCTCCACGCATCGCCGCTCCGCCTCTGCAGGAATGAAGAAGATGCCGGTCCCGCGATGGATGAAGATGGAGCCGCCTAGATGAAGACCTCTTGCTGCCTGGATGTCCGGACTTCAGGAACTGTAAGTGGATCTTAGGGGGTTAGTGTTAGGATTTTTTAAACTTTTTTGTTTGTTTGTTTGTTTGTTTTTTTTAGTTTAGGGTTTGGGCTTTTCTTAAGAGGTAAATGCCCTTTTCAGGGCAATGCAAAAGAGCTTAGGTTTTTGTTAGTTAGGTTTTTTATTTTGGGGGGTTGGTTGGGTGGTGGGTTTTACTGTTGGGGGGTCTTTGTGGGGGTTTTTTACAGGTAAAAGAGCTGTTTAACTTAGGGCAATGCCCTACAAAAAGCCCTTTTAAGGGCTATTGGTAGTTTATTGTAGGCTAGGGTTTTTTTTATTTTGGGTGGGCTTTTTTATTTTTATAGAGCTATTAGATTAGGTGTAATTCTTTTTTGTTTTTGATAATTTAGTTTGTTATTTTTTGTAATTTAGTATTTTTTATTTTTTTGTAATTAGATACTTTGTAATTTTTAGAGTATTGTAAGGATTTTTTTAATGTGTATTTTAGTTTTCTTTAATTGGTAGTTAGTTTAATTTTAGTTTAATAGTTATATTAGTTTAATTGTTAGTTTAAACGTAGTTTTTTAATTTGACAGGTAAGTTTTAATTAATTTAAGATAGGTAAATTGTAATCTAAATATAAAGTTAGGGGGGCATTAGGTTTAGGGGTTACTAGTTTAAATTAGTTTATTGCAATGTTGGGAGCTTTCGGTTTAGGGGTTAATAGTTTAGTATATTTCGTTGTGGGGGGCTTGCGGATTAGGGGTTTATAGGTTTATTTATAGTGGAGGCGGTGTTGGGGAGCGGTGGAATAGGGGTTAATAGATTTATTATAGTGTGGGCGATGTTGGGGTGTGGGGGAATAGGGGTTAATAACTTTAGTATAGTGGCGGCGATGTCAGGGAGCGGCGGAATAGGGTTTAATAAATTTTATTAGTGGCGGCGATGTCGGGAGTGGCAAATTAGGGGTTAATAGCTTTTAATATAGTGTTTGCTATGCGGGAGGGCCTCTGTTTAGGGGTTAATAGGTAGTTTATGGGTGTTTAGTCTACTTTGTGAAAGATTAGTTATGAGTTTTATTTAACAGTTTTGTAGCGTAAAACTCATAACTATTACTCTCAGATTGCGAAACGGATCTTGTCGGTATAGGCTGGAATGCAAGCTTTTTAGCCTCACCGCAAAACTTGTAATGGCAGCGCTATGGAAGTCCCATGAAAAAAACGTAATTTTTACGTTTGTGGGACTGATGCTGCGTTACAGGCTAAAAGGCTGGCGGTACAGTTATACTGACAAGACTTGTAATGGCTGCGGTGCTGTTTTAACACTGAAATGACAATTTTTATAATAAACTTGTAATCTAGGTGATTGGTTTTTCAGGAAAACACATTTTTAGAAATTATGGCACTTAAAGGGACATAAAACAAGTTGGGATAGAAACAAAATATAATATGTACTTTAATTACTTTACCGGCAAATTTATACTGCAGTGCTTTGCCATTAACTCTTTCTTTTAAGTTTCCAAATTGTACAACTCTAATTCCCCCCCCCCCACACACACACACAATTCCTTGTATGACTGTATCTATATCCACCTTTGCTTTGGTAGAATACAAGACTTTAACAGTCATTATCTGCTGGAGCATGCCTAGAAGCAAATAAGCTGATGTGAACTCAGTTGAAATACAATGCCTGTGTTTCTGATGCTAAACACTGATAAGGGGTGGTGGATCAGACTACTCCAGACAGCATGGCAATGTTACTATTTTTTCTTATTTTTGAAAATTATTTTAAAATACTTGCCATCAATTTTTAAACAATTTATTTTTTATGCAAACAATTTTTACTTAATTAGCCCTTTTAGGATATGCACAGATCTCAACCTGTTTTATGGCACTTTAAGGTCTAGTTAAAGAGAGATGGAAGTCAAAATGAAACGTTCATGATTTAGACAGAACGTACAATTATAAAAACATTTCTAATTTAGTGCTATTATAAAATGTAACTGGCTAAAATGCAAGTTGTAAATAGCCCTTATATAAGGGGGGCAGTCTGCAGAGGCTTAGATACAAGGTAATCACTGAGGTAAAAAGGATATTACTATCACTGTGTTGGCTATGCAAAACTGGGGAATGAGTATGTAGCAGCACCCAGGAACCAAGTATAAACAAAAAATCTATACGGAGAGTGCGATGAATCTGCCTGTTTATATTTTATAAAATCTCAAAGTGAAATAGCTGCCAGTGACTCACTTTCTTCCTGCCTCTGTATAGTGATGTCAAGTGGTTTTCTATAAAGTTTTCTTTTGCATTCAGATTTCTGTTAGTCACTTCCTGTTTACCCTCCCTAGTGTTCCATCTGTCTGGTAAATAACAGCTGATATATCATGCAGTTTCTGTGTCACCACTATTAGTTTAATAATTTATAAATACTTTACACTGTTACACCATATTACCATTACATACCAGAGGCATCTTTCAACTCACCCGTAGTTTATTTATGTATTTATTTTCAGTGCTGGGTTGAAGAAAAACTATCCAGTGCTGTCACTCTATGCAACGGGCCAGGGTGTAGTTCTGCAGACTGCACAGCCTTTGACAAACTTGGGCCATTTTAAATGAAGTCACTGGTGAATTTGTATCAGTGGGAGGAATCTTGAGTCTCCTATTGCTACGGTATTGGCTGAGTTCCCAAAATGACAATATGATGGGCCATATACTGGAATAATGACCTGAACCGGGTGACTAAGGGCAGTACTAATGTTCTAAAATAAGTTGTCTACCACGTCACTTCTGGTGCTTGAGGTTTGTGGTGCTCACTGCGCATGCGCTAGAGGCCCAACCTCCTTAAAACAGCTGTTTAAGGCACAATAGGCGACTGAGCTGCATCTTCATAACCACAGGGGAGTGTATAGGGACTGCGATGGCCCCTTACACACATGACCCATAACCAGATCTGTGCTCGAATTCAGCACAGTGATTACTGCTGGTATACAGAGATAACATATATTGCATTAGCTCATTCTGTGTTTATTAGTATCGGACTTGCACAGTTTTATAAGTCAGATCTCTAGACTACTCTAAATTCAGCGATCTGTTTACAGCATTTCACGTGCATCCAGCCTAATATAACAGTATGAGGGCGCCCACAACATACACAGCATAGCTCACAAACTAAACCTGCTAGAAATGATTTTTGTACATTTTATAAACCGTTTAATCTCCATGTTCCCATTTTATCCAGACTTACAACTGTTTAAAGCAGGGTGAGAGGCGCCACACGGCCCTGTGATTATTAGCCAAGTATGTTGTGGTCTTCATACTGCTATATATGACTGGCTGCACGTGAAATGCTGTAAACAGATCGCTGAATTTAGAGTAGTCTAGAGATCTGACTTATAAAACTGTGCAAGTCCGATTCTAATAAACACAGAATGAGCTAATGCAATATCTGTTATCTCTGTATACCAGCAGTAATCACATCTGGTTATGGGTCATGTGCGTGAGGGGCCCTTGAAGTCCCTATACACTCCCCTGTGGTTATGAAGATGCAGCTCAGTCACCTATTGTGCCTTAAACAGCTATTTGGAGGATGCTGGGCCTCTAGCGCATGCGCAGTGAGCGCCACAAACCTCCAGCAGCTGATTCACGTCACCGGAAGTGACGTAGGTCGCGCATTCCTATGGTAGACAACTTATTTTAGAACACTAAACCAAACTTACAATAATTATTAATAATAAAATTATTATATAATATTAGCAATTGTACATTGCAGCGGGACTGCTGCCTATTTAAAGCAAATGAAACTAATTTGATAGAGCATATAATTTTATCCCCATTTGTTTAAACACAGCAAAGGGCGCTTCTGATTGGGTCCATGGCAGTTCTTTCTGGTTCCAGAGCAATGCTTCACCTATGTGTTTAACCCATTTGTTTGGCTTAAACACAAAGATTTACAGGGTCGAAAGCAAGGCCGTAATTGGCTTTCCAGGACACCAGGAAATTTCCCAGTGGGCTGCACAAACTGGGGCTGGCCAGATACAATTTAAGTGAGTGGTGCTGCTTCTCAGCTGATACAGCTGTATGTAATGATACTCAGCAGAAAAGAATCCAGTAGCTGCACAGAAAAAGCAGAAACACAGGTGTTTTGTTTGAAAACGTGAAGAAAGTTGCGTAGTCTAAAAACAAGCCATAGTCAGGGATTGGAGAAGTCCTGAGAGAAGTCATACAAGCTGAAGTCAATATACAGGAAGACAATCCACAAACTATTATCTAGATTAAGGGTGAACAAACAACCACAATAATCAGGCAAGACAAGATGGCAGGAAGTGACCACGTATGGGCCCAGGACCAGTCACATGATCTGAGTCAGGTGAAGAGCGTTCAATATAACAATGCAAGAGCCAAGTTCAAAGTAAGGTAAGAAAGCAAACGGATTTAGGTTCTGAAGTGGAAGATTGACAGAGCAAAGGGTATACTTTTCAACAAAGCATAGCAACAGAATAAAGACAATTAGCTAACAGAAGTAAATTTAAAGGCTGTTTATTAAAACTGTATGCTTTGTGTGAATTATGATTTTTTTTTGGGTGTTATTGATGTTGGTTTACTTTAAAGGGATATAACAGAACATCAATATTTAATTGTGTAGCCATTGAGTAATGGGGTTATAATAAAACTTCAGTTTCCATTCAAAAGTGGTGTTGTTGTTTTTTTAATATTGTGATTGTGAATTATATGAAGCATAGTTTTACAGTGTCATACATCCAAGCATTTATGGCTAGGTATAAGGGACTCAAGGGTTGAGCAGGGCAGTTGCTGTTTTGTGGAATGGTCTGTGCCAGAATGAGGGTGGGCTCACATGTGGATTATGGGTGTGTCTAGGTGGTTTGTGAGCATATCTGGGTGATCTATGGGTAGGTCAAATGAAAACCTTGCAAATAGGGACAGATGGCTGACTCAGAGGGACAGAGCTAATAATTAGGGACTGTCCCACTCAAATAGGGAGAGTTGGGATGTCTGCAGTGTTTTGAGATTCCTTAAATGGACATGGAGATTAAATTGTAATTATTCATATAAAGAATTTAATGAAGAAATAAATCCTTTAAAGATAAAAAAAAGCCTAAGAATACATGGACAAGTTGATATTTACCATTAATGCATAGCAGGTGAAGACAGCAGGTGGAATTTATTATTCATATCCAGCCACATATAATGATATGATTTATTACCAGAAGTAGACAATATGTAAAGGAAATGATTCAGATATGCAAGATATCAGATATGTGCATTCACATTATTAAATTGTGCACCATATTTTTATTTGTACACTTCCTGAGGCATCAGACCCTACTCAGCATGTAAAATAATTCACAGTGTATACATAAGTGAGTCTTTGATTGGCAGATGGGCTGTCACATGACACAGGGGTCAGGGAAATTTATTAGACAAAAAATCTACTGTTCATTTTAAAATGTTTAATTATTATTGTGCTTTTTCTGTCAAACTCATTAAAAAATAAGCCTTATGGCTTTTTTTTTTTATCAATATTAAGTGCAAACAAAATGCAAAACCATGTTAAACACTTTGAGTCTGATACCTTCATACCATGAATTGCTGAGGTGGAGTAATAGGCTGCACTTGAAGTTTATAGGTATATTTGCAATGTTTGTTTTAGATAACTTTCATGAACATAGTCTTTTGTAATATTTAAAACATACTTATTGTCCTCTATGGTGAATTTAAAGGGACAGTCTACTCCAGAATTTTTATTGTTTAAAAGATAATAGATAATCCCTTTATTACCCAGTTTTGAATAACCAACACTGTTATATTAATATACTTTTTACCTTTGTAATTACCTTGTATTTAAGCCTCTGCAGAATGCCCCCTTATTTCAGTTTTTTGACAGATTTGCATTTTAGCCAATCAGTGCTGACTCCTAGGTAAGTCCATGGGAGGGAGCACAACATTACCTATGTGACACACATGAAGTAGCATTGTCTAGCTGTAAAAATTAGCCTTCAAATTAGCCTATGAACCTACCTAGGTTTAGCTTTCAACAAACAATACTTTGAGAAAAAAGAAAATTTGATGATAAAAGTAAATTGGAAAGTTGTTTAAAATTGCATTAATCTGATTTATGAAAGTTTAATTTTGACTAGACTGTCGCTTTAAGAAAATGTGTAAAAGGAAGAATTTGGGGGGGGGGGGGGCGGGTGCCCCATCATGTCGTTGTTTTTTTTTGAGTTATGGTACAAGATAAATGGACAGATAGCATACTAACGCACTGTGGCTGAGCTCTGTAGCAACTTGAAGGTTCGATTCCCGGCGTGGTCCATTCAGCCTCTCATCCTTATGAGGTTGATAATATGAGCAGCGCCTTGAGACCCTTATGGGTGATTAACCGCGCTTTACAAGTACCCAATACAATATATGTTCAAATTGTAAAGTTAGTTAAAATTTTCTTGATTAATTTAAAGCAGGGTTCTTCAAACTGTTTTTCCCCTAGACCCAGTGCAATGATACCACATACCTTTTGTGACCCTATTTTTATGCTTGGTCTGAAAATTTCTCAAGTAATATACAACAAGATATCTGCAGTTTTTGGCAAAGTTACTAAAACTTGAAAGTATTGTAAAAGGTAATAACACACACACTCTCCTACAACACACACACTCATACAACACACACACATTCTCCTACAACACAAACACTCCTACAACACACACACACTCTCCTACAACACACACACATTCTCCTACAACACACACACACTCTCATACAACACACACACTCTCTCATACAACACACACACTCTCATGCAACACACACGCATTCTCCTACAACACAAACACTCATACAACACACACACTCTCCTACAACACACACACATTCTCCTACAACACACACACATTCTCCTACAACACACACACATTCTCCTACAACACACACACTCATACACACACTCTCATACAACACACACACACTCTCATACAACACACACTCATACAACACACACACTCTCATACAGCACACACACTCATACAGCGCGCGCGCGCGCACACACACACACACACTCTCATATAACACACACACTCATACAACACACATACTCATACAGCACACACACACACACACACTCTCTTACAACACACACTCTCATACAACACAAACACTCATACAACACACACTCTCTTACAACACACACAAGTTGCGACACAGTAAACCTGATGTTGCGAACCAGTCCTCAAAATGTGGCCTGTTGAAATCCAGTGATTTAGAGTTTGATTAAAAAAAACTAGCTTCATTTACTTGATATACTTTGTTAGCTCCTTTTTAAATGAGAGCATACATAGATACGCCCAGGAGTTTGCACATGCCCTAAATACTTTTACGACACTATTGAACACCTTTGGGATGAATTAGAACACTGATTGCGAGCCAGACATTTTCATCCAACATCATTGCCTGTTTTTTTCTTTTTGGCTAAAAACAAAAACAGAATATAGGGTTATCTGAAATTGATGGAATTCCAGATTGTAATTACAGGTAGACAGAAGACACAATAACTCCCAGATCCCTGCACCCAGTCTATTGAATATAACACATGCTGTTGAGTTTATGATACTGTGGTTAGATTTTTCTATTTTTAGATTCTTTAAAAAAAAATACAAATAGATGGATTACAACAACAATTTTGTAGAAAGTTTATAAAAACACTATTAAATTGATAGTCAGTAAGCATCGTGAGATTTTAATATAAAATGTATTTATAAAATGTATTTATAAAAAATACAGTTTTATAACTTTGCAATATACTTTCATTATTATTATTTTGACCCCTTTTCATTAAATTTAGCTCTGAAAATTATGGATTTTCTAATTCTCAGAACAATAAATGCACCCTGCTGACTTCTCAAAGCCAACTCTTCTACATATCTGTCCCTAATTGGCTTTAAATGATAACTGCAAAGTAATGAGCATGGTTAGGCTTGGTGTCTGTTGATTGGCTCCTCCAAATGAGGCAAATGGTGGGTGGAGTTTGGCTATTGAGAGCAATAAATGGACAGTTGGGTCAAAGTTAAACTTTCATGATTCAGATAGAGCATTCGATTTTAAACAAACTTTCCAACCCACATCCATTTTCTAAATGTGCACAATCCTTTTTATATGCACAATTCTGAGGCACCAGCTCCTACTGAGCATGTGAACGATTCACAGGATATACGTATATGCATTTTGTAATTGGTTGATGCCTGTCACATGATGCATTAGGAAGGAAAATTTAACTAACTTTGACATTGGTGAGAAAAAAATCTGTTACTCATTTGAAATTCAAACTAATTGCTTTTGCATTGTCTTTTTTAATATACATTTTTATTATGGAATTCTACTGTGTTTAAAAGGCCCTTTAAACCATTGATTTCACAATTTTGGCCAAGTCTAAACATTTAAAAAAAAAAAATAACATATTGTTAGCACCAATTGTTCTTAATTATTATTATTATTATCGGTTATTTGTAGAGCGCCAACAGATTCTGCAGCGCTATAAACATAAGCGGTATACAAGGTAGCAATTATAGGGAACAAATGGGTAGAGGGCCCTGCCTAGAGTCGCACTGTTGTAGTCAGCTCTTGTGAAGGTGATCTGCAAGCAATTGGGCTCTTAGGCTTACATCCTAAGGGGGTTCATGGCGGATAGCAATGGAGGAGAGGAACTGGTATTAGGAAAGGTTAGTGTAGGTTGTATGCATACCTGAACAGAAGAGTCTTTAGGGAGTGCTTGAAGCTTTCAAAACTGGGGGAGGGTTTTTTTGTGGAGTGAGGTAGCAACAATGGGCTAGATTATGAGTCGAGAACAATATCACGCTAACCTAAGCGTGATATTTGTACTCCACTCAGTAATACCAGCAGACATAAATGCGCTGGAATTACAGGTGCGGTGCAATGCAAAAATTGCCCGGAAGCCAAAAGCTCACAAGAGCTATATTAATAAGAGAATATATTTGTATATGCATATATATTTATGTGTTTATATGTGTATAAACACATATAAATATATATGCATATGCAAATATATTTATAGAGAAAACACTTTTACCTATTGACCTCCAGGTAAAGGCACTTTAGGTGTTTGTTTGTTTGTTTGTTTGTTTGCTTTTTCAAACACCCCACATCCCCTCACTTTAACCTGTTATAACTGCTTCATGCAGTTTTTTGTTTGTTTTTTTTAAGAAAAATGTTAATCTTTATGGTAAATGTACTGTCCTCTCTATTTGGGGGGCAATTGGGATGTATTTTTAATTTTAACCAGAGGTCTTAGCTTAGTGCAAAATGAAACGGCAAGCTTGTGGTCACATTAACCAGCCACTTGTATTGGCTGATTATTTAATGTGCGCTCGTATACGGACAAATTTGCCCCTTTACGGGGGCACGTTAAGATAGCACTCCACTCGTAATCTAGCCCAATGTGTTTAACCCCTTTTACAGTAGTTAAACACATAGTTATATGTAAGCAGTTGTGCAATAATTAAGTCCTCTAATACATTAGAGAATTTTATTTTTGAATATAAACCCTTTCTGCCCTCATTTAATATTTTCCTCTCTCTGTTTAGAAATAACATTACAGTCATTTTCTTATACTTCTGAAATTTCATCTTTAGTTTGTACAAACTGAAATTTTGGGAAAAACTAAAGTTGATTATTATCTGTGGACCGTGGAACTTCCTAAGGATTTCCTGTTATTGTCCTATCTTCCTTTCTTATATGTAGGACAAGCTGAATAAATATGTCCTTTTATTATATCTGTTCATGTGAAGAATAAACTTTTGATGTTGCAAAAAAAAAACTACATCTGTTAAATACATTTCTAGAATATTGAAGATGTTTGGTGCTGAGGTTTTTTAAAGGGACATTAAAAAAGAAATACATTTATAAGCATAGTATTGAGGTAATTCCCCTCCTCCCTTTAGTCATGGCTGCTGCCATGTTGAATTGTAACTTTCACTAAATTACAGTGCTAATGTGTTTACACATGTGCAGCAACTCTCCTTCAGATACCTGCAGTGTAAACTAGGTTCCAACATGGTGGCTTTCATAACTAGAGGGAGATCCGCCCGATTACGAGTTGCATGTTAACAGTTATGTACGAGTGATAAGGGGTTTATAGCGGATTTTTGCACTGGTTAGGTTGACAGCTAGTATTACGAGTTGAAAGTAAATGTGTTCGTTTGAGCACAATAGCGATTTACGCTAGAATGGTTATCGTGTCCTCAGAGTTCGGTTTAATTGTTTTGTGAAACAAAAAGTGTCACAAAACACATCATAAATACATTACAAAGTACACTTACACTCATAGTAACACCAACTAATACAAATTATTAAAAACAAATATTGTATGAAAAAATGATAAAGGCTCAAATATATGAGATCTCAGGTGTTAGATAAACAAAGGCAGACAAAGGGCTTTAACATTGAGATACATACATATGGATGTGTGTGTGTGTGTGTGTGTGTGTGTGTATATATATATATATATATATATATATATATATATATATATATGACTTGGGCATCACCGTCTAACAATGCACTATCCTGTAACCATTTGTTTTTAAACTTTTTGGAATAAAAGTTTACTTTTTAATTATATTTGGATACCGCCTCCGGACTTTCTTTTCTACTTACCTATATATATATAATATATATATATATATATATATATATATATATATATATATATATATATATATATATTACATACATATGGATATGTGTTTGTGTATGTATATGTATATGTATATATATATATATATATATATATATATATACTTGTGTGTGTGTGTGTGTACATATGTATTTCTACAATATCTCACAAAAGTGAGTACACCCCTCACATTTTTTTTACATATTTTATTATATCTTTTAATGTGACAACACTGAAGAAATGGCAGTTTGCTACAATGTAAAGTGGTGAGTGTACAGTCTGTACAACAGTGTAAATTTGCTGTCCCCTCAAAATAACTCAACACACAGCCATTAATGTCTAAATTGTTGGCAACAAAAGTGTGTACACCCTTAAGTGGAAATGTCCAAATTTGGCCCAATTAGCCATTTTCTGTCCCCGGTGTCATGTCACTCGTTAGTGTTACAAGGTCTCGGGTGTGAATGGGGGGCAGGTGTGTTAAATTTGGTGTTATCGCTCTCACACTGTCTCATACTGGTCACTGGAAGTTCAACATGGCACCTCATGGCAAAGAACTCTCTGAGAATTGTTGCTCTACAAAAAGATGGCCTAGGCTATAAGAAGATTGCCAAGACCCTGAAACTGAGCTGCAGCATGGTGGGCAAGACTATACAGCAGTTTCACAGGACAAGTTCCACTGGGAACAGGCCTCGCAATGGTCGACCAAATAAGTTGAGCGCACATGCTCAGCGTCATATCCAGAGGTTGTCTTTGGGAAATAGACATATGAGTGCTGCCAGCATTGTTGCAGAGGTTTAAGGGGTGGGGGTCAGCCTGTCAGTGCTCAGACCATATGCCGCACACTGCATCAAATTGGTCTGTATGGCTGTCATCCCAGAAGGAAGCCTCTTCTAAAGATGATGCACAAGAAAGCCTGCAAACAGTTTGCTGAAGACAAGCAGACTAAGACATGGATTACTGTAATCATGTCCTGTGGTCCGATAAGACCAAGATAAACTTATTTGGTTCAGATGGTGTCAACCAGGTGAGGAGTACAAAGACAAGTGTGTCTTGCTTACAGTCAAGCATGGTGGTGGAAGTGTCATGGTCTGGGCCTACATGAGTGCTGCCAGCACTAGGGAGCTACAGTTCATTGAGGGAACCATGAATGCCAACATGTACTGTGACATACTGAAGCAGAGCATGACCCCCTCCCTTTGGAGACTGGGCCGCAGGGCAGTATTCCAACATGATAACGACCCCAAACACACCTCCAAGACGACCACTGCCTTGCCAAAGAAGTTGAGGGTAAAGGTGATGGACTGGCCAAGCATGTCTCCAGACCTAAACCCTATTGAGCACCTGTGGAGCATCCTTAAACGGAACGCGGGGGAGCGCAAGGTCTCTAACATCCACCAGCTCCATGATGTCATCATGAAGGAGTGGAAGAGGACTCCAGTGGCAACCTGTGAAGCTCTGTTGAACTCCATGCCCAAGAAGATTAAGGCAGTGCTGGAAAATAATAAAAGTTTAGACATTAAAGGGACACTATACCCAAACATTTTCTTTCATGATTAAGGTAGAGAATACAACTTTAAACAATATTCCAATTGACTTCTATTACCTAATTTGCTTCATTCTTTAGATATACTTTAATGAAGAAATAGCAATGCACAAGGTGAACCAATCACAGGAGTTATCTATGTGCAGCTACCAATCAGCAGCTACTAAGCATATCTAGATATGCTTTTCAGCAAAGAATATCAAGAAAATGAAGCAAAATAGATAATAGAAGTAAATTAGAAAGTTGTTTATAATTGTATGTTCTTTCTAAATCATGAAAGAAAAAATTTGGGTTTCATGTCCCTTTAATAGCTGTGTGTTGAGTTAATTTGAGGGGACAGCAAATGTACACTGTTATACAAGCTGTACACTCACTACTTTACATTGTAGCAAAGTGTAATTTCTTCCATGTTGTCACATGAAACGATATAATAAAATATTTACAAAGATGTGAGGGGTGTACTCACTTTTGTAAGATACTGTATGTGTATATATGTATTTACAGAAATATATACACATAAATACATGTGTACACATGTATAGAGACACAATATTCAAACTGTGGCTATTTGCACTCGTCGGGTTAGCATGTGAGCGAAAACAGTTTCCTGTCATCCCATAATACGAGTGCAACCCGACGCGCTCAAAAAAATGAACTTCTACTGCAGTTAGCGCTTCACATGAAATCTGGCCCTTAGTGTTTTAATGTCCATATAATACTCTCTTTATAAAATGGGTGGCTGGAAACATATAAATTACTTTATGTATATTTGGGTTTGATAAGCTCTGATACTAAAAAGCCTCAGCTTTGTTTATTATGATTTGGTGGAATAAATGGGTGATTATTGTCACATATTTCCATCTATTCATTCCAAAACTATCCATTTTTCCTTTTGGACGATGTTCGGCATTTTAAAAATATCTGAGCAATTGTTCATAATTTTAATGTCTTGAACGAGACGACTATTCAAACATCTGTTCTGGTGCTTGGTAATCTAAAAGGCGGTCTTTAAGGACATACAGTAGGAACAAAGCAGCCATACAGATGTGTGTGAGGGAGAGAACAGAGCCTGCATTGTTCCTTAGGGGTATTGACTGTTAAGAGGGATATGAAGTCAAATTTCAGCTGAATGTGAGAATAGTATTAATAATCCTGACTTTCTTGTAATACAGTGGCATTTAGAGAAAAATGCTTTAATGTGGCTTAGCAGAGAGAATCTTACATTTCATTATTTTAGGGCTAAGGCAAAAACAGTTTTATGTTTTCATAAGCAAGTACTTGCTTGATCTACTTACTATATGTCTGCAGAAATTATCACAAATTGATGAATGTTGTAAACATATTATTACTAATAAATGTGGCTTCGGTTTATGACAGGAATTCCAGAAATTTGTTTAAAAAAAACCAAAATCGTAAAATTCACCTAATTTATATAATGTAACTCAATGTTCCAGACCCCTCTCCAAATTGAGATGTTATATAATGTAGCAAACTAGTGTCCTTTTAAATGTACAAAACAAAAAATGTGTTGTCTCTTAATATTGTCAAACTTTATCCTTTCAAAGGGAGTTCATATAAAGTGCAATATTTTCTGTTGACCCACTTTTGTGTATAAAGGTTAACACTGAATAAAAAAAAAACACAACTGAAACTACCTCCCACTTCTCCTGGTCATGTGAATTGGTCAAACAGACCAATCACGAGACGTGAAAATCAGGGTTTCCCGTTGAGTGTGTCAGCCATTGCTAAAATCTATTCAATTAAAAATAAAGGAGTTAAGCACAATCTTGTACTTGTTTTTGACACTGTGCTTTTCCAGTGATCACAATCTGAAAAGTGCTTCTAACTTTAATATCCTTTAAACAACTTATCAGTTTATTTTCATTATTTATGTTGCCCCTTTTTCATATAATTTAGCTGTGAAAATTGAGCAATTTGTAATTTTCAGAACTTAAAATGCACCTGCTAACTGCACAAGACCAACCCTGCTACATATATGCCCCTAATTGGCTTTATCAGATAACAACTGCAAAGAAATGTAATGTATACTAACTTTATGACAGTGCCTAGCCTTGTTGTCTTTGGACTAAATCCAAGATTCTCTCTTCCAAATAAGGCACTTGGCTATTGAAAAATAATGGCCTTAAAAGGATGTTAATTTAGTTTAAAAACATTAAGACTTGGCTCACATGGTTTTTCTATAGCAACACAACAAAAATGTTTTGTAATTACAAGGCATTTACTATCCCTTTTTAAAAGAGCCATTTTAAAGGGATAGTAAACAGTGCTCCTTTGGAAAAAAACAAATATGTTAAAGTGATTGTAAACTTATGCTCTACTCTCAACAATGTTTGTAATAATAAAGTAAATGATGGGCACTTTCATTGATCAAAATCAATGTAGACGCTAAAATATATTGGTAATTACCCTTTCATTTTCTTATACATTCTGCTCTTCCTCCACCTGAAACGCATAGTCTTTTTTTTGTGTAAAATGATGAATCATCCTGTAGCAAATTGTTACGCGCCCCCTTTGCCGTCAAAACCAGGGGTGTTATAATTAACTTGCTGGCTGCCAAATGGGGCGCGTTACAATTGGCTGCAGCGTGATTCGTCATTTTACACAAAGAAAGACTATAACAATATTGGTTATGCAAAGCTTGGGAATGTATAGTAAAGGTGTTATATATCATTTTAAAAAATATAAAAAAAATTAAGTAGTCTGTCCCTTTAAGTAGGAACCCTTCAAAAGGTCAAATAACAACATATTTGAAAAGCCTAGTAGGAAATGGTGTTTCTAAATGCAATCTCACAACTCGCCCACACTACTCATTAGCGCACAATATGTTATATAATTCTAGAACGGCTTCTGTTGCATTTTATTTAAAAAGCTTTGGCTGTTGGTTAAGAGGCAATAGAGTAAATTCCACAATCCAGCTATAACAGTTTACTGTCCAAACACATCCTTTGTGGTCATGAGGTAAGCTATGCACTAATGCTTCATGCTGTGCGTCTCATATAAAAAGACTGGCATTTCATAACTATCCCCAGGACCGTACCTTATGTGTAGCTTACATCAGACCAGTTGTATGTACCTTCTGACCTTAGGGCAAAAACTGAAATAAATCTAAATTTGTTCATTTTAACCATATATTTCCTTCTAGACAATTTGAAACTTCCATTACACGTGTGTAGGATCTATTGCTCATTGGAGATGACGGAACTCCATTGCAGTCTGTTCAGCTGATCTAATATTCCATGATATATTTTTTTCTTTCTTTAGAGGGACAGTAAACCACTTGTAATTACACTACAATTCAGTTGCCTTGCTATATAACATTGTTAACCAAATCTATATATTTTAAAATAAATTAACACAATTTTCGCTGCATTTGTTTTAAAACAGCCAAACTCCATTCACTGCTTGCCTTATTTGGAGGCACTTTTTTGGGGCTTGAGTCTAGTCACAGTCATATAAAGTCTATTGTTTTGCAGTTGTATCTGTTAAAGCCAATTATGGATAGATATGCAGCAGGGTTACCTTGAAAAGTCAGCAGGGTTGGGGCCTTGCTATTGTTGAGGCATTGCTGTTCTTAAAGGACCATTAAAGGGACACTCAATCAAAATTAAACTTTCATTATTCAGATAGAGCATGCCATTTTAAACAACTTTCCAATTTACTTCCATTAACAAAATGTGCACAGTCTTTTTATATTTAAACTTTTTGAGTCACCAGCTCCTACTGAGCATGTGCAAGAATAAGTGTGTATGCATTTGTGAATGGCCGATTGCTGTCACATGGTACGTGTATGCATTTGTGATTGGCTGATGGCTGTCACAGGGGGAGTGGAAAAAGACATAACTTTTAAAATTGTCAGGAAAAAATCTACTACTCATTTGAAGTTCAGACTAAGTGCTATTGCATTGTCTTGCTATCTTGCATTTGTTGATTATGCAAATCTACAGTGTTGACTGGTCTTTTAAATACAGTATATTTATATAATCAACAGATGCATAATAAGACAATGCAAACACACTTAAAGGGACAGTCTAGTCAAAATTAAACTTTCATGATTCAGATAGGGCATGCAATTTTAAACAACTTTCCAATTTACTTTTATCGTCAAATTGACTTTGTTCTCTTGGTATTCTTTATTGAAAGCTAAACCTTAACCTAGGTAGGCCCATATGCTAATTTCTAAGCCCTCAAAGACTACCTCTTATTTCAGGGCATTTTCACACCTAGACAGCGCTAGTTCATGTGTGTCATATAGATAATGTTGTGCTCACTCCTGTGGAGTTACTTATGAGTCAGCACTGATTGGCTAAAAAGTAAGTCTGTCAAAAGAACTGAAATAAGGGGGCAGTCTGCAGAGGCTTAGAAACAAGGTACTCACAGAGGTAAAAAGTATATTAATATAACCGCGTTGGTTATGCAAAACTGGGGAATGGTTAATAAAGGGATTATCTATTTTTTAGACCATAAAATAAATCTGAAGTAGACTGTCCCTTTAATCTGAATTTCAAATGATTACTAGTTTTTGTGTTGTTTTCTCACAAATTTCAAGTTAGTTCAATTTATTTTGCACATATAAAATATTATGCATTTATTTTGCTCATATAAAAATATTATGCATTTATTTTGCTCATATAAAAATATTATGCATTTATTTTACACATAAAAATATTATGCATTTATTTTGCACATATAAAAATATTATGCATTTATTTTGATAATGGAAATTATTTTGGTGCTGTATCTTAAAGTTTCATTTTGACTTTAGTATCCCATTAAACTCACATGCTCTTATGAGCATGTCGTTTTTTTTTATTTAATTTTTTCCATTTTATTAAGAGTAAGGCCACTCTAAAAAAAAAAACAAAAAAAAAACTTTCTCTTTATATTGAATCTCTGATAGCTTTTAGACTCTAAGCCTCCATTATAGAACTGCTATGGCAGAGGGATACAAAAGAGAAAGCTTCAGGTTATAAAATACCTTTCTCCTTGAAAAAGATTAGTGATGTAACACAATTGATCCTTTCTAAAACAATGAAAACCTTTATTGTGAAAGAAAAACAAAAATAAAATATAAAAGAAGAAATCAATGTTTATTGCAAACTAATGATAGTGAAAATAGTGAGGCAATATGTATAGGACATACATGGCATGACTTGCAAGCATTATATGCATGTTAAAGGGACATTCCAGCCAAAATTGGAAACCACATGGGAGCATTTCGGTATTGAACAGAAGCAATTTTGTCATATACATGTATTAGCAAAAATGCTTCTAATAAAAGCTATAGCTGTTTTAAAAGTGTATTTAAGTATGCACTGTGCACCAGCATTTTAAACACAGCACTTGCTCAGAGAGCCTAAATTGCTTGTACCATCTGGTAATGACTCAATTTGTTACTTGTTGACATGATACAAGCCCCACTGATGGTCCAAGCAGCTGTAGTATTTAAAATGTGGGTGCAGTGACAATATCTAGCTATGCTTCACATGCACGTGCAGAGAAAAATTCTAAAACTAAAACAGTGATAACTTTTACTAGAAGCATTTTTGCCAATACATTTATATTGCAAATATGTTTATATTCAAATATGTAATTAATCTATGTGCAATTACATTTTGACCGGAATGTCCCTTTAACAGGTATAGGAAAACCTTTTATAATCACTACAAAGTTGACCAGTTACTTTGATTAAACCACATGCAATGAAGTACTGTAACATTTTATTGTTCTAAAGGAACATGAAACTCCAAATTTTCTTTCATAATTCAGATAGAGAAAACACATTTACACAACTTTCCAATTTACTTATATTATCAATTTTTCTTCATTTTCTCGCTATCCTTTATTGAAGGAGCAACAATGCACTACTGGGAGCTAGCGGAACATATCGATAAGCCAATGATAAGAGGCATATATGTGCAGCCACCAATCATCAGCTAGCTCCTGGGCCTACCTAGGTATGATTTTCAACCAAGAGAATGAAGCAAATTAGATAATGGAAGTATATTGGAAAGTTATTAAAAATAGTATGCTCTATCTAAATAATGACAAAATAATTGGGTTTCATGTCCTTTTAAGGGCTATTTGTTAACATTGTTGCATAAATCTATTAAACATTTCTTTCATTAGGACTGTTTTCATTTACATGCAGTCTGCACATTAGATTAGCATTTAGAAACATTCTCAGCGTTTCTATCCTATTGCTGTGTTGTGTTTCCCTGGGGGGAAGCTAATCACAGTCTAAGGTTTAGTTGTATGGGCTGGACTTTTCCGTTACATTGTCCGTAATGATGTAAAGTCTGTCATATTGTTTTCATTCCATGCAAATTCTCATATCTTTTTCTAAAAGGAGTTTTCCAAATTCTTTTTAGCTGAATAGAGTAAATATAGTTCCCAGTAACTTGATGTAATCAGTTGCTAACATTTTAATTCCAGGAAATTCCTTAATCCTTTTTTTGGTGACAAATCTCTGTTTAAATAAAACAAGTTAAACCTGATTATTCACAATCTGTTTTGGTTGGGAGTGAATTATGTTTTCCTTTGATTTGTTACATAAAGTGTTATTTGTCTTTGCTGTACCCTGTGCTCATAAAGTTTTAAAGTGTGTCTGTATGTTGTGAAATGTCACTGTGTGACACCATACACATTTATATCTAAGTAGGGGATGGTCACATGATTGCCAATATTTGAAAACAATTTCAAGGGACTTTTTTCAGTGGAGCTGTCAAGTGAAGAGGTTATGGTGGTGTTGACCACACCCACTTCCATTGCTCTTCCATTGCTCTTCCCATTCGGCTCCATTCCACATAACACCCAATGTAAATTGCATACAATGCAAACTAAATACTAAATATTATATTATTCCATCTAGTCTGTAGCAAATACGTTGATGCTACAATATGCAAATATGTACATAAATATGAGCAACAAAGATTCTTATGTCGCACATTCTGTATGACATCCATGCAAAAGCCACACCTCATGACACTTTTCTGCATTGTGGGACAGACTACCAGGATAATTATACCATGGGACACAGGGCCAAAAACCTTGATTGTCCCATGAAAATAAGGACAGCAGTCAAGTATGTGGTAGTTAACTTTTACAAAGTAATTTTACACTTATCTATCTACTCTAAAATGGATCAAAAATGCAAAACTTCACATTGTATTTAAAGATTGTCAGTTTAGTGAACTTTGTCCAAAGCCAAATTAGATGAAAAGGGTGTATGTTCTTTTATAGTACCCATAGATGTTCATGTGAGATGTGGGGAATTATAGGTCAAGGATATAAATCTGGCTTCAAAGGCACCTAGTACATTCATTATTGGGGTCGGTAAAAATCCTGGTGTGATGCGTCGTGGCCTCACATAGCATTTTGCAGGGTTTTCAGATTTCGACTAATTCCAATTACCAAACTAACAAAAGGTTTTCCAATATATAAATCACTTGGTAACGCCACTTATACCTTGGATGTGAACAATCGGACTCTGGTATTCCAGTTCATCAGAAAACACCTTTCTAGTTTCTAGCAGCTTTTCACAGGATTTCTCTCATTTTTAAAACCCATTTTAGCCTGTTTTGAGCTGCATATCTCAATTGTTTGCACATCTTTTTTTTTTTTACATGCTCTCCTCTCATGTCTGTTCAACACAATCCTTTTTTTCTTTTAATATAGTGTTAAAATATTATTCAGAGCACTAAGTGAACAAATAAACCATGATAATTTATTATTGCAATGAAGTGTTTGGACATTTAAACATGTTAATTAAATTCCAACATTACACACAATTATAGGCAATTATTCATTGCAGACATTTCATGAATTGATAAGTGTAAAAAAATGCATTCAAACATATTATTATGCAGACATCATAAAAATGATCTAAGTTATTATGTGTTGTTTACCTTCTGATGAGCTGGGTGGGACAGGGGGCAAACCCCCAAACCCATGACAACTCTGCAAGATTTGCAATGGTTAAGAGGCCTGAGATGGTACATCCAATCGGAAGCCACAACATCTGCCCAATCGGAAACGGCAGAGCTTGCTTATCTTAAAGGGACACTGAACCCAATTTTTTTTCTTTTGTGATTCAGATAGAGCATGCATTTTTAAGCAACTTTCTAATTTACTCCTATTATCAAATTTTCTTCATTCTCTTGGTATCTTTATTTCAAATGCAAGAATGTAAGTTTAGGTGCCGGCCCATTTTTGGTGAATAACCTGGGTTATTCTTGCTGATTGGTGGATAAATTCATCCACCAATAAAAAAAAGTGCTGTCCAGAGTACTGAACAAAAAAGATGCTTAGATGCCTTCTTTTTCAAATAAAGATAGCAAGTGAACGAAGAAAATTTGATAATAGGAGTAAATTAGAAAGTTGCTTAGAATTGCATGCTCTATCTGAATCATGAAAGAAGAAAATTGGGTTCAGTGTCCCTTTAAGATTCACTGTTGTTTTGACTCCACTGAGCTAGGAGAGTAGGGACGCTGGACTGTGCTCTGCTGTTTTGTCAATGACAGGTGGTATAGCAGGTACGGACAAAAACACCTCTTGTTTTTGGGTAAAAATCATGATTGTCACATGCTTCTTAGAGAGGCTGAAAAGCAGATTCTGTAACTTTAGGTTTCTTCAAAATGTTGCAAATTGCCTAAACCAGTTATTTGCCCTGCAGCATGTTGAAGAAAACCAAGGTTAGAAAATTAGCTTTTTGGTATTTCTAGGGAGAGTGGGAAAATCAGCACATATTTTACACTAAAGCATATTTAATGTATCTATAAAAAGTTGGATTCAGCTATGGGCAGCCAGCAGGGCACGCAAACCCATGGGGGTGTAGATAGCTATTTTTGTGAAGGAGACCTAAGGCACGATGGACAACTGGACTTAAAGAGACATTGTACACTAGATTTTTCTTTGCATCAATGTTTTGTATATGAACCATTTATAAAGCTCATCTGGGGAAGGGGGGGGTGGTCCAAAATGTCACGTTTTGCTTTTTTATATATAACATTGTGCTGATTTTCACACTTTTAACCAAGCCCTAAAGTATATGTATATTGATTTCTACAAAATCCTGCTTGCTCCTGTTTTTATAATGGGCCTTTTCATTTACAGGGGAGGGTGGGTCTGCTATTCCTGCTTTCTTAGCTCATTTCAGTAGGTGTCCCAGCCTAACCTCATTAACAGTTTTAAATTGGGAGCTTCTACGTAAATTTTTAAAAGGTTTTATACTGGATTTTAATATCAGCATCTGTTTATATTATTCTTTATAGTAATGTCTATTACATGTAGTTATATGAAAATTGGTGTATAATGTCCCTTGAAGGGAGCTGAATGAAGGGGTTGGTATTGAAATACCTCAATTTTAGCATCCGTAAGTCGTAGAAACCCCCAAGACCCACTGTTTGATAGCTAATCACATGGTGTCTTAGGGGTTAAAGCTTAAGCATTTTTTTTTTCAGAAAAAAACCCAATAAAAACCAGTTGTTTTAATGCATATAATATATAAATACCTTTATAACAGCCACAAAAAAAGGCCTAGAGACCCCCAAGACCCTTTGTTTAAATCCCTTCTTAAAAATAAAGCCCCTATATAAGTGTTAATAGCCAGGTGACCACAGTGTTAATAGTGATGACCTGACATGAATAAATGTTCATTTATTTGCATAGAGTAGTGGTATTGAAGTGTGAGGTGGACCTCCCCGAGGTAGGGGGCGCGCTAAAGCATATAAGAGGAGGTACGGGAGCAGTGACACTTTGCATTATTTTAATCACAAGCTAATTTGGCAAAATATAGAATGTTTTGTAAGAGCCGACAATGACACTTGTCATGTCATGGTGGAATTAGGCAGATTGCTGGGTGTAGGTGGAAGGAAAGCCACTGTCTTGCAAATTCTGTCAGAGGGGAGGACCACTGCCTAAGACTTTGAAAACCCCGGCATATTGGCTTAAGTGAGCCGCTATGTGCAGATCAAAGAAACATAACTATACAGAAAGATTCCTATTTATATGAGGATAATCCCTTCTTTTTATATAGAATTTGGTAACAAAACACACAAAAACACTATTGTTTATAACCTTATTTATTTTAATTTTAATTAAAAAATTAATCTTTCACACTTTTTACACAAGATATATACATAAAATAATGGTATAGTTTGAAACTTCTGAGTCTCCTGGAAAAACAAACAAATATATTGTATGTGTGAGTTTCTCACTGAGAAATGTCCTACAGTAGGGCTTAAATATGAGCAGCATCTAAAAGCTGCAAAACAGCACAGCACAGGGGAGGTAATGGCTCAGCAGCTAAAGGTTTAATATTTATTTAGCGGAATAACATTTTTTTGATGTTTAGTTATAAGTAATATTAGCCTTTTTATTTTCTGCATAGTGGAATTACTTCTTTTTCAGACCAACCACCCACTGTTTTAATAATCTCAGCTTAATTCCAAAGGCAACAATTAGCAGAGAATCTGTAACATGTACGGATAATTGTGCCTTGCAGAAAAAGAGATGGCCTGAAGTAACAATTACTGAGTGCAGTTGTACAAAATGCTACTAATTACAGAGTATGAATCCTGAACAATAGTTTCCTATACATGTCAAGTTTCCCTTCATGAAAACAGAAACTCCCCTCCTTGACATCATTATACAGAATTCTAAGCAATATTACTGTGAACTGGAAGGTCATATCTACAGGAGAAGCACATTTATTCAATATATTTTTTTGGATGTTAGAAGAAAGTCACAACATGTTTATCAGAATTTACAGGGACTTTAAACCAGATTATTATTTTTTATTTTTTTACTTTATCAAATCCGTCCCTAACTGGCCTCCGCAAAGGCACTAACATATATATAGTAGGTAGGAACCGGATCCAACGGACGGTCACCGTTGTGTAGCAATATCCAAGAACAGCCGGCACACAGGAATTTCAATCAGCAATCCGATTTAATAAGCAAAAAAGAAACCAGACGTTTCGACTCTACCGCGAGCCTTTTTCAGTGGTATTCAGACCGGATAACACATAACACAAAACCCACACCTTAAATACCCACCCATTCCCATGTGAGCACCAATCAGCATGCAGGACTGGGCCGCTCCTTCCCGCACATAGTAAACCAACCTGAGCATCATGCTACAGCTGATTCCAAACAGATTCGGCGTGACGTTATCACGCAAACAGCGCCGCATGGAAGCATCAGAGCCCCAGGTATCCAGGGAAACGCCGTGTAAACAAGCACCCCAGGTCTCCAAGGAAATGTGGGAGTGAGCGGATTCAGCCACGCAGCCGATGAGCGTAACTTATATGTGATAAACATAAAAAGGCCATGAGTGAAAGCCCAAAGGACCACAACAGTGGTATATATTTACAAAAAACATGGTATCTAAATATTGTAAACAGGGAAGTTAACTCAATATATACAAAATTAGTGGTTGTAAAAACGCTACATCAGCCCAAGGGTAAACACATAACACAGCCCTCTATACCCAAATCCGTATCAAGGCATGTGGGTAGTAGCAGAAATAAACCAACCCAAAATTAGTTATACAATTATATTAGCATCATACACTAAAGGAATAGGTAGAAACATCAAACAGGATGACTCCCTGGGTGTCTAGATTTATTTGTAACAGCAGCCAAAGTCTATATTGGCATTAAGTCCCCGAGGTGCAACCGTATCCAGGGTGAAGATCCACCGGGCTTCCATCTTCAACAGGGCTTGGCCCCTGTCACCACCCCGCTGATGGCGAGGCACATGGTCAATTAGCATTACTCACAGAGAAGAGACATTATGACCTGCTTCCGCAAAGTGGCGTGCCACTGGCTGTTCCGACCGTCCCTTGTCAATGGCCTGGCGGATGGCTGTCTTATGGTTAGCCAAACGTTCCTTGAACGGCGTAACCGTTTTGCCAATGTAATATTTAGAACAAGGACAAATAATTGCATAAACCACAAACTCTGAGGAACATGTGAGTCTGTGCTTGATCTTGTATCGCTTGTTGTTGTGGGGATGTTGAAAGGAGGCTCCAGTTAGAAGATTATTGCAGGTTACGCAAATGCCACATCTGTAGCATCCAGGTTTGTCTCTAGTCAACCACATCTGCTTCTCATAGCAGTGTGTTGGGTCACTTAGCACCAATAAATCCCTGAGATTACTCGCACATTTATATACCAATTGTGGTTCTGGCGTATCAATAATGGGAAGGCTAGTGTCCTTAGAAAGCATCAACCAATTCTTCTTGATCACACTTTGTACCAACTTAGACCCCGGGGTGTAAGTCGTTATAAGGTTCAGCCGCTTCGGCTGCTCGTTCCTGATCCTTTTGGTGGTTAGTGAGTCCTGTGATAATCTCCTTGCCTCACAGCATTGCTGTTCTATAAGCGTAGGTGGGTAGCCCCTCTCTAGGAATTTTTCAGACATCTCTGCAATTTGTTTCTTCTTGCGGGAGTCATCTGTGTTATTGCGGACGACCCGCAGGAGTTGAGAGGAACTGACACCATCCTTTTGGAATTTAGGGTGGAAGCTATGATAATCAAAAATGGAATTTTCTCCAACATAGGTGTGTCCGGTCCACGGCGTCATCCTTACTTGTGGGATATTCTCCTCCCCAACAGGAAATGGCAAAGAGCCCAGCAAAGCTGGTCACATGATCCCTCCTAGGCTCCGCCTACCCCAGTCATTCTCTTTGCCGTTGTACAGGCAACATCTCCACGGAGATGGCTTAGAGTTTTTTAGTGTTTAACTGTAGTTTTTATTATTCAATCAAGAGTTTGTTATTTTGAAATAGTGCTGGTATGTACTATTTACTCAGAAACAGAAAAGAGATGAAGATTTCTGTTTGTATGAGGAAAATGATTTTAGCAACCGTAACTAAAATCCATGGCTGTTCCACACAGGACTGTTGAGAGCAATTAACTTCAGTTGGGGGAACAGTATGCAGTCTCTTGCTGCTTGAGGTATGACACATTCTAACAAGACGATGTAATGCTGGAAGCTGTCATTTTCCCTATGGGATCCGGTAAGCCATGTTTATTACGATCGTAAATAAGGGCTTCACAAGGGCTTATTAAGACTGTAGACTTTTTCTGGGCTAAATCGATTCATTATTAACACATATTTAGCCTTGAGGAATCATTTTATCTGGGTATTTTGATATAATAATATCGGCAGGCACTGTATTAGACACCTTATTCTTTAGGGGCTTTCCCAAAGCATAAGCAGAGCCTCATTTTCGCGCCGGTGTGGCGCACTTGTTTTTGAGAGGCATGGCATGCAGTCGCATGTGAGAGGAGCTCTGACACTTAGAAAAGACTTTCTGAAGGCGTCATTTGGTATCGTATTCCCCTTTGGGCTTGGTTGGGTCTCAGCAAAGCAGATACCAGGGACTGTAAAGGGGTTAAAGTTTAAAACGGCTCCGGTTCCGTTATTTTAAGGGTTAAAGCTTCCAAATTTGGTGTGCAATACTTTTAAGGCTTTAAGACACTGTGGTGAAAATTTGGTGAATTTTGCACAATTCCTTCATGTTTTTTCGCAATTGAAGTAATAAAGTGTGTTCAGTTTAAAATTTAAAGTGACAGTAACGGTTTTATTTTAAAACGTTTTTGTACTTTGTTATCAAGTTTATGCCTGTTTAACATGTCTGAACTACCAGATAGACTGTGTTCTGAATGTGGGGAAGCCAGAATTCCTATTCATTTAAATAAATGTGATTTATGTGATAATGACAATGATGCCCAAGATGATTCCTCAAGTGAGGGGAGTAAGCATGGTACTGCATCATTCCCTCCTTCGTCTACACGAGTCTTGCCCACTCAGGAGGCCCCTAGTACATCTAGCGCGCCAATACTCCTTACTATGCAACAATTAACGGCTGTAATGGATAATTCTGTCAAAAACATTTTAGCCCAAATGAACACTTGTCAGCGTAAACGCGGCTGCTCTGTTTTAGATACTGAAGAGCATGGCAACGCTGATACTAATATCTCTGAAGGGCCCCTAACCCAGTCTGATGGGGCCAGGGAGGTTTTGTCTGAGGGAGAAATTACTGATTCCGGGAACATTTCTCAACAGGCTGAACCTGATGTGATTGCATTTAAATTTAAGTTGGAACATCTCCGCATTCTGCTTAAGGAGGTATTATCCACTCTGGATGATTGTGACAAGTTGGTCATCCCAGAGAAACTATGTAAAATGGACAAGTTCCTAGAGGTGCCGGGGCTCCCAGAAGCTTTTCCTATACCCAAGCGGGTGGCGGACATTGTTAATAAAGAATGGGAAAGGCCCGGTATTCCTTTCGTCCCTCCCCCCATATTTAAAAAATTGTTTCCTATGGTCGACCCCAGAAAGGACTTATGGCAGACAGTCCCCAAGGTCGAGGGAGCGGTTTCCACTTTAAACAAACGCACCACTATACCCATAGAGGATAGTTGTGCTTTCAAAGATCCTATGGATAAAAAATTAGAAGGTTTGCTTAAAAAGATGTTTGTTCAGCAGGGTTACCTTCTACAACCAATTTCATGCATTGTCCCTGTCGCTACAGCCGCATGTTTCTGGTTCGATGAGCTGATAAAGGCGGTCGATAGTGATTCTCCTCCTTATGAGGAGATTATGGACAGAATCAATGCTCTCAAATTGGCTAATTCTTTCACCCTAGACGCCACTTTGCAATTGGCTAGGTTAGCGGCTAAGAATTCTGGGTTTGCTATTGTGGCGCGCAGAGCGCTTTGGTTGAAATCTTGGTCGGCTGATGCGTCTTCCAAGAACAAGCTACTTAACATTCCTTTCAAGGGGAAAACGCTGTTTGGCCCTGACTTGAAAGAAATTATCTCTGATATCACTGGGGGTAAGGGCCACGCCCTTCCTCAGGATCGGCCTTTCAAGGCAAAAAATAAACCTAATTTTCGTCCCTTTCGTAGAAACGGACCAGCCCAAGGTGCTACGTCCTCTAAGCAAGAGGGTAATACTTCTCAAGCCAAGCCAGCTTGGAGACCAATGCAAGGCTGGAACAAGGGAAAGCAGGCCAAGAAACCTGCCACTGCTACCAAGACAGCATGAAATGTTGGCCCCCGATCCGGGACCGGATCTGGTGGGGGGCAGACTCTCTCTCTTCGCTCAGGCTTGGGCAAGAGATGTTCTGGATCCTTGGGCGCTAGAAATAGTCTCCCAAGGTTATCTTCTGGAATTCAAGGGACTTCCCCCAAGGGGGAGGTTCCACAGGTCTCAGTTGTCTTCAGACCACATAAAAAGACAGGCATTCTTACATTGTGTAGAAGACCTGTTAAAAATGGGAGTGATTCATCCTGTTCCATTAAGAGAACAAGGGATGGGGTTCTACTCCAATCTGTTCATAGTTCCCAAAAAAGAGGGAACGTTCAGACCAATCTTAGATCTCAAGATCTTAAACAAGTTTCTCAAGGTTCCATCGTTCAAAATGGAAACCATTCGAACTATTCTTCCTTCCATCCAGGAAGGTCAATTCATGACCACGGTGGATTTAAAGGATGCGTATCTACATATTCCTATCCACAAGGAACATCATCGGTTCCTAAGGTTCGCATTCCTGGACAAGCATTACCAGTTCGTGGCGCTTCCTTTCGGATTAGCCACTGCTCCAAGGATTTTCACAAAGGTACTAGGGTCCCTTCTAGCTGTGCTAAGACCAAGGGGCATTGCTGTAGTACCTTACTTGGACGACATTCTGATTCAAGCGTCGTCCCTTCCTCAAGCAAAGGCTCACACGGACATCGTCCTGGCCTTTCTCAGATCTCATGGATGGAAAGTGAACGTGGAAAAGAGTTCTCTATCTCCGTCAACAAGGGTTCCCTTCTTGGGAACAATAATAGACTCCTTAGAAATGAGGATATTTCTGACAGAGGCCAGAAAAACAAAGCTTCTAGACTCTTGTCGGATACTTCATTCCGTTCCTCTTCCTTCCATAGCTCAGTGCATGGAAGTGATCGGGTTGATGGTAGCGGCAATGGACATAGTTCCTTTTGCGCGCATTCATCTAAGACCATTACAACTGTGCATGCTCAGTCAGTGGACTGGGGATTATACAGACTTGTCTCCGAAGATACAAGTAAATCAGAGGACCAGGGACTCAATCCGTTGGTGGCTGTCCCTGGACAACCTGTCACAAGGGATGACATTCCGCAGACCAGAGTGGGTCATTGTCACGACCGACGCCAGTCTGATGGGCTGGGGCGCGGTCTGGGGATCCCTGAAAGCTCAGGGTCTTTGGTCTCGGGAAGAATCTCTTCTACCGATAAATATTCTGGAACTGAGAGCGATATTCAATGCTCTCAAGGCTTGGCCTCAGCTGACGAGGGCCAAGTTCATACGGTTTCAATCAGACAACATGACAACTGTTGCGTACATCAACCATCAGGGGGGAACAAGGAGTTCCCTAGCGATGGAAGAAGTGACCAAAATCATTCTATGGGCGGAGTCTCACTCCTGCCACCTGTCCGCTATCCACATCCCAGGAGTGGAAAATTGGGAAGCGGATTTTCTGAGTCGTCAGACATTGCATCCGGGGGAGTGGGAACTCCATCCGGAAATCTTTGCCCAAGTCACTCAGCTGTGGGGCATTCCAGACATGGATCTGATGGCCTCTCGTCAGAACTTCAAAGTTCCTTGCTACGGGTCCAGATCCAGGGATCCCAAGGCGGCTCTAGTGGATGCACTAGTAGCACCTTGGACCTTCAAACTAGCTTATGTGTTCCCGCCGTTTCCTCTCATCCCCAGGCTGGTAGCCAGGATCAATCAGGAGAGGGCGTCGGTGATCTTGATAGCTCCTGCGTGGCCACGCAGGACTTGGTATGCAGATCTGGTGAATATGTCATCGGCTCCACCTTGGAAGCTACCTTTGAGACGAGACCTTCTTGTTCAGGGTCCGTTCGAACATCCGAACCTGGTTTCACTCCAGCTGACTGCTTGGAGATTGAACGCTTGATCTTATCGAAGCGAGGGTTCTCAGATTCTGTTATCGATACTCTTGTTCAGGCCAGAAAGCCTGTAACTAGAAAGATTTACCACAAAATTTGGAAAAAATATATCTGTTGGTGTGAATCTAAAGGATTCCCTTGGGACAAGGTTAAGATTCCTAAGATTCTATCCTTCCTTCAAGAAGGATTGGAAAAAGGATTATCTGCAAGTTCCCTGAAGGGACAGATTTCTGCCTTGTCTGTGTTACTTCACAAAAAGCTGGCAGCTGTGCCAGATGTTCAAGCCTTTGTTCAGGCTCTGGTTAGAATTAAGCCTGTTTACAAACCTTTGACTCCTCCTTGGAGTCTCAATTTAGTTCTTTCAGTTCTTCAGGGGGTTCCGTTTGAACCCTTACATTCCGTTGATATTAAGTTATTATCTTGGAAAGTTTTGTTTTTAGTTGCAATTTCTTCTGCTAGAAGAGTTTCAGAATTATCTGCTCTGCAGTGTTCTCCTCCTTATCTGGTGTTCCATGCAGATAAGGTGGTTTTACGTACTAAACCTGGTTTTCTTCCAAAAGTTGTTTCTAACAAAAACATTAACCAGGAGATTATCGTACCTTCTCTGTGTCCGAAACCAGTGTCAAAGAAGGAACGTTTGTTGCACAATTTGGATGTTGTTCGCGCTCTAAAATTCTATTTAGATGCTACAAAGGATTTTAGACAAACATCTTCCTTGTTTGTTGTTCCGGTAAAAGGAGAGGTCAAAAAGCAACTTCTACCTCTCTCTCTTTTTGGATTAAAAGCATCATCAGATTGGCTTACGAGACTGCCGGACGGCAGCCTCCCGAAAGAATCACAGCTCATTCCACTAGGGCTGTGGCTTCCACATGGGCCTTCAAGAACGAGGCTTCTGTTGATCAGATATGTAGGGCAGCGACTTGGTCTTCACTGCACACTTTTACCAAATTTTACAAGTTTGATACTTTTGCTTCTTCTGAGGCTATTTTTGGGAGAAAGGTTTTGCAAGCCGTGGTGCCTTCCATTTAGGTGACCTGATTTGCTCCCTCCCTTCATCCGTGTCCTAAAGCTTTGGTATTGGTTCCCACAAGTAAGGATGACGCCGTGGACCGGACACACCTATGTTGGAGAAAACAGAATTTATGTTTACCTGATAAATTACTTTCTCCAACGGTGTGTCCGGTCCACGGCCCGCCCTGGTTTTTTAATCAGGTCTGATAATTTATTTTCTTTAACTACAGTCACCACGGTATCATATGGTTTCTCCTATGCAAATATTCCTCCTTAACGTCGGTCGAATGACTGGGGTAGGCGGAGCCTAGGAGGGATCATGTGACCAGCTTTGCTGGGCTCTTTGCCATTTCCTGTTGGGGAGGAGAATATCCCACAAGTAAGGATGACGCCGTGGACCGGACACACCGTTGGAGAAAGTAATTTATCAGGTAAACATAAATTCTGTTTTTATCCGTTGGTTTCTTAAATAAAGTGGTTTGTAACCTGTATCCATTCATGGTTTCCACCCTAAATATTTCTAAGTCTAGAAAGTGGATTTTGTCCCTGCTGTGTTCCATTTTGAATTTGATAGTTGAATCAAGAGAATTCAATTCATTAATCCATTCAACAAGACTTTCAGATGTGTTGCCCCAGATTAAAAAGACATCATCTATGTACCGTCGGTATAATTTGATGGGGTTCTGTCTGGAGAAAACATTATACTTCTCATACATTGCTATATATATATATATATATATATATATATATATATATATATATATATATATATATATATATATATATATATATATATATATATATATATATATATATATATATATATATTTATATATATATATATATATTTATATATATATTTATATACACACACACACCTATGCCTCTTGTTATCGGCTCACCCAATGTGTTCAGCTAGCTGCAGCTGCTGTGGATTTAAATTTAATTATGCGTTAAACCCATATATAGGCATTGAACACAATTTTATGCAAGTAATAATATAATCATAAAATGCTCTATCACATTTTATTCTTTCCGTTCATAGGACATAGGATACTCACCCATTCAGGGATTGATTCATGATTTTTTTTGGAAACACTTTCTCTTCTGTAACTGCACATCCCTGTTCTCTCTAGAATCGTCCTTTGTATATATATTTATGGATCTGAATGTGTGTAGTTTTCTGGCACCTGTGTAAGCAAAAGCAAATGAAATAGAAATGGATACAGCACCCACCACTCACTAGTGCACGGAGAGAGCTGACCAAGCCCAGACGATTCAAGCAAAAGAAGGTAGTCTCCAGCAGTGAGCAAAGTGACTTTTTATTTTTAAACACAGGTCAAATACAGCAACGTTTCGGGCTAACAATAAGCCCTTTCTCAAGCCTGACATAAATTAAACAAACCAACATTTAAATAGCCATAATGGCGCCAAACAATTGTGAAAAAATTGCACATATATCGCCCTCCAGTGGTGGACTTGAATATTGCATGTCAAAATACATTTTCTTGCAGTTACAAAAATACAAATGTGTTACAGAATATTATACATTGTATATATTGCAAAAATCAACTTCATAAATAAAGTGCCAAGTGATCCTATAAAAATAGAAATAGAAAGTAAAAAATTAGAATTGAATAATATTTGTGACAAATAAATTCAATGTGAATATGCTAGTGAAAATAGGTATATTAGAAATATTCAAATATATAAAAATTTTAAATTAATTACAATACTCATATCAGAATGTCTTAATTACCATATATATATAGAAGCACAATTAACCGAATGGACTATATATAGAATTAAAAATTGATATATATGGGAATCCTTCAACAAAGGATACCCATATAACAATAAGTCAGAAATTAAAAACTAATGGATACTCAGTATATAAATAGATAATGCCAAAAATATATGTCCAATAATGTCACTCAAATGACCTTTTTGACTTGCTAATTAAGGCATAATCCATTATGATGCTAGATTTAAATATATAACCAAGGAAATGCAAACCCCTAAGCTTACTAACAGGATTAACCTATTTATCTTGCTTGATGTTAAATTACGATTTTAAATTTTAAATGTTGTCCAATTACACTCCCTATTAAGGCCTTTAGGCCATAAGGTGTTAAGTTCATGAATCCAAAAGGCCTCCCTTTTATTCAATAAGGCCTCTCTATCACCCCCTCTCCTAGGCATGTGTATATGTTCCAAGATCTGAAAACGTAATTGGCTAATACTGTGTCCTGCTTGTAAAAAATGCGCAGACATTGGAGCATCCTTGCCACATCTGATATTTGACTTGTGCTCAGATATTCTCTCACGTGCCTCTCTTGTCGATTGTCCAATGTATACCAATGAACATGGACACTTAACGGCATAAATGATAAACTCTGTTCTACAAGTCAAATATTCTTTAATTCTGTATTTTTTACCTGTATAGGGATGAAAAAATTCTCCTCCCTTAATCATAGAATTACAATTTATACAGGAAAGGCAAGGATAACAACCAGTGCGTCGCTTACCAGTAATGGTTTTCTGATGATACTTATGACTACCAACATCAGCTCTAACCAATTGATCTTTAATATTTGGACTCCTTTTGTAAGCTGGCATTGGTGGTTCATGGAATGCATTAATGTCAGGATGACACTTCTGTAGAATGTGCCAATACTTCCATATAATTTTATTCACCTGACTGCTCCTGGTACTATATTGTGATACAAATAATAGCCTATCGGTCTTATCTTTATTCCTATTCCTCTTGATTACAGTGGGTTCAGACTTTCCAATTCTTGAAATAATGTTTTGCTTTTCTTTATTCACAAGTTCAAACGGGTAACCTCTTTGTACAAATTTGTTTGACATCTGTTCCAGTCTTTTCGTTTTCAATTCAATATCAGACACAATGCGATCTACCCTTAATAATTGACTTTTTGGTATTGCTTTAAAGGTGGAAGGTGGATGAAAGCTGCCATACAGCAAAGTGTTATTTCTGTCTGTGGGCTTTGAATAAATATCTGCCTTTAATCCATGTTCCACCTTATAGATGCATGTGTCTAGAAATTGAATAGACTGCTCATTCCATGTCAAACAAAATTTAATGCCATTAACAGACTTATTGAGATCATTAATGAATAATAGTAGGGATCCAATGTCGCCATACCATATGCCAAACACATCGTCAATGAACCTCCACCATGTGGCACCAAATTTCTTAAATAATGTATGTTCATAGACAAAAATTTCCTCAAAATTGTTCATAAAAATGTTGGCATATGTTGGGGCGACATTGGATCCCATTGCAGTACCCTTCTTTTGAAAGAAAAATTCATCCTTGAAAAGGAAATAATTCATATAGAGAATAACCTCTAATAATTCTAGAAACAATTGTATCCGAGATAAACTGAATCTATTGTCATTTTTCAAAACCTTGGCAACTGATTCTATCCCACTTGTGTGTTTAATAGACGTGTATAAACTGGACACGTCAAGTGTAAACAGAATTACCTTAGTATTTTCCAAATCCAGTTGTTCAATTTTTTTTAAAAAAATCATATGTGTCTTGGGTATAAGATGTAGATTTAACCACATATGGTTGTAAAATGTTATCCAAGAAGATAGAAATATTAGTGAAAAAAGATCCTGATCCTGCTACTATTGGTCTGCCAGGTGGTTCTAACTCATTCTTATGGATCTTTGGCAGACAATAGATAACAGGTCTCACTGGATGTTTAACATGTAAAAAATCATACAAATCTTTGGAAATCAATCCATTATTTTTAGCTTTACCCAGAATACTTGTAATCTCTCTCTGAATCTTATGTGTGGGGTCATAACCAATCCTGCTGTATACAGAGGTATCACTAAATTGTTGCTCAATTTCAGATATATATGCCCCCTGATTCATTACTACCAAGGCCCCACCCTTGTCTGCTGCCTTAATAGCCAATTCCTTTCTCTGCTTCAAGCACTTCAAGGATGCTGAGTCATTTTTATATTCCATCAATCGTTTTTGGAACATAATATCAGGTGTCTGGAATAATTGCTCAACATCCCTAAGCACCAAATCAAAGAATGTATTGGCAACATTATCAGTAATGACAGGATTAAAATTGCTATTTTTTCTAAGACCCACTGTCTGGCAAGTAAGCATCTCATTGCTCTTAGAAGAGGTTACCACATTATCAATTTTACCTTTTTTGTCAAAAAACAATTTCAGTTTAATCCTGCGAAAAAAAGCATGTAATTCATGTTTCAATTGGAATAAATTCCCTTTGTTAGTAGGGCAGTATGATAGCCCTTTATTAAGGAGAGTGACCTCTTCATTCGTTAAATTAACCCCTGAGATGTTGTGGACAATATTAACATCTTTAGCGTGAGCATCAGCCCAACTGTCATTATTAATATAACCTGCATATTCGCTCTTAATTGTTAATTTATCAACATTTAAATCTCTGTCGGCATCAAAGTCCGTTACATTATATGTATCAGAAATATAAGAGTCATTTACCAAAAGTCCGCTTGTATCAGGGGGAGGAAAAATTACTGAATTCTGTGAATGTGATCTAGTACTCACAGCGTCCCGTGCTATACTTAGTTGTGATTCCGGCCTCTGCCACGGCTGTTCCACCGGGTTTGTTTGGCTTTCTTCGCTCCATGATTGGATGGTTGCACGCTTCCGATGTTTCCTACCACCCCTCCGGTGTCTGCGTCCGAATCCTCTGTAAAAAAAACAAGCTGACGACTCCGACTCACTCTGAGTGTCACCTGGTGCTCTACGCTTCTCACGTCTCTGACGCTGGAATCTCGGCTTGGGGGGTCCGCCTCCATCTGCTCTCTGGGACCACCGGTAAATGTTACCTTGTGCATAGTCCTGCTCATCACGCATAAATTTGGTACGTTTACCCTCCTCCAAGATTTTCTTGTATTCACCCACAGATTTGGTAATCTTGTCCAGTAATGCTTTATATTCTTCAAGGGGTATGCTCTGTTGTAGTTCTTTGCTCACTGCTGGAGACTACCTTCTTTTGCTTTAAGCAAAAGCAAAGCCATATATCTCGATAAACCATTGTGGATCTGAAGTTTGTTTATACAAATGACAGGGTTTTGTTTCAGAAAATTTTACAAAAATGTTGTCTGACCATAAATTAATGCAAAAAAAAGTTTACACGATCTTGTGTTACCATAACATACTACCCTCAGATTGTTAAAAGATCTTGATTCAAACTGACACGTTTGGTGGGGGGTGGGGGGGGGGGGTAGAGACTGGTGAAATAGATCCAATGTAGAATTGGGTAAGAGAAGGAAATGTCAACAAAATATGCAGAAAATTAAAGCAAAATAAAACTGAGAAAACTAAGCACGTATGCATAGCAACAGAAGACATTTGTATATTGTGACCTTACTATAAGGGGGGTTCCTAAAGAAAATGAGAATTTATGGGGACTCTTGTAACATGTATTTTATCTCTTGTAGCACTGCCTGGCAACTAAGGGGTTAAAGGTAAATATGACAAGTTTGCAGAGGGAAATAAAAATAAATGTCAAAAAACAGTCTATGGATTCCAGAGAGTATAAAATGAACCAATAAATTAAATAAGTATGAGTAAAATTAACATGTATTTAATGTGAAGGTGAGAAAACTAGGCTCTGCAGAGTGCTAAAAAAAAAAAAGCAGATAAAAATTACACAGGAAAAAAAACCTCTGTGGTATGCACAATGACATTTCTCTTGTGTAAGTCAGGAAGCCTGTGTGCGTGTTTCTGGCAATCCCAGTTATGTTCCAGTCACAAAACAATGCAAAACCCTCCAAGCGGGAAGGCTGTATATCCTCAGGAAACCAGTGCAATTAATGGTGACAACAGACACTGTACAGATCTACCCCAACTTCCCACATCCCCTTTGAAGAGGCAGAATTCCCAGAATCCTTTGGGATGTTGTACCTGAAACTGCAATAATTCACAGTTTGTGGCCTTCCAGCTCAAGTGGATGTCAGAGGCAGTCAAATGCTAATAGAGGAGAAATTTCTATGTTTTGCATAAAGTTATGTGGGGTTGTTTCTTTTTAGGTTTCCACCTTCATTTGTATTGTATAATTCTAAAGCGATATTAGCGCTCCACTGAGTAATACCAGCGCAAGCAAATGTGCACTGGAATTACAAGTTGAGCGCAATGCAATTGCGAGCTTGTGTTACCATTGCTAAGAAGCATTGTGCTCACGAGAGCACGCTTCCCTAGACTTCAATGGGAGCCTCATTCTCACGCCGTCAGACATGGCATGAGAACTTGCGCAGGGGGTAAGTAGCACAGCAAAGTGTAAATATATATGTATTTGCTTATATACATATATATTTATGTGTTAAAGGGACATTATACACTAGATTTTTCTTTGCATAAATGTTTTGTAGTTGATCCATTTATATAGCCTATACAGTTTTCCTTATTTTTAAATAACATTGCGCTGATTTTCAGACTCCTACCAAGCCCCAAAGTTTTAGGAGAATACTGATGTATACCTACTCCAGCTTGCTCCTGTTTGTGTAAAGAGTCTTTTCATTTGCAGAGGAAGGGGGAGAGTGTCTGTTGTTTTTGCTATACAGACACTTCCGGTGGGTGTTCCAGCTAACCTTTTCAACAGAGCTAAACTGGGAGCTTCTAAGCAATTTTTTTTTTTTAAACGGTTTTAAACTGGATTTTTATATCGGTATCTGTGCATATTATTCTTTATAGTAGTGTCTATGACATGCAGTTATATGAACATTGGTGTATACTGTCTCTTTAACAAGTGTATATATACAAATAAACACACACATATATATATATATATATATATATATATATATATATATATATATATATATATATATATATATATATATATATATATATATATATATATATATATAAGCATATACATATATATTTACAGGGAACACACAGTTCCCATAGACCACAATGTAAAGGCACTTTTCAGTGCCATTTTTTTCGTAACACCCCACACCCGCTCCCTTTAGACCCCAAAAACTGTTTTTTTTCAGTTATTTTGTTACAAAAATAAAGATGCTACTATCTTTATTTTTAAATAAAATATAGCACACTTGATTTTGGGTGCATTTTGTGGACATTTATAAAATTAACCAGAGATCTGATCTTGTAATGGCTGGTTATTTATCGGGCGCCTGCAAACGGGCAAATACAGTTAGCGGGCGCAAGATAAATTAGTGCTCCACTTGTAATCTAGCCCTCTATATAGTTAAGGATGATTTTCTTTGTATAAGTGCTTGCTGTAATTTGTGTATGTGTTTTTAGTAGCTTCACATTGCAAAGCAGTAATCAACGTTAAATTTGGTAACCATAGTAACAGTTTCTAAATGTGGATTCATTATTCGTTGTAATTCTATGACATCCAAGTGGCACTTATCTGAAAATGCATTTAAAGCGAGAGGACTGTATAAGTTTTTTTTGTGCATTTGAAAAAATTGAAAAAAAAATGTTTTAATGAAAAATGGATATTATTTATGAAAAAGTTACTTGTTATCCATTGTTATCCATCAGTTTGCAAGCCTTAAAGGGACACTCAATCAAAATTAAACTTTCATCATTCAGATAGAGCATGCCATTTTAAACAACTTTCCAATTTACTTCCATTAACAAAATGTGCGCAGTCTTTTTATATTTAAACTTTTTGAGTCACCAGCTCCTACTGAGCATGTGCAAGAATAAGTGTGTATGCATTTGTGATTGGCTGATGGCTGTCACATGGTACGTGTATGCATTTGTGATTGGCTGTTGGCTGTCACATGGTACGTGTATGCATTTGTGATTGGCTGATTGCTGTTACATGCTACAGGGGGAGTGGAAAAAGACATAACTTTTAAAATTGTCAGAAAAAAAATGTACTACTCATTGGACGTTCAGACTAAGTGCTATTGCATTGTCTTGTTATCTTGCATGTGTTGATTATGCAAATCTACTGTGTTGACTGGTCCTTTAAGCTGCCCTTTTACAGCTTCACCACTAAGGGCGGCTACTTCTGCTCTACTGTACATTTATCATGCATTATGATTGGTTAAGTGAATTTTTATGTATTCATTTGAGAAAATGCTCCATTGGCATCGATGTCCACAAAACTGTTACCATAGGGGGCAGTGTCAGTTAAAGGGACAGTGGGACACTCAAGTCCAAATAAACGTTTATGAATCAGAAAGAGCAGGCAGTTTTAAGACACTTTCCAATTTACTTCCATTATCATATTTTGCACACTCTTGTTATATACACACTTTCTGGGGAACAAGATTCTACTGAGCATGTGCACAAGCTCACAGGGTATACGTATACTAGTCTGTGATTGGCTGATGTCTGTCACATGATACAGGGGGCTGGAAGATGGGAGAAAAATAAATAAATTTCTCAAAAAAATCTACTGCTTATTTGAAATTCTGAGTAAGTCCTATTGCATTATTTTTATTATGTACCTGTTGATAATGTAATTCTACTGCATTGAGTGGTCCTTAAATGTACCATGTCCAAAAATTGCTCATCTTAAATAAAGTTTAAAATATATTTAATCATTTATTAATTGACAGGTGAATACAAATAATACATATTTTGTTTTACTTTTTCAGAAGATATATTAAAATAGAATTATGTATTAAATAAAAAAATAGTTTTATGCACAATAAAATAAAAAATAAAATAAAACTCAGAAGCAAAACATAATGCATTTACTGTATTTATACTTGTCTGTGTTTGAGAGCCCTTCCATTTCTCTTTATTGATTGTGGTTTGTGTATACTATCAATCACTCTTAGGGATTTGAGATCCCATATTACAGAACTGAAAATAACTCTTACTTCAATATGTCCCTCCTGGTTTATCTGTTGATATTGCAAAAATGCTTCTAATTGAATTTGAACTGTACTGCTGTGCATTTTAAATATTACTTTTTATCCAATTAATGCTTTAGCAACCTTAACCCTTTACATGTATCCAAATTATATGTACAGACTTTTCTAATGTACCTGGTCAATATGGCTATATTATAAAGCAACATTATAATTTATTTGTAAAGTTCAGCTAAATTATTTAGCACATGGTTTTAAATTTCTCAAGAAAAAAACAAGATGAGAGCATACAGTGGTATGTTTAAAGGGTTAAAGTGAATGTAAAGTTAGTCGGTCTGGTAAGCACCACATTTAAACGTTATGTAAAAATAGGTGTACTTTAATTCATCATTCTTTTAATAAATATTTTATTGCCTTGTATTTTACCTTTCTATCCCTGCGCTCGATATACTATTCCTCTGCCCGCCATCTTTTATTTTTGATTGACATATTATGCTAAATATTGTCAACCAATCATTGAATCCCCCGGGGGGGACCAAACCCCTTTTCACGACGTCACTCGTTCAGAATGCGCATGCGTTAGAACGCTATTCTTCCACTGAGCTCGGACGCGCGTTCACGCTTTGCGCATGCGCTGTTGAATTTTTTTCGGTCTTTGTAATTTATTCCACAATCTTCCTACCACCAGGTAAGTAGCGATCGTACCGGGTCTTATTTCAAAAGAAATTTAATGACTTCGTAAGCCTACAACAGTTAACAATATTGCGCTGGATACAAAAAATAAATATGATCTTTGGCAATATTTATAAATAAATCATTTTATAAACGATCAAATGTATATATATATATATTTTTTTTACAATAATTTGATATAACAATAATGTAATAAATAGAATTGTAAGCTTTCATTTTCGGGGCAAAAATTGCAAACATCTATTAGAGCAATTTATGTATGTACATATTATATTGTACAATAAAAAATATACAATTATTTGAACTATTATTGAAAACATCGATCTGATAATTTCATTAATCAAAGTCTATCCTTGTACTAATACATTATTTATACTAATTTTAAATATATTTATATATTAAACTACATTTATACATTATTAAACTTCAATGACCAATATATTTTGTAGCAAATGAAGTAGTTTAAAAAGTACGGAGGGACGATGTAAGCTGCTGAACTTGATGCAACGATAGTATTCAATGAATGTGTTCATTCATTGAATACTATGTTGCTATTCAACTGAGTCGCCGTGGAACGCATGCGCTGTTGTAGTCAGAGAGGGGAGCGCGCTTTGCGACTACGTAAACAGTAGGTGGGACCGATCTATACGTAACAGGGATTAATATAAGGAAGTAGCGGATGGGAGGAGCTGGTCTTCAAAACGGCCGAAAATTAGTGATATAATTATAACATTTATATATATTTAAAAAAACAAAAAGTTGTGGTTTTACTAATATAGACACAAGGATTTAAGATGTGCCATCAAAACGAAGAAAATTAACATTCACTTTAAAATGTTTCATGTAGAAGATATGAATGAAACGGTTAGGTATTTGGCAGAGTTAAAGGAATAAACAAAGCTTTGTCATGAGTCAGAATAGGCCACATTCCTAATAAAACAGGATTTTTATCACTCTGGCGCCAAGCGGTGTTTGTGTTGTGAGGGGAACTCTCCTTCATCTCCTGACCTGTGTAACACCATCAGCATCAAGTGCCCTGGAGTCTGTAAAGTTCTGCTTTTTTTCTAGGGTTATTTTGTTTCCAATGCTTCCCTTTGCACTACTGGCTTTCCAGAAGGGTTAAACAAGTAGTTAACTGGACATTCCAGCCATAAGTGGAATACACATGGATGCATTTCAGGTTTGAATAGAAGCATGCATTACATGCATTAGCAAACATGCTTCTAATAAAAGCTATAGCTGTTTCAAAAGTGTATTTAAGTATGCACCGTGCACCAGCATTTCAAACACAGAACTTGCTCAGAGAGCCCAAGGTGCTTGTATCATCTGGTAATATCTCAGATTGTTAATTGCTGACATGATACAAGCCCCACTGGCACTATGAGTAGCTGCAGTATTTAAAAGGCTGGTGCACAGAGAATATCTAGCTATGCTTCACATGCACGTGCAGAGAAAAATGCTAACACTAAAACAGTGATAACTTTTACTAGAAGCATTTTTGACAATACAGGTATATTGCAAATCTGTTTCTATTCAATGATGTGATTCATCTATGGGCATTAAAATTTTGACTGGAATGTCCCTTTTAAAGATACAGTGTACTGTAAAATGTTATCCTGTTTAATGTGTTTCCAATTATCTATTTTACCTGCTGATATGTATTAAATGTGTATACAAACAGCTCCTTTCCCCAATTATACTGAAAATGTCAGTACTGTAGAAGTGGCTATAGAAAAGCTATATAATAAGAAGGTACAGAAGAAATCACAATGCCAATGTATGAGGGAGATAGAGATACTACAATGTTCATTTTCAATAACTCTCTCTGTCTGTATACACCAAAGCCAATGCTTACAAAGGTAAGATAAGGAGAGTCTACTCTCCCTGAAAGTTTAGCCCATTTTAATAGGTTCTGGTTTCAGCAAACAAAAATATCTATTTCACATGCAAAAAAACCCATTAAGGAGCAATTTACCATGCATTTTATACTCTGCAGCTGGTATAACAAGTCTTTTGAAGCATATTAAGGGGAAACAATTTTACTGTCAACTGTGCTTTTAAAGTGATGCTTGGGAGCTTCAGAGAACTGCTGCTCTTGAGCCTACTCTTCAATAAAGGACACCAAAAGAACAAAGTAAATTGAAAAGTTTAAAGACACATGTTCTATCTGAACCATGAACGTTTCATTTTTACTGTCCCTTTAAAATATATTTGCCAAATGTCTTTCATATTATTAATTGTAAAAATCTGATTTAAAATTAAAATAGTGTAAGTACTCTTGGTCAGCAAGTGCTTTTGGTAAAGTGCCAAGAGGTGTCGGGGGGGAGATAACATTTTAGGGTTGGGAAGGGAGAGTCGAGTTTATAAACAAAGTAGAACCACACAGCATTGCAGAGGAGGATTTAGAGATTAGAGCTCATAGCAGCATCTTTAAAGTCTCAAATAATTAAAACTTACAGTTTCATATAACATCTATGCTGAAGGTTGTGTAAAGCAATGCATCTTCTTTTAGAATGTATTTACTTTAAAGGGACACAGAGCAGATTATTTTATTTATTTTCTTACAAACAGTGCTCATCATATTTATTTACTGCAATGATTATATTCAAAGAGCAGGCACACATACAAGTATTACTTTACAGAAAGGGAGATAATATGTTGCGTTAATTGCAGGATAGGCTGGTCAATGATATTAAGCTTTAAAGGGACATGAAACCCAATTTTTTTTCTTTCATGATTTAGAAAGAACATACAATTTTAAACAGCTTTTTAATTTACCTCTAATATCTGTTTTGTTTAATTCTCTTGATATCCTTTGCTGAAAAGCATATCTAGATAGCCTCAGTAGCTGCTGATTGGTAGCTGCAAATAGATGCCTCGTGTGATTGGCTCACACATGTGCATTGTTATTTCTTCCACAAAGGATATCTAAAGAATGAAGCAAATTAGATACTGGAAGTAAATTAGAATGTTGTTGAAAATTGTATTCTCTAACTCATTCCTGAAAAAAATTTGGGTTTAGTGTCCCTTTAAAGGGAAGTTGTGCGAAAAAAAATGTTATCTAGTAATGGCATCTAAACATGTAGAATAACCTGTTTAAATTAAATAGAAACTAAAACAGCAGTGTAAATGGTGTATTTCCTCCTAATGCTATGGTTTTGCTTGATATGAACTTGCTACTAATGCTCATTGGCTGATAACACTAATGCTCATTGGCTAGTATGCACATCCATCTAATGCTTATTGGCCGATAGGCACTAATTACTAATTAATGCTCATTGGCTGATACCACTAATGCTCATTGGCTAGTATGCACATCCTTCTAATGCTTATTGGCCAATAGGCACTAATTACTAATTAATGCTCATTGGCTGATACCACTAATGCTCATTGGCTAGTAGGTACTTCCTTCTAATACTTACTGGCTGATAGGCACTAATTACTAATTAATGTTTTTGGCTGATACCACTAATGCTCATTGGCTAGTAGGCACATCCTTCTAATGCTTATTGGCTGATGGGCACTAATTACTAATTAATGCTCATTGGCTGATACCACTAATGCTCATTGGTTGCTAGGCATATCTTTCTAATACTTATTGACTGATAGATAATTGTTTTAACCAATTCTCATTGAACATTAGTAGGAAGTATCTTTAAGTCAATAAGCTAAGTCTACAGCTGTATGTTTGTTTAAAGGAACATGAACCAAAAAATATATATTTTATGATTCGGATAGAACATACAAATTTAAACAACTTTCCAATTTACTTCTATTATCAAATTTTCTTCGTTTTCCTGTTATCCTTTGTTTAAAAGCAGGAAGGTAAGCTCAGAAGCGTGCACGTGTCTGTAGCACTATATGGCAGTGGTTTTGCAAGAATGTTATACATTAGCAAAAGCACTAGATGGCAGCACTATTTCCTGTCATGCTCCAGACATGTGCACGCTACCTATCCAGATATCTCTTTAACAAAGAATAACAAAAGAATGAAGCACATTTGATAATAGAAGTACATTTGGAAAAAAAAAAAATTGTATTCTCTATCTGAATCATGAAAGAAAAATTTTGTGTTTCATGTCCCTTTAAATTTGAACAGCATTTACCTAAGATTCATTCAGACATTAAACCTTTCCTTGGAGCACTGAAAAGACCCTTTTTAATATACAAATCCGAGATGTGCCAATATAAATGCTCCATTATATAATTAACAGAGATCTTAGTTGGCTTTTATAGAAATATCTAAACAATCATAATTATGGTTCTTCTATTTACATAGAAGCATATCTTACTCCTCTAGATAGAAAGAAGGTTAAGCTTTTGATTTGCTGCTCGTGCCCAGGGTAACACTAAAAGTATTTACCAACTCATTCCAACTCACGGTGGAATATACCACCTTATGCCCCCTTTCAGATGCCATCAAATGTACATTAAAGTTTTACAGTTGTTTCATATAGGGATATGTGGTTGACATGTCTTAAAGGGATACTAAAACCAAAATAATTCTTTGGTTATTTAGATAGAGTGTGCAATTTTAAGCAACTTTCTAATTTACTCCTATTATCAAATTTTCTTAATTATCTTGCTGTCTTTATTTAAAAAGCAGGAATGTAAAGCTTAGGAGCCGGTCCATTTTTGGTTCAGAACCTGGGTTACGCTTGCTTATTGGTTGGCTGATGTAGTCGTTAATAAGCAATCGCTATCCAGAGTGCTCAACCTAAAATGGGCCGGCTCCTAAACTTTTACATTCCTGCTTTTTAAATAAAGATACCAAGGGAACAAAGAAAAAATGATAAAAGGGTAAATTAGAAAGTTGCTTAAAATTGCATGCTCTATCATGAAAGAAAAAATTTGGGTTTAGTGTCCCTTTAAAGGTACATAACACTCAACATTGAAATGCACAAGAATGCATTTCAGTTCTGGATATATAATCATTTTTGCCGTGCACATATTTTGGTATTTAGTGCCTGTTCAGACAGCATATTTGCATTTACTCAGTTTGCATAATCGCAGAGGAATAGATTTTGTGCTATCTGGGCAGGTGCCTTGTTTGAATAAGGGTGCTGTGGCATATGCACATACGTTTTGTGCACAGTAAAAGCTATCACTGGAACAGTCATAACTTTTAATAGAAGCATTTTTGTGTATTGGAACAATATGTATTTTCAGATTTGAAATACTTTTATAGGAAGGGTTACCAGGTGTCGAGTATTCAACTGGGTGGTCCAGTATTCAACTGGCAAGCTGTGCAGTAAAATCTATACCAAACTAATGGACTCGTAATTGTCCTTTTTTTTTTTTAATGATGAATAATACATATTACAAGGATTTCTATTAAGTATAACCCACTGCTTATTGTTTTAATACAACTATGTAACAGATTGATATATATCCCTTTAATTTAAAATGCCTTCTATACTTCTTTGCATAACAAATATGCACATCTACTGCTTTGTGTCTTACTGGCAGCCAATGAGAGTGCTAAACACTGGACTGTGTTTGATAAGTGGAGTAACTGTGGCAAAATCTGTGCTCTGTGTTTTTACTGTTAAAGGGACATTATACACTCATTTTTTTCTTTGCGTAAATGTTTTGTAGATGATCTTTTTATATAGCCCATAAAGTTTTTTGTTTTTTTTAAATGTAGAGTTTTGCTTATTTTTAAATAACAACATTGCTCTGATTTTCAGACTCCTAACCAAGCCCTAAAGTTTTATGAGAATACTGATGTATACCTACTCCAGCTTGCTCCTGTTTGTGTAAAGGGTCTTTTCAAATGCAAAAGAAGGGGTAGGGGGATCTTATTTCCCACTTGCAGTGGGCTTTCCAGCTACCTTTTCAATAGAGCTAAACTGAGAACTTCTAAGTAAGTTTTTAAACAGTTTTATACTGGATTTTTATATCAGTATCTGTGCATATTATTCTTTATAGTAGTATCTATTACATGCAGTTATATGAAAATGAGTGTATACTGTCCCTTTAAGCATGAAGATTTATAAAAAATTGTTTTGCGTGGCAGTCAAGCAGAGGTCAAATCACTGCTGTGTAGCTGTTACAGGCAGACTAATAGGTAACATTACTATGTGTGTTAAAGATTGGGGCTACAATCACTGCTATTGATGTAAAAAGTGTATACAGCAAAATCAAGGGGGGTATGTAAGCTAAAGCTTTCAGGTGGGACAATTGTGTGACCCCCCACCTACCACCTCTACTTAGCAACTTGCAGGTGCTCTGGTATTTTTATTGGGGACTCGCAACCCTATTTATGCGCAAATTCATTTTGAGTTTAATGTCCTTTTAAATTTATAATGTAAGGTACAAATGTGCTTTTTGGTGACTGACAGAACAGTTTTAACTACTCACTACCATTAGTACTCTCTGTTCCTTGGAAGACAAACATGTCACTATAACTAATATAATTTGGCACTAGAAGACCCCCTGTACATGTCACAGCTTCTAGTACAGTACATTGAATTCAGTTGTCTATCAAAGCTAGAGGTTTATACAGTAACATGTTGAAACTTGGAAAAAAGACTAGGAATTTGCCTCTGAGCAAAATTGTACAGATACCGAAACAGATAAACTACTTCCTGTCCCCTGGTTAAGAGCCACTGACTCTCTATAACCTTTCCTTTCCTGATATTCTAGGCTCTAATGAAGTGAAATGATCTGCCTTGAACGTGAAACCGTAAGCAATGAAAGAATGCTTAATCTAATTAAAGAATCTGCAGGAACTGGATGAATTTAAATGCTCTAAGCCCTGCCCTGTCCAAGCCAGGTATTATTTCAATTTATCTTTATACACTTTACATTAAAAAAAAGTTTATAAATAGAAGGCTATTGTGTTTAGGAAGTCATGTAAAACAGAAATATTTTGTTACTTTAGAAATATTTATTTTAGTTTAAAACAATTTAACGTGATTTGTCTTCCATAGTTTGTTTTTTATTATTCACATTCTTAAAATGAGTAATATTTTCTCAAAACAATACCATCATTATTTTAGGTTAATTTTATTAGAGGTGAATATTCTTATAATTGTCTACAATAATTTACATTACATAATTAATTGCTGGTATCAGTATACGTGTTAATAAAGCAGATGCTACAATATATAAATGTTTTACTCCTGGTGAAAACTGGTACCTGTATATTTGCATAAAGCACTGATAAAGATGTTTGAGGAAGATGCGATACAACTTTTCATATCACTTTCTCCTTGATCATGAATGCATGTTTATTGTCAGACATCTGTTCCCATGGCAGCACAAGGTGGTGTTCCTCTGTGCTAAAGTGTGCATGACATTAGCAAGGTGACAGGCTGAAGTACATAGGCTTAATAAGGAAACAACTAGAGAACACCCCCTTCATTAGGACAGCAGGACATTTCAGCTCCTAG